>NW_028227269.1:74425000-74825000 GCF_978045245.1 Mus caroli
CAGTGTCCTCCCATCTCCTGCAGGGTCCTCCTACTTCCTGCAGGGACCTCCCACTTCCTGTCAGGTCCTCCCACTTCCTGCAGGGTCCTCCTACTTCCTTCAGGGACCTCCTATTTCCTGCAGGGTCCTCCTACTTCCTGTAGTGTCCCCCCTCTTCCTACAGGGTCCTCCTACTTTCTGCAGGAACCTCCCACTTCCTGTAGTGTCCTTCTACTTCCTTCAGGGACCTCCCACTCCCTGCAGGGACCTCCCACTTCCTGCAGGGTCCTCCCACTTCCTGTAGTGCCCTCCTACTTCCTTCAGGGACCTCCCATTTCCTGCAGGGTCCTCCTACTTCCTGCAGTGTCCTCCCTCTTCCTGCACGGTCCTCCCACTTCCTATAGTGTCCTCCCACTTTTCCTGGTTTCCTTCTTTTATTAGGCAACTCCCAGCTACACCTGCCATCTAGCTTCTCTTTCGTGAAGTGGACCAAACCCATCAGATCTTTGATGGATTAAACATGTTTATAACATGGTTAAGACATTGTATATATAATGAGCCAGTTAGAAATGTACATCTGTCTCCGGAAAAGTGAAGAACAAGTGAGCCTGTTGATCCTTCAGCAGGATTCTTAAAGGAGCCTCTGAAAGAGGGCTGGAGAGAGAGAGCTCAGGGGTCACGAGCACACACTGCTCTTAGGGTGCAAGTTCCATTCTCAGCGTCCGGGTCAGGGGGCTCATTTCCTTCTGTAATTCCTGCTCCAAGAGATCTGGCATCGAACTCTTCTGGCACTCTCTCATTCCAAGTTTTCTTTGAGTTAAGAATGTAACAATTTAGTACTCAAAGTAGAGTGGTTGTTACTTCATTTGTGTGTTTGTGCCTGTTGTGTACATATGTATGTGTGTTCATGTATGTACATGTGCTTGCCCATGCATATGGAGGTCAGAGGCCAGCATTGGGAGTCTTCTCTAATACTTTCCACCTACTTTTTGAGACAGGGCTTCTCTCTGGAGCATCTAGAAACTCCTCCCGAAAATCCTCTTGTCTCTGCCTCCCAGTGTTGAGATAGCAAGCATGCACCCCCATGCTTAGCTTTTTACCTGTGTGGTAGGATCAAACATAGCTCCTCATGCTTGTATGGTAGGCAGTTCACCAACTGAGGCATCTCTTCAGCTCCTGTATTTGAGGGGTTTGTGTGTGTGTGTGTGTGTGTGTGTGTGTGTGTCGGGGGGGGGGTGGCAAGTGATTTTGGAAACCTTTTAAAGCTGTATCATCAGCTGGTTTAATCTCATTGAATGAGGCTGCTGCTGTTGTTGCTGCTGCTGCTCTGTCCTTTCCTCCTTCTCCTCCTCCTTTAAATTGCATTTCACTTAATCATTTGAGTGTGTTTAGGTTGTGCATGTCACAGCATTCATGTGGTGGTCAGAGGACAATTTGCGTGAGCTGGGTCTCTCCTTCCTCCAGTGAGTCCTGTAGGAACAGACTTGGTCATAGGTACCCTGTCTGTTTCTTGCTGGTCTCTGAGTGAGAGCTATTTGCCATTGTTCCCTATAGGATAGGTCCTATGCCTCTAGGCTCGGATAGGCTGGCGAGTGTCTGGTTTTGTGAGAGAAGGGTAACTGAGCCTTTGACCCGTGACTTGAGACAGTGCCTCCTTTATTTCACTTAGGTCTTACAGGCTGACACTGATGCTCACTGGGAGAAGTTTGAAATCACTTCACTGAATTTAAGAAGACTGATGAGTGACGCAGAGAAGCCCGTGCTTAACCAGGAGAGAGACTTATTAAAGGGGAATGAACAGATTCTTCACGTGCTTCTTAACGACAGGTACACCTCAGGTTTGCAAACCAAGGGCTTGGTGCGTGGCTCAGTGTGTAAGTTATCTTAAGCAAGACTGTCACTACACTGAAATATCTCAGGTAGTTATCACAACCCACTTTAGATCTGTGGGTTTGGGTTTTAATGCCATGGTTTGTACATGTCACTATATATATTTTACTGGGTAGCCATTTCCTTGGCTTAAGGCGGGGGTGGGTGTGTGTGTGTGCAGGGGTTAGTATGTTTTTATAGGATAGCTCTTACCATCTTTGCATCACCTCTGGTTTGTGTTTACCCCAGAATGGAGTCACTGGAGATGGCGCTGCAGATAGTACTTCCTCTGGAGAAGGAGTGTTCTCTCCTGTGTGCCTCTGACCTGCCCCTCTGCACAGTGGCTGTCCAGGACCTGCATCCCATTGACATTGATGGTGTCTATCAGAACCTGCGGGTGAATAAATTCTCATACCATATTTACAAGACCTTCAATTCTTCAGAGATGTTCAAAAGATTTTAAAACATTTTTTAGTCATAGATAGAGTAGGTTTAGAATATAAACTGATATAGATTCCTTAATGATTTAGACTTGTTATTCATGTCTCCTTTCTTCTATCCCTTGAAATTTAGAGGTAGGTACCAAGGAGTAAGTAGAGGGATATTTTATTTCAATTTGAAATAAAGCCTTTCTTATGAATGTCTTTAGTGACTGAATTTCTAAACATTGTAGTTGACTCAGACTGAGGCTGGCATAATCTTTAGTTGATTCTTCATCCCGGATCCCATTTAAACACCCCTGCCATCGCTGTCAGGCAGAGCCCATTGCTGTTGGCCTGAAATTATTTTCTTTGCAGTAGTAGACCCGCATGCTTGTTTTCCTTATGGAATTCAAGCATGAGGAAGGTGTCAGGTAAAAAAACAGCTGCCATCAGCTCGTTTGCCGTTAAAATGTTGGCTGATTCTTAAACAGTCAGCTTTGGTTAAACTCAGAAACATTTTTGTAGCTCATGGTCAGCACTCAGTTTTTCCTGCATGGATGTAAGAGAAAGAATGCCAGTGTGAGAGAGAGAACACATGACCATGTGCACAGGTGCTCATGTGTGTGCATGGTGCATGCAGGGCTTCTCCTTCTCACTGTTTGTTTGTTTGTTTGTTTTTTTTGGTTTCATTTTGTCTTCTTTTGCTTTAGGATATCCGAGATTCCATCGCAAAGCAGATCAGAGTCTGTACCAGTTTGGAGGAGCCGAGTAACTCTGTACCAAGGGAGTTACACACACTAGATCAGTATGCGATCCAGGATATTGTGCTGAAGTGCAGACTCCAGCTGGAGACCATGAACCAGAAGGTAGAGATGAGGGAGGATGCCCTGGATGCTCTGGAAGGGTTTTTGGCATCTCTGAGAGCAGCTAAGCTCTCTGCTGAGCTCCCTGTAGACCGTCCTGCTCTGAACGCACCAGAAGATACCCCGGCAGTGAGAAGTGCTGAGGAAGACATTCTCCTGATGAAAGAGAAGGCCGGGCCTTTGGATGAACGCCTGAGGACCCTTGGCATAAACGTTAAGGATGCCGAGGGAGGGGAGAATACCACCTGTGAAAGACTGGTCGGTGCATTGTCAGTAAACTTAGTGGCCATGGATGGCCAGAGTAAAGAGGAAGGACCTCCTGAGGACAAGAAGTTACTGGAAGCTTGTAGTTCCAAAAATCACGAGCTCTTTAAAAACATTCAAGACCTCCAGAATCAGATCAGTAAAATTGGTCTTAAGGATCCCACTGCTCCAGCTGTGAAGCATCGGTAAGAAAGGGGTTGTTCTCTGTCATCCACGGTGACACTCGCTGCCGTTTCAACCCTTCTGGGTCTTCTGTTTCCATCTCATCCCTCTAACTATTCCTGTTCAGCATGCCTTCCAACAGACTTTTACACAAATTTACTTTTTATTGAGAAGGTTCCTCTACAAATATTCATATTTTCCTCTGCCATGTGTCATGGACACGGGACAGTGGAGTGAGACACGGGTCAAGGACATGTGCTATTTTCAAGGACCTGCGATCTTTGCATGCACTGTGGTGTTCCCTTAAGGGTGAGCCTAGCCGGTCTCACAGAGTTCATATTTGCCTCAGTTGCTTGTCTCAGTTACATTTTCCCATTCTTGTGATAAGATATGGACAGAAGGGGCTGCACAGAGAAAGCATTATTGGCTTGCTGTTTGGGAGTTAGCTAGGTCATGAGGGGAAATCCTGACCTTGGCTGCTCAAGGCAGCAGCCAAGCACAGTCAGGAAGCAGAGACCCATGGGTATTAGTGGTCAGCTCACCGTCTCCTTTTGGTCCACTCCAGGAACCAGATCCAGTTCCAGCTCTCGAAATGATGGTCCCTACAGCTGGTGTGGGTCCTCATGTCTCATTCATTCTAGTCTAAGTCACCCACGCAGGTGTGAGGCAATTCTTGATCCTGTCACGTTGACGATATCAGCCATCCCAAAGTGACAGGAATAGCAATAGAAGGCCATCTGCCATCCCCCTGTCCCTGGACTTTCTTAGTTCTTTGGTCATCTCTGGCCTTCCCAACAGGGTTAGAGTTCTGCTGAGTTTAAAGAGGCACTGTGGAAACTGAATGAGGTTGGCAGTATTCAGCATTCCGAATATGGCCGCCAGCTCATGCATGCTGAGGTATTAGCAGGAGTTGCTCGTGTAGAGTCTCACTCTTCTTTCCAGACCTTTCCCATTGTCTTATGACTGTAGCTCCTCTGGCTTGGTGGTCTCTTTAAGGATTTAGCTGACCCAAGTCCCTTAGTATATTCAAATATGCTCTTCCAAAATTTCAGCTCAGGCCCAATGAGGCTTCCATCCTCAGAGACCCTTAGAGTCTGTGCTGAGCTATGGAGCTATTCATTTATGTGGTTATTACTTCAATAATTTTAATTATATGTTCACCAAAAATTAATGGATATTAATGTATGAATTAATTGTTGATAAATAAAAATCGTGTATTTGTGTAGCTACAAATAGGACAAATGCGTATTTTGTGCTAGACACAGTTTTGAGTGTTGGGAATACCACAGTTAACAAAATAGACAGAAAGTTCTTGGCTTTTCTAGAGCTTAGCTTACCCTGGGAGGGCTAAGGTATGTAGTGTGACTGATGATGAGAATCCTGAGAAAGAAGAGGGAGAGGTTGGGATGGCTGGGTGAGTGACCAGGGGCAGCATCACTGTGGACATGCTATACGCATCAAATGAGATCCAAGAGCAAGCCTCATGGTCGCCATGAGGAAGAGCCTTCTGGGCTGAGGGATCAGCAGTTACAAACCCAAGTATGATCTCAAAGGAGGTGATAAAGGACAGCACTGAGGGATGTGGTGTCACAGCAGGGATGGGGCATAACTTATACCGGCTTTCTCTGAGTGACCTGATGTCATTTGAGGGTTCTAAGCAACAGAAAGTGACCTGGTTTAAACCTTATCTAGTTCTCTGCCGAGGGCCAGCCCCAGAGGTTCTTCTTTCCGGTTCTTGGTTCTCCTTGAGACAGAGGAGGGGGGAAGAACGTTGGTAGGGTTAAGACTTGGTTTTATGAGATATTTGGGGTTGCTGTATAGTAACCTGCCTTAAGTTTAAGCCACTTGCTGAGGTAGCTGGCTGTCCTGTCTGAGTTCCTCTGAAGCCAGAAACTGTTCAGTCCCTCATTATAAAACAGCAGGGGATACGTGAGAAGAATTTCTGCTGCTGCTCCTTTCTCTGGTGAATCAGCCAGAAACCTCTCTGGATAAACTCAGCGAACTCTTTGTGAACCTGGGAGGAAGGAAAGGAAAAGAATTAAGATGCTACACACAGGCAAATATGCACAGGATGAAGACCTAGACAGTGTGAGGGTGTGGGGATCTCGTTTGCAGTTAGGTGAAGGAGCAGCAAAGGAAAGACCATGGAGGTGGTTCCAGGGCCAGTTGGAGGCAAGGAGGTGGGGCCTGAGCTCTTGCAGCTTATCTTCAGGTGATGGGTCTCTTTCAAGGTTGGTTTGCAGGAGAAACCATTAGTTGAATGACTCCTTTTTGAATTGGGAGAGCTTTTTGTATATGATGTATATGATGTCCCACTCTTTCCTTCCTCCTTGGCTCTCACCCTTGCTTTGTTTAATCATCTATCTATTCATATCATACCCCCCCTCTCTCTCTCGCTGTCTGTCTGTCTGTTTGTCTCTCTGTGTCTCTGTCTCTGTCTCTCTCTGTCTCTCTGTCTCTCTCTCTCTCTCTCTCTCTCTCTCTCTCAAATACATATATATATATATGTTCAGTAAAATGCCAAATAACATTCTGGTAATGCACAGAGCCCTCTGGTCTCTGTGATGCAGGAAAGCATTCCTGTATCTCTCCTTTGTAGTAGGAGTGTTTAATTTTGTCATTAATCTCACGAGGACAAATGAAAGGACTCTCTTGACATTCCCCATGTTTTGTTGAGTCAACTGGGTCAACAGTTGGCTAATACACCTTTTTTTAAATTCCATACTCTAGGAAAAAGTCATTACTCAGGCTGGATAAGGACCTAGATGGATTGGAAGAAGAAAAGGTGCGCATACAAAAAATAGCTGGCTCTCTCCCACGATTCAAGGACGGCAGTGAGAAAATTGTGGTTCAACAGTGTGAAGACACAGCAGCCTTGTGGGAGAGTACGAAAGCTTCTATCACAGAGAGGTAGGAGAAAAATCCCTTCTCAATCTGAGAGTGTGTCTGTGTGGCTAACATTCTGAAGTTTTTGTACTGTATATCTCTCCAGAGCTTACACGTTCTTGAGAGAAGACAGTACATGCAACCTCTCAAGGACTTCTTAGACTTGAGTTCCAATCACAGAGACACCCTTGTGTTGTTTTTGACAACATGTAATCTTATATGTCTCTCCAGAGCTTACACGTGTTAACATATTCACACAATTAATAAAGGTATGAATCTAGTGATTATTTATTTATTCAGTCTACTTGCTACATCATCATTATTGGTAATGTGATCAAGCCACGTGGAGAGGGAAAGTCCTTTTGTGACTTATGAGTAGGTGTTACAGCATACACAGTGTTATTTCAGACTGTTTCCTTTCTGCCCTTCTACACAGCCTTGAACAGTGTGGAAGTGCTCTGGAGCTGTTACGACAATACCAGAATATTAAAAACAACTTGACAGCTTTGATTCAGAAGGAAGAGGGCATCATCTCCCAGCAAGCTTCCTACATGGGAAAGGACAACCTGAAGAAGAAGATAGCTGAGGTGAGCCTTCCTTTCAAAAGAGCTGTCCGGTGTGGTGATGTGGCTGATGAGCCCAACAGTAAAGAGATGTTATGAAAGAAATCATCTTTGGAACTTGGTTTCAAAGAATTTAGTAGTGACTATTTTACCAAACACTTAGGAATTTATCAGATCTATCACCAGAGTCAGAAAAAATCAGTTTCCGAGTTGGTACTGACTTACTTTGGTTTGGGACATAGAGACTTAGCTATAGGACTGTGGGTTGCAGCCTTGCCCCAGGGTTTTAACTGAAAGGGAATGTGAGCCCTCATGCAGGCCTGCGAGATGAGATGGTAGGGCATCCTTCTCTATTGCTTACAGACAAGGAGGACATTACAATGCCAGTATTTCTTTCTGCAATGATGTGCCAGCTGAATCCACCAGTTGGCTAGCTGTGTTGATGGCTTCACTAGTCCCAGCTCCATATGCTAAGGACAACAACATCTTTTGGACACTAGATGTCATTATTTTCTATGAATTTACATGGTTAGACAGGAATACACCACACTATTTACTCTATGACTGTACATTACAATGATGCCTTTCCCACTGACTCATGAGATTTAAGCTACAGGGATGTCAAACTGTCACAAGCATCTATGACATGTAACCTTCTTGATGCATTTGATTATTAGTAAGTAGTTTCATTAAATTTCTTATTCTTTTTAAATCGATTTTTAATTCATGAGTTAAGTTTGTGTGCATGCGTGTTTTGCCTGCATGTCTGTCTGTCTGTTACTTGTATACCTAGTGCCTATGAAGCAGTGGGTTTCACCCTGTGAGTCGCCACCCCCTGTGGGGGAGGGGCTGGGGGGCAGATTGAACAGTCCTTAGGCACACCTAAGACCACCAGAAAGCAGTAGCAAAATTATAGTTATGAAGTAGCAACAAAAGTGATTTTAGAGTTGGGGATCGTCACAACATGAGGAACTGTACTAAATGCTTACAGCATTGAGAAGGTTGAGAACCACTGCAGTAGAGGCTAGAAGAGGGCATTAGATCCCGTGGACCTAGAGTTACAAGCAGTTGTGAGTCCCCATGTGGGTGGTGGGTCTTGAACCAAGGTCCTGACAGCTGAGCCATCTCTCCAACACCCTAAACTTCCTATTTCTTGAGAGCAACCCCATAGAAGTATCATCAACCAGATTAGCTTTTTAAATTTTTGTTTATTTTAAAAATGTACAGATGTTTTTATTTCCTGTGTGTGAATGTTTTGTCTGTATGAATATGTGTGTGCCACATGCATGCCTGGTGCCCACCGAGGTCAGAAGGCACTGGCTCCCCGGAACTGGATGGTTGTGAGTCATCATGTGCATGCTGGGAACTGAACCCTGGTCCTCTGCAGAAGCAGTCTATGCTCTGAACCACTGAGCCATTTCTCTATCTCCAATCAACCAGATTCTTATGGGAAACTTAATCTTAGAACCATTAACCCCTGTGCTTCAGTGACACCAAGACTGTCAGTCATGGCTCTTGTCTGAGCCCCATTTTTGCAGAGCTGACTGACTATACTAAAGCAACCTGCTGAGTGACATTAGTTGTAAGATGGTGACTGTGTGGCTGATTTCATATCAAACTTAATTGAAGGAGGCCACCAAGATCATGAAGCAGGCCATTAGCTGGCATTACAGATGGTTTTCCTAGTTGTATCCAGTAGCTCTGAGATTCATGGTCTTGAGGCCTAGAAGGAGTCTGTCCTAATTTCCCATGGTTCCCTTGGGTCTTAGAGGTAGCTAGCCAGCAAGCAACTCCTGGGGATAAGATCTCCCTTTGTCAATCAGCAGAGTCTCACAAGGACGGTCACTTCCTCCTGAGCCTCCTCAAGGCTCAGACTTGAACTTGCCAATCCTCATGCCTCAGGCTCCCGAATGCTGGCATTTAAACACGGACTACTATGCCCAGTTTTAATTTCCCGATTTAAGCTTCTTAGATTGAGATAAGTCTTCATTCACATGTCGTCACATGTCGTAATGAAGTGCCCCGTCACGCCCTCTACTCAGTTTCTCCAGAGATAAAATCGCCAGGACAATCATGAGTTCAAGCCCAACCTGAAGTATGTAACGAGACTGTCCAAAAGTAACCCAGCGTGGCATGAAGGCAGAACATGGTATGCATGGGACTTTGGGTTTGACTCCAGTACCAAACCCCTGAAACAAGAATTTAAAAATAGATACAGGTTTCATAATGCAGAGTAGGAGGAAAACTGAGTAAAGATTATCAATAAAATAATTGCATTCTAGCCGGCCGTGGTGGCGCACGCCTTTAATCCCAGCACTCGGGAGGCAGAGGCAGGCGGATTTCTGAGTTCGAGGCCAGCCTGGTCTACAGAGTGAGTTCCAGGACAGCCAGGGCTACACAGAGAAACCCTGTCTCGAAAAAAAAAAAAATTGCATTCTAACAATTGCGCATTGGGAAAGCAGAACAGTTGCAGTAGCGTTGTGATCCCTTTTGTTTGTTTTACATTTATTTACCTCGAGAGAGGACACGGATGTCACAGAGCATGTGTGTAGGATAAGTTGTGGAAGGGCAGTCATTTGTCCTTTGCGTGGAGTCCTGGAGATCAAGCCCAAGGCTGTGAGGCTTGGCACCAATGACCCTTACTCCACTAACCCATTCTGCCCGCCCTTATGGTCATTTCTGGGGGGAGGTTGAATAATAAAAAATAGAATTGTTCTCCCAGTTGCCTCTCTCTATATATGTTTTGAATATATATCTTTTGCTGTTTTTTTTTTCTTTACAGATTGAAACTGTCAAAGAAGAATTCAGCAACCATTTAGAAGTTGTAGACAAGATAAATCAGATTTGTAAAACCCTACAATATCATCTGAATAAAATGAAAACCTTTGAAGACCCCCCCTTTGAAAAGGAGGCTAATGCTATTGTGGACAGATGGCTTGATGTATGTGACCAGTTAATTAACTAAAAGTTATGTTTCATAACAAATTGATATTTAGAGAGAATATCTTTAGTGTTCTTATGATACTGAAAATTTAAGCTGTTATTCTTTATAATAAATAATATTTTTTACTTTTTGGTAAAAAATGTAGTATAATAACTTAGGAATTAATTCCATCTCAAAGTTAGACATTACTAAGAAATGGGACCTTAGTCTTCCAGATTTTGTGTTTGTGGGGTGTGTGTGTGTGTGTGTACTTGCTTGAGCTTCAGTGTGTGTGTATGTGCCAGGCATGGTAATGTACACCTGTAATCCCAGCACTTGGGAGATAGTAGTATAAAGATAATGAATTGAAGGCCAGTCTGAGCTTCATGAGAGCCTGTCTCGAAAAAATAAAAATAACCAGGCAAGGGTGTATGCTGTTAATAAAAGCACTTGTATGATCTCTGTGAGTTCTAGGCCAGCCTGGTCTACATAGAGTTTCAGGTCAGCCAAGACTTCATAGTGAGTCTTTGTCTCAAAAAAAAAAAAAAAAGAAGCAAATCTTTAAAAATTGTATTTAATATATTGAAAATAAATTAGCCACATGACCTTTCATTCAGGATCTTAATATTTAACTCTACACTTGATGCATTTGTAGTTTAATTTGATATTCTTGTGAGTCACAAACTGAGTTATCTGTATTTTTTAATTAATCAGATAACTTTATTTATTTATTCATTTATTTATTGAGACAGGGTCTTGCTATGTAGCGCAGGCTAGGTTTTAACTTACTACGAAGCCCAGGATGGCCCCAGACTTGCACTGAGACTCCTGCCTCATTCTCCTCAGTGCCTGGATTAGAGCATGCGCCACCATGCCCTTCTTGAGACAAGGCCTTATGTAATATAGCCTGGTCTTGATCTTCCAGTGATCTTTCAGAGTTGCTTTGAATTACACACATGCTCTAACAAGTCTGCTGAGATTTTTTTTTAAAGAGATCAGGCAACATGATATATGAAAGTAATTTTTTTGTTGATGAATCAGACAATTAGCTTCTATTAAAATATTTCAAAACAAGAGAATGAAACAATGTTCTCCACACCCATGTCCATATTTTCTATTTACAATCTGCTATAGATTAATGAGAAGACAGAAGAATATGGTGAAAATCTTGGCCGAGCGCTGGCCTTGTGGGACAAACTTTTCATCATAAAAAACAACATTGACGAGTGGACTGAACAGATCCTTGGAAAAGCAGAATCCCATGAGCTGACTGAGGAGGACAGAGGAAGGCTGAAGGTAACTCACCCTGAGAAGACAGGGGCCCTGGCTACCTTAATGTTGCCTTTGCCTTTTGCCTCAGGGCAGAATAATTGCAATGAAACAATGTATTTCTTTCACTTTCCCCTGAGAGGGCTCTCAACTCCATTGATTGCTCTGTGAAATCCAGGCAAATATTTTCATGTACTGTTCCGCTGGGATTCACAGACAACCAAGGACTGTGTGGATGCAGGATGTGAGGAAGGGTTCCAACATGAAGAAAGCTGATTTTTTTAAAACCGTGCTCTCAGTTTGGCATTTGGAAAGAGTCTACATTACCTCTTTTGATGTAGAAAGAATTGTTTCTGTTGTAGCTGAGTATAGTTCAGAGGTACAATGCCTCTCTAGCATGTCTAAGGCTCCGCATGTCAGCGCCACAGTTGGGAACTCTTTCTAGGTACTTATTTATTTAATGTCATTAATTTGCACAAAGTCTTTCTAGATCAGAAAACATCTAAATACTGGCAGTGAAATGTGATTCAGTATAGTCTAAAAAATATGGGTATGTATTTATCTAAAGCTTAGAATCTCATTATCTCTCAACTTCTTGCATTTTATTTAAATTTTAATTTATGTATTTTTCTACATATTAGGAAAAGTTTTTTTAAATATGAGGTTGATTTCCAGTTTCCTGGACAATTGGGGTGTGTACAAAATTGATCATCTCTAAGGGTCTTTTAGATGCGCCTTAAATTATAGGTTATTTGAAAATGTGAAGACAAGAACTATAAACAGCCAGCCTATGGGCCTGATTCCAAAGGTGTTCATACTCATTCAGAGTTTGTATATACATAGCCAAGACATCGGCCGGGTTTTTCAGCCATGAAAGCAGCCTCTTGGCACAAGTGTTACTCCAACCTATTGTCTTGAGAGGACACTCTTCCCTTGGCTGTCTTTTGCCTCACCCCTAAGGCATTTGGGTTTGTTATTCTTCAGAAAAACATTAGAAAAACAAAGGATTAGGAGAAATTCAAGGGCACCTTCAAGTTTCTGTACATTGACAATAATAACCGTAGGTCTCCAAAAGTAAGATGATATAAAGATATTCCTCTTAAAAACCTTCTGTTTTAGGAAGAGTTAAAAATACACGAAGAGCAAACTGCAGAATTTTCTAGAAGAGTGGCTGACATACAGTTGCTGCTTCAGAGCAATGAGAAACCACTTGAACTGCAGGTATGGGAAGTTGGATTCAGGTCTCAATGGAAGATTCTCTGTCTCTTTGAAAATGGCAGCCATAGTCCACACATTCTAAATTTAAATAGAAAGTGAAATTAGAATGAGTACTTATTTGTGGTCAATTGAAATTTTAAGAAGCTGTATAGGCAGGCGTGTGGGCCACATTCGGCGTGATAATATGCGTTTGCATCTTTTTCTCCCCGTACTTCTTTATATGCCTGCCGTGTGGAGAAACGCTGACTGGGATTACACATGAAGTCACAGTGGTTTCCTATGTGTATGTAGGGAGGAGACTATGTCTTGAGTAGGGTCATTGAAATTGCCTCAAGGATGATTTTTTTTTTCTGTTGTGTGAAGAGACTTATCTCCATTTCATTTGGCTGAAGAAGTGTAGTGTCTCTGCACACGCTCTTAGGCAAGCCTCATGGATGGCCCCTTATGTGTACAGCCGACGAGTTTTGTGATCCTGGGCAAGTTACTTAGTCTCCTTCAGTCTGCATGTGAAGTGCTCACACCTCCTGCTGAACACATAAAAATGTCATCAGTGCTAGCCAGTGAGGTGGTGCATGCCTGGAACCCCAGCGCTGGAGCAGGGGTTCGAGAGCTGGAGCCGAGTGAGGTCCTGTCTCGAAACAAGACAAAGCTATTAATGTTCTCTATGCGTTTTAATCTCATTTGTGTGTTTGGAATAGGTTTTCTCTCATGAGTGCCATAACATTTCAGTTTGCATGTTGGGTGCAATTTATTTGGGAAGGATTCCAATTACTCTCTTAGAAAGTATCGATTTCTATTTTTTTCATGTAGTTCTTGTTCCTTTTTGGGTTTTGTTGTTGGTTGGTTGGCTGGTTTTTGTTTTGTTTGGTTTGGTTTTGAGGCAAGGTTTCGCTGTGTACATCTCGCTGACCTTGGGCTCCCTCTGGAGACCAGGCTGGACTTGGAGATCTGCTTAACTCTGCCTCCCAAATGTAGGGGTCAAAGGTGTGCGCCACTACACCCAGCCTTAGTTCTTGTTTCTTTTAAGAACAATGTGGTAAGAAACTTTTCACTCTGAGACGAAGCGCTGTCAATTTGTTCTGTAGCCATTGCCTGAGGTAAGCCGCAATAGGCTCCTTACTGCATGTGCTGTGTCCTGCATTTGGTGATTTCAGGTCATGGAGTCCTCTGTCCTGAGCAAGATGAAAGATGTGAAAACACATGTCGCAGGGGGATCCAATAGCTACGCGCCCAGTGGAAACACAGCTGAGCTGAGAGAGGATCTGGACCAGGCCAAGACCCAGATGGGGATGACTGAGTCCCTCCTGAATGCCTTGTCTCCCTCTGATAGCCTGGAGATCTTCACGAAGCTTGAGGTACCACCCAGCTGCCCATCGCCTATGCTCAGACCTATATTGTCTCTCTCTCTGTCTGTCTCTCTCTGTCTCTCTCTGTCTCTCTCTGTCTCTCTCTCTCTCTCTCTCTCTCTCTCTCTATATATATATATATATATATATATATATATATATATATATATATATTACTTTAAAATATATATTGGTGGTGCAAGTGATTAGACCTAGTTCATGTCAGCAAGAGCTCCTCCCTATAGCTGAGATTTCTCTAACGCTTACTTTTGGGGATCTTGGCCTTGTGTAGTTAAGTGAAAATGGGGGTGGGGTGGAGCTGAGGGTGGGTATTGTGGGCCAGTGAGACAGCACAGCAAGTGCCCCAAGCCTGATGTCTTGAGTTCAATCCCTTGAACCCACATGACATTCTGCATGCATCCACATGCCCACAATGGCATCAACACACACACATCAAATAAATATGTGTAAAAAGTAAATCCTATTATACTATAAGTTGGCTATACATTGTAACCTTAGTACGGGGGAACTGAGATAAGAGACTCACTGGCCAGCTAACCTAGCCAATCAATGAGCTACAAGTGCAGTGATCTAGATAGAAATAAATTAATAATAATAATAATGTGCAGAATAATTAAGGAAGACATCTGAGGTTGACTCTGGCTTCCACACACCCTGGCACACACATGTATATATGTATAAACCAGTACATACATGTACACACAGACATGTATATAACAAGGAGCTCATGAGCTTTGGGAGCAAGCGAGCCAGTTTGAGGATGCAGTGACTGGTTTATTCTGTGCGCAGGAAATCCAACAGCAGATCTTCCAGCAGAAACACAGTATGACAGTCCTGGAAAATCAAATAGGGTGCCTCACTCCAGAGCTCTCCGAACTGAAAAGACAGTACGCGAGTGTCAGCAATCTATTTAATACCAAAAAGAACGCGCTGCAGGACCACTTTGCCACGTTCCTGAATGGTGAGCATCATGGGTCTCGAACTTTGTTTCTGGCAATCTTGAAATAGGAATGCAGAAATAGCACTGTGGGCCCAAAGGCTGATCTAAACCCGACCTCCAGATAGCTTGCACAGAGTGTATTTAAAGGAATAATATTTGGATAAATCCCTTGGGGGAAACACTGTTAATGCCTGGTTTAAGTAATATCCCCTTTTCAAGCCTTAAATCTCTATTTCATGATCACTGGGGCCATGTGGTCAGTTTGGGTGTGTCTGCAAACATGTTGCCTCTGTTGATGTCTTTGGATGTCCTGTGTGCTTAAAAAGGTGTTTGTGCAAAACTTACACCAGATTGCTTTCTGTACTCCACTGGTCCTCAGACTGGGTTTGAGAACGTGTCACGGCTTTGCCCACTGCTGTGGGAAGCAAGTTCCTAGCCTCTTTCGTATAAAGTCTATGAATTACTGTCCGAATACATGGAATTTTTTTCTTTTCTTCTACAGAACAGTGTAAGAACTTTAATGACTGGTTCAGCAACGTCAAAACGAATCTTCAGGAGTGTTTTGAACCACCAGAAACAAAACTGAGCCTGGAACAAAGGCTGCAGAAACTTTCTGTAAGACACAGATGCCAAAAACTTATTAAGACTAAATGTTTATGAGAAATCTCACTACGCTATCTGGGCTGACCCTGAGACCCTGTATTTAAGTGATTCTCCCACTTCTGACCCCAATAGTTGGGGGCTTCTGACTTTGTTTAGATGGTACATTATGTTCTTAAGCTTATTGGTAGCTCCAGGCACTTCCTCCTTCTCCAGCCTCAGGGATAGCAATGTTCATGGATACATAAGTATTTTATATACAGTGATGTAGTGTTTGCACATACCTTGTACATGTTCCCCCTTGTGACTATTGCCATCCTATCTAATGCATTGCTTGATGGGGTCCCAGTTCCCTCTACTGATGTCCTGTGTTCTTGGAAAGGAGCTTGTGAAAAAAATACACACACACACACACACCATATGGCTCTCTATACGTCTTTGGCCACCAGCACTGGGTTTCAGAGCATAGCACGGCAGCAGTCCTGCTCATGTTTACATCTGCTCATTTCATGGGCTTCAGAAATTGATGCCCAGACCTGGGAACATGAACACTGGGATGGCGGATCTGGGCAGAAGTATATAAAGATAATCTGTTCAGTCTCACATGTGGATTGCCAGAAGGAGAATGAAGAAAGTATGAGAACTGAAGCATCACCAAGAGAGGAGATGTTAGCTTTCTTCATCTTGTTCCCACGTGAGCGTCGTAGTGGCATTGCGTTATTATTGCTTGTTGTAAACATCAGGAAGTCAGATGCAAATACAGACACACACATGAGCGCGTGTGCGCACACACTTCCCTTCTAGAACTACTGAGAATGATCTGTCATTAGAGTCAGCCATGTCGTCCTAGCCCAAGGGTGTGCATGGCAGACACATTTTGACTTCACTGTAGATGTAACTGATTTTTTTTGTATTTCTTAAGGATTTCTTGACTCTTGGAGGAGGAAATAGTAAAATACAACAGGTGGAGACTGTCCTACAGCACGTGAAGATGCTCTTACCCAAAGCGCACGTGAAGGAGCTTGACAGCTGGCTCAGGAGTCAAGAACTGGAATTAGAAAATATGGAGTCCATATGCCAGGCCCGAGCAGAGGAACTGAATAACTCCTTTCAGCAGCTACTGAGGTGGGATACTGTGGTAGCGCTTTCCAGTTCACTACAGCATATGCTACATATGCTGAGACAGTCAGTGCATACTAATTTCCCAAGTGAAATAGACACAGTTGTCCCTTGCTATCTCTTGAGAACTGGTTCAAGGGTCCCCGTGGATGCTCCTTTCTGTAAATTGCATGATATTTGCAATTCTTGATGTACATTCTTCCATATACTTTGTTTAAACCATCTGTAGATTTTTTTATAACAGCTGATACAATGTGAATGCTATTGTGATAACAATATAAATAATTGTTATACTGTATATTTAAGGGTTGTGGACAAGAAAGGAAAAAGGATGTATGTACATTTCGATACAGACACAATAATTTTGATCTGTTATTGTAATCCCATGGATTTTGATCTCACTTATACAAATGTATACATTTGAAAATACTAATTTTATGTGTTTGGCTGTTTGCCTTCATGTATGCTTATGCACCAAATCTCTAGTCCCTCTGTGCCTTCCCGCATTGGTATTAACATCTAAGGCCTCAGAACAAGCATTCTACCTTTGAGCTGAGACACTGACTGTAACTTCTAAATCCAGGTTCTGTGCTGGGAGTACACAACTTTAGGGGGCTCTTCAAGCTATCTAAACTGGCATGGTTCAGAAGAGAGTTCAGGGACATTGCTTCTTGGCCAGTTAATTTCCTGTATTTGTTTGCTTCTTTGCCTTCATGAATATAGGCAATAATTATTTAAATTTGGATATGTATCAACTTAAGGTGTTTGTTTGTTTGTTTTAAATAAGCAGTAAAAATTTAGTTGCTGTATCACCCTTTAGTTTCTGCACAGTCATTTTTCTTCTAGTCTAATCTAATCTGGGAATTGGCCCTGTAGATTGGAAGATGATTGCAGAAGCCTAAGTAAGTGGTTGACTAATCAAGAAGAGAACTGGGAAAAAACGGAAGCATCAGGAGAGCGAATGGATCTGTTTTCCCAAGGGTTAAACAGGAAGAGGTATGGCGATCTCCACTCAAATGCCTTATTTGGGAGTGTGCTTTCTCCACTGGGCTCCAATAAACTGTCAATGGTATTTGGAAATTACAGGGAGCAGTTTGAGGCTGTGGCCCAGCTAAGTGACTCTCTGAAGGAGCATGGGCTCACGGAGGGAGAAGAGACAATCAAAGAATCCACACATCTGATCGATAGATACCAGGCTTTATGGAGACAATTACATGAAATTGAGGAAGAGGATAAGTTACCAGCGGCCGAAGACCAGAGCTTTAACGATCTTGCTGATGATGTAATTCACTGGATAAAAGAGATTAAAGAGTCCCTTATGGCTTTGAATTCATCAGAAGGCAAAATGCCACTCGAAGAAAGAATCCAAAAAATAAAGGTATAACCGTGGAAACCAAATTTGAGAGGTCAGAGTGAACTCTCATTTTGAAAACGCTTCTGAGGAAAACTGCAAAGATTTCTTTCTTAATAGAAAATAAGATCAGTGCGGGGTGGCTGAAGAAATTCAAATCGCTGAGCTCACAAAAAGAGAAGGGTAGTGATGGCCTAAAATTAATTTAATGCATATGAAAAAGAAAAAAAAATACGTTCTCCTCTTCCAAGAGGGCAGTGGTCAGTTATTCATCATCCCTTGAAACAGGTAGAAATAAAGGTCTTACTTACTGCACGGCAGGCAGGAGTCTGGGAGGATACAGAGTCATCTATGTCAGGGGAGCTGAAGACTCAGCAAGTGAAGGGTGGGGTAGAGCAGAATCTTGGAAGTGGGTAACTCTGTTTGTAAAGCATTACAGGCTGCACAGTGTGTATGGGGTAAGGCAGGGGATTCTCTAGAGCTGCGACTTCATCCAAGAGGAGAGTCACTAAACATGACTTGTGATAAACTGCAGGGCTAGCGTGCAGGTGTATACTGGAGTCACGTCAGTGGGGGCATCAGGGCAGGAAGCCCTGATGAACCTGGTGAGGAGTAGTGAGCTACAAGGGTCGCTAAGAATGAATATTCAGAATCACTGCTGTACGTACATCTCCAGACATGGTTTCGCCACACATTGTGAGTCCCGAGTGGTTGCTGCCAAGAGCTCAGTTTTAACAGAGCAAAGGGACAGGGGGCAGGGCACTAGGCCTGGAGGAAAGAGCTCACAGGAAGGACACATGAGTCTCTTAGGATCGTAAATGTGTCTGTCCAATTTGTTACCTCTGACTCTCCATGTCAGTGTTAAGAAGTGGCCAGAAGGGAGGATTGTTCAGGGTTTTTGAAATCTAGGGTGAGCAGGAGTACAGTTAGTCTAAACCAATACTTCTTTATTAAGAATCAACTCTACACTGTGAAGGGTTGGGGGGTGTCTTCATCTTTGAAGTATATAAAATGAAAGGGTTATTACGGAATAGACTATAGTTAGCATCATGGTATCAGTCTGACAAAAAAGATTTCCTATCTGATATCTGGGAGTAATTCAGATGAAGTCAGAGAACCTTCTGAATTCCAGGAAATCATTGCCTTGAAGCCAGAAGGAGATGCTAAAATCCAGATGGTAATGAGACAAGCAGAACACTGTGAGGCCCCGCTGGCTCAAGAGACCTTTACGGACCTCAGCAACCAGTGGGACAGCACGCTCCACCTAGCCAACACATATCTCAGGTAAAGGCTGGCTGTTTTCCTTGCCTGGTAAAACCATAATAAGGGTTTGGATAAGATACACTACAGGCGAGAAGTCTGTGAGGGGTGGCCACAGGGGAGTGGATCTCCAGAAAAGCCAAGAGATAGCTTGGTCGTCTCTGTGGCCTGTTTAGGGTGGCTGAAGCCATGAGCTCTGGGGCTTTTAGCAACAGATTAGTTTTGTCTTTCCACCCAGCTCCTGTGCTGATACCTTCCCTTGATAGCATCTACGTGGGGAGACTGGAATAATGAATCCATTTAAATCTTAGTCTAAGGAATTCTTAGGTGTAAACATTGATAAATATAGGACGAATCGTATAAACATATTTCTGGTGAAGATTCTCTTTTGTGTTGAAAATGGTGTGTGTGTGTGTGTGTGTGTGTGTGTGTGTGTGTGTGTGTGTGTGATGTATATGTGTGAGTGCTGGTATGTATGTGCCACACACACAGATAGAGGTTAGAGCATACCTTATAGCCAGGTCACTCTTTCCACCATGTGGATCCTGGGGATTGAACTTGAGTCATCAAGCTTGGCTGCAAGCCCCTTTGGCCTTTGAGCCATATAACTAGTTTCTCTCATGAAGGTTCTTCTTCACGGCATACGTTTAAGACACTATATCATGTTTTTATGAGTTCTTGGAGGATTATATGTATTGCATTTTAGTTATACTGACCTATTCTCCCCAACCTCTACCCAGATCTACCCTTTACCTGTGCGTCCTATCTCAATTTTTTTGTTTTTTCTCTTTTTTAAAAAAGTAACCTCGAGTCCAATTTGTGCTGTCCACAAGCCCATGGTAGACCTACCAGGAACTGCACCCTGCAAGGGCACTGACTCGCCCTTCCTAACAACCATTAGCTCTTCAGTTAGGGGCGGGGCTCATGAGTTTATGCTAGACTATGACCACCGCTGCCACGAGCTCAAGGGTGTAGGAGGCTTGCATATCCAGAGGAAGCTGTTTCGTTTGGCCCAGCTTGGCCCATGGCTCTTATAATCTCTCTGCTCCTGTTCCTGTAGTGGTTCCTGAGCCTTCGGTTACTATCATCTCTTAAATAGTACATTCTTACATGGAAAATTGAGTCTAAATTGAACACCTTGTGTGTGTATGTTTGTGTATGCATATGTGTGGAGAACAGAGGTCGACTTCAGATGGTGGACTTGGGCACATCTACCTTGTCTTTGGGGCAGTGTTTCTCACTGGCCTGAAATGGTCAAGTAGGCTCGGCTGACTGGTCAGTGAGCCTTGGTCATCCACCTCCTTCCTCCTCTCTAACACAGTCGTTATAAGTTCATATTACCACACTTGAATTAATCTCTTCCTTCCTTCCTTCCTTCCTTCCTTCCTTCCTTCCTTCCTTCCTTCCTTCCTTCCTCCCTCCCTCCCTTCCTCCCTCCCTCCCTCCCTCCTCCTCCTCCTCTTCCTCCTCCTCTTTCTTTCTTTCTTTCTTTCTTTCTTTCTTTCTTTCTTTCTTTCTTTCTTTCTTTCTTTCTTTCTTTCTTTCTTTCTTTCTTTCTTCTTCTTCTTCTTCTTCTTCTTCTTCTTCTTCTTCTTCTTCTTCTTCCTCTTCCTCTTCCTCTCTCTCTCTCTCTCTCTCTCTCTCTCTCTCTCTCTCTCTCTCTTCTTTTCTTTCTAGACATTGGGCCCTAGGGATTGAATTCAGGTCTTCGTGCTTGCCAAGCAGGCACTTGACCTGCCCCCTCTCTCTCCTGCCACTTGTTTTAGTTTTATGTAAGTGTAAAATAGGACGTTATAGTATATTGACATATAATAAACATTGCAGGGACTAGTTTGAAAGTAAAACATTATTTTGTAACAAATATTAATTGTGTAACAAAAATTATCCCTAAGTAATACTCAAATAATTCTGAGCCAGGCTTAGTGCTGTTTAAAGGGTTGGAGTACTAACTAGGGTCCTTGGGAATAATATGCATTGATATTATGTTAATGCCACTTATGTATAATGTATGTTGAATAGAGTATACTAAATGCCCCTTCATTTTGCTTAATGCCATTCCTTTTGTAAACTCCTTTGCAATATTTAGCCATCAAGAAAAGCTTGTACTAGAAGGAGAGAAGTATTTGCAGAGTAAGGAGGACCTGAGGCTGATGCTCACAGAACTGAAGAAGCAGCAAGAAGCAGGCTTCGCTCTACAGCCTGGGTTGCCAGAGAAGCAAGCCCAGTTAAAAATTTATAAGAAATTCCTCCAGAAAGCCCAAGATTTGACATCCTTGCTAGAGGAGCTAAAATCTCAGGGCAATTACCTCTTGGAGTGCACTAAAAATCCCAGCTTCAGCGAGGAGCCGTGGCTAGAAGTGAAGCACCTGCACGAGAGCCTTCTTCAGCAGCTCCAGGTGAGATGGTGGGCAGAGGAAATCCCTGCGACAGGAACCGTGCCTTAGCTGTGCCTGCGACAGCCAAGACACGAGGCTCTTCTGCAGAACTAGTGCTTGGAACTTAGTTGTTCTTTTGCTGAACCCAAGGCTTTCAGTGGGTTCCAGTTGTACATGAAAGTACCAACTCTTAAGAAGGGAGGGATCTCCCTCAATCACTTTTAATAGAGAAAGCCATTGTGTGTTGATTATGGTATTTCCTCTTGTTCCCCTCTTCAGTAGTCAGATAGCTTAAAGTTCCTTAGGAATCTCTATGAAGATGGCTATGTGAGCATTATTCACCCATCCATGCATCCATCCATCTATCTATTCCTCCACCCATCCATCCATCCATCCATCCTTCCATCTGTTCATCCAACCTTCCATCAATCGATCCATCCATCCTTCCATCAATGCATGCATCCATCCATTATCTACCCATCCATCCCCTAACTCATCTCCTTATCTACCTATTTATCCATCCACTCATCTACCTCCCCATCCATCCATCCATCCATCCATCCATCCATGCATGCATCTATACATCCATGCATGGCTGCATGCATCTATCCATCCATCCATCCATCCATCCATCCATGCATCTATACATCCATTCATTCATCCATCCATCCATCCATCCACCCACCCATCCACTAACTCATTTCCCTATCTGCTTATTTATCCATCCACTCATCTACCTCCCTCTCCATCCATCTATTCATCCACTCACTCACTGGTCAGATTTATCTGTCAACAAATGCATCTACTTATCCACCTACCCACCCACCACAAATATGCTTATTCATATATCATTCACCCACCCACTCATCCATCTAGAGTAATAATTCATATAAATTGTCATGTTCCTCCCTCGGATCTTTCCATACAATCTATAATTGAATGAGTTGAGGTAAATTGTCCCCTCGTTATAAGAGTCCATTCTTTCAGCAAAACTAACTTTAATTCATTAGACATTGAAATCCGGCTTCAGTATAAGGATTATCTGATCAAGAAATCCAGATGATCCAAATTCTGGGGGATGGGCACAGGTTTGGATGCCTACTTGGGCGGATCTTCTGTAGGTTACCTCTGCCGGTGTCTAAGAAGGCGTGGTCCTCTTCCTTCCTTAGCCCACGGAAGATGGTTTTGCTTTTGAGTTATGATTATTTCTTCCTGACAGAGATTTGCTTTTTATTCTTAGGAGAGGATCCTGGAATTAGGTTGCTCTCTTAGAGTCCTTTTGAGATGCAAACTCTTTGTTTTAAAGCAACAAACGAGACCTTACTTATCAATGTTTGCGATTTAGTGATATAATTTGTCGTCATTTTGTTTTGTAGTTCTCTTGACAAGTTGCCTCTAGGGAGGAAATTAAGGCAAGGAAACATGCAAAGAGCAAATTTTTTTTTTTTTTTTTGGTTTTTTTGAGACAGGGTTTCTCTGTGTGTTTAATAATTTTTTTTTATCAGGAGATGGAGACTTTGTAGTGATGTATTTTAAACACTAACGACTCTGGGTCAATTATGGGCATATTCATGTTTCAATCTGAAATCTTGTAAAGTAAGTCTGTGTGAATTGTATAATTACTTCCTGAGTGAAAAAAAAAGTTGAATATTTTCTTAATTGTCAATGGTTTTATTTTTTAGGATTCTGTGCAAAAATTAGAGGGTCATGTTCAAGAACACAGTTCATACCAGGTTTGCCTCACAGACCTAAGCACCACACTGGATGATATCTCCAAGGAATATTTCAGTCTTTGTGATGGATCTAAGGACCAAATAGTGGTTAAGGAGAGAATGCAGAAGTTACAGGTAAGGAGCGATGCCCAAGCATAAGACACATTGAGGGGGGGGGATCATATTTTGACAACTTTGACTTTTTGGTAACTTTGAGCAAAGAAATTCGAGTGCTATTTAGAAAGGTCTCAGCAGTTTGAAAAGGGGGCGGGCATGGTTCTCTAGTAGTCAGGCCATTGGTGAAGCCATTTGAACAGTGGTTGAGTGTGCCCTTAGAAGAGATAGTTCTACCTATGACCAGCCTGTCGCTCATTATCCTCATTTCATAGACAACATAATTCCAGGGAACTCTGAGAAGCCAGAGGATGAAGGCAGCATGATGTGACCCCGGGGAAGTATACCCGTTTACCAGCTTGGGTGAATAGGATTTACGTAGATCTCGCCCTCTCAAATTTCCTGTCTGGTAGAGCCTGTGAGAGTCTCCCTTCCTTTTGCTCCCTCAGCAGCTAGCGCCCTCTAGTGGGGATCAGTGGCCTCATCCACCCTGCAAACCACCTTTGGTTTCTCACCACTTTTACAATCAGTGTGGTAGTCCTGCATAGTGCCCTGTGTAAAATTAGCTTTTAATTTTAAATACTAGCACTAGATGGATATGAGCATTCCAAATGAATCTTTTTATCCTTTTTGATACTTTTCATGGTGCAGGTACTCATTCAATGTTTGAATTTTGAAAAACCTGAATCTAGCCTGGCTGTGGTGGTGCATGCCTTTAATTTCAGCACTTGGGACACAGAGGCAGGCGGATCTCTGAGTTCTGAGTTCAAGACCAGCCTGGTGTACAGAGCAAGTTTCAGGATATCCAAGGTTACCCATAGAAACCCTGTCTTTAAAAACAAACAAATAAACAAACCAGGGTTATAATAGGTGTGTGTGTGTGACCTTATTTGGGGGGTGGAGGTAGGGGGAGACAAGGTCTAACTATGTAGCTCTGCGTGGCCTAGAACTTGTACATTAGACCAGGCTGGCCTTGAACTCACAGAAATACACCTGCTTCTGCCTCTCTAGTGCTGGGATTAAAGGCATTTGCCACCACATCTGGTGATTTACTTGTTTTCACTTTATATGTGTGTGTGTTTAATCTGCATGTGGTTGTGTACCATGTGTATGCAGTCCCCATAGAGACCAGAAGAGGGAGTTGGCTATCCTGAGACTGAAGTTGCAGACAGTTGTGAGCAGCCATGTGGGAACTATACCTAAGTCCTTTGGAAGAACAGTGGATTTTTGTTGTTTTTTTAACCACTGAGCCATCTCTCCAGCTCAGGGAGCTGTATCTTAAAGGAATATACCCAGCAAAGGCCTACTGACAGCCCTCTGTATTTTACAGACTGTACAACAAACATTTTTTTCATTACCTGGTTCAGATTTCCTAGTTCCTATGAGAACTCGGAACTTCTATTAGAAAATTTGATGTGAGATGCCACAGTGGTTTGAAATCTTCCCCAAAGTTTCTCCTTTGAAGCATTATTAACACTTTCGTTTTTATAATATACATTTTGTATTAGTGACGCAGAATACTTTATGATTTACAAAAAGTCAGCGCACTCTTCTGAGACCCGAATGGCGAGACTTTCTATAACATACTCCGCTCTCCTCCCAGGAGCTGGAGAGCAGACTCCGTTTCCAAGGCGGTGCATTAAAGAAGGCTTCTGCCTTAGCGAAATCCATCAAGCAAAATACATCTTCAGTGGGACAGAAGATTATTAGAGATGACATAAGATCGCTTAAGTATAAACAAAAGGATTTGGAAAACAGAATTGAATCTGCCAAGCAGGAGACTGAAAACGGTCTCAACAGCATCCTTAAATCCAAAAGCTCGACAGAAAAGCATGTAAAGTTTTCTCTGCCAGTTGAAGAGATGCCGGCCACTTCTGAGGCGCCCAAGCCCACTCAGGAGTCGGCAGCCGTGGGCGAGTCAGGGGGAGCCCGGGAAACAAACACGGTAAGTGCGGTGATTGTGCTCTCTAGACACCGAGTCTGCGAGGAAAGAGGTGTGCCTCTTTCAAAAGAGTCTCAAATCAAGCATTCTGATTTCCTAATTAAGTCCTCAAAGGACTGGGTATTTATGAAGCTCACTTGTCAAAAGGGTCCTCAGAGAATGGTCCAGGTTTCTGTGGTGAAATATTCCTGTTCCGTCTGTTCAAATGTCAGTCATCAATTTAGGCTGATTATCCTCACCGAAGTGTAATCAGATACAGTTTCGTGGGTCAGGCGCACAAAGGCAAATTAGAAAAGGCAAAAGAAAAGAAAATGTGCTTTAGCCATTTCCCCAGTTTAAAAAAAAAAAAAATATATCCAAGAGCTTATTTTTTTCCCCCATTTGGTCAATTTTGTAAATGAAATCAGAGACTGTTGCAAAGGAATAGGCTCCTTTCTCTTCTTTGTTAATGCTTTAGTGCAAATACAGCTGGAAACGCTGCCTGCCGGGTCATTAGTGAGAAAATGACAGGCTGAGGCTCCCGAGTCTCAAGGAGGAAGAAGTGTGTTTCCCGGTAGCTCTTTTCTTCTCTTTTAAAATGTTGTTTGCAACACTTTTAAAAGGTTTTTAAAATGTGTTTGTTTATATATTTATTTATATGTATGCATGTGTGTTGAATATATGTATATGTTCATATATACACACATACACTCTGTGTGTGTGTGTGTGTGTGTGTGTGTGTGTGTAGTGTGGAGGTGCATGCCCCTCTATGTGTGCACGGAAGGCCTCTATCACTCTCCATTTAGCCTTTGATTCTCATGCGGGTCCTTTTCCAGAATGTGGGCCTTCCATGTTCGCATCCAGGGTGAAACCCAGCAAGTCTCAGATCCTCACACCTCTGCCTCATGGTACTGGGGCCAAAGGACGGCACAGCACAGCTGGCTTGTCACATGAGCGCTGGGATTCAAACCCCAGTCCTAATGATTGTACAGCGAGAACTCTTAACCCTGTTGTGAGCAAACCCCCAGCATTGCCAAGGGGGCGAATCACCTGTCAGCCATGCCAAGCTGCCTAAGCACCTGTAAGCAAATCTCTCCATCCTATAGTTACTATGACACTCCGGTCCAATAGAATATATTGAAAACTGCAGGAAAATCACCATCCAAGAATGGCTTTTAATTTTATAAGCCTTCAATTGACTCTTAAATGATAAGAGTTACTGAGAATGTATAATGGTTCACTAAAAAAGAGTGTTCGTTTTGTTTTTCATAGTAAAAGAATTTAAGACTTTATCTTAGTTAAAGTTTCTACTGTTGTGATGAAATACCATGACCAAAAAAAAGCAAGTCTGGAAGGAAGGTCAGGACAGGAGCTCAAGCCGGGCAGGAGCCTTGAGACAGGAGCTGATGCAGAGGCCATGGAGGGATGCTGCTTACTGGCTTGCTCTTTACGGATTGCTCAGCCTCCTTTCTTATACAACCCAGGGCCACATGGAGCCAAGGAATAAAGGGCTAGGTCCTCCCCCATCGATCACTAAGAATATGCCTTAGAGCCAGATCCTATGGAGGCATTTTCTCAGTTGAGGCTCCCTCCTTTCAAGTGATTGTAGCTAGTGTCAAGTTGACATAAAACCAGCCGGCACGGACTTTGAATAATTTTCATAAGTCTGGATTACAGAAAGGTGGTTTCAATTCTGTACCAACGTGCTTTCTTCTTTTGTAACGTGACATTTTCCTGAATCTGCATTTTGTGTGTTTTCTGCTACCAGTGCCGTCAATCCTCTTGTTATACGTAATATCACACTGTGTAAAGTTAAGAGCAATGCCAAAGTTGAACAGTAGCACGGGTGAGAGAGATCAGAGACCAACTCTATTGGTAGATGAGTAAGAGCCGGGTGTAATGAAGCCCATACCACAGCTTGATGTGAATAGCTGGGTGGGAGCCTTAGCTTAAATGATCACACAGGGCACAAGAGGAAACGATTTAGTTCATGATAAAGCTGACTGATAGAAAATAAATGCAACAACAACAAAAAACACTCTTTGATCCAAAACTATGGTGATAATGCTGGAGGGTGTGGCTGAGCCTCAGTCCCAACTATTCCAGGAGTGAGAACCTATCGAATAAGACTAAGAAAGGCAAACGTTGCAAAGTACCCGCTATAGCAAAAGTAATCCCTTCATTCATCAGACACGCTTATTTACTGAATGCCGGTGAAATGTCTTGGTGGGCAAAGTTGCTTGCGGCCAAACCTGATGCCCTGAGCCAGAGTCCCAGGACCCACCTTGTAGAAGGAGAGAACCAACCTCAGAAAGTTCTGACCTCCACATGCATGCTGTGGCAAAACACAGTCCCTCCCAGATAGATGGACAGACAGACAGACAGATGTATGTAAGATATTTATTGAGACCTATTTTGGGTGAACTGTTCTGGTAGAATGTGAAGATTCAATTTCCACAGCTTTAAGTGCAGTACTAAACCGATGTCACTAATGTTCACTTCACATGCCATTTTGGACTCCGGAGGAACTTTTTTTGAGATATGTTTTAGGACTTATTTTTATTGATGTGTATGTGTATCTATCTGAGTGTGTGTGCACGTGTGCACAGGTGCCCCTGTGGATGCAGAGTCCCTTGGAAGTGGAGTTACAGGGGTTTGAAAGCCAACTGATCTAGGTGCTGGGATCCAAATGCAGCTCATTGCAACAGAGCAGAGAGCATCACTCCTAACCACTGAGCCATCTCTTCAGCCCCTAACAGATCACTTTAACTAGTCTCTAGAAGAATTTTAAAAGCTTTTTTTAATCTTTTTTACTCCTTCTACTTCTTCTCCTCCCCCTCTACTATCTCTCTGTCTCTCTGTGTGTCTCTGTCTCTCTCTGTCTCTCTCTGTCTCTTTCTCTCTCTCATCTCTTTCTTTTATGGTTCTGAGCAATAAATATTTTCCTTTAGGAAATAGCATTGATTTGAGTTTTGTTGGAAGCATGGCTGTGCTTGCCAGGAATCATTGTGACAACACTTCTGTCTTTGAATCCATTGCTCAGACTTTTATTTAGATGGACAAGATATTTTAGATTGGGGCTATTGATCAGCTCTGTCTTATTATTGATGTGATTAAGGCAGGCTTAGAGGCAAAAGAGAAAGAGGGGAGGTTTTGGATGGTGTCCATTCAAAGCATGCTGCATATTTTTATAAATGTGGTGTCTAAGCACTGTGAGGTGTACGCAGACAGATCTGCCCCCCTTTGCACCCTCGTATAAAGGTCAAGTGAGTTACAGAAGAGGTCATCAGAGAAGGGACTGTCCACTCTCTTAGGACTTCATATGTTATCTAAAGGAGATGATAGTGAACAGGAACAAGGAACATCATGCATTCCTAATGTTTTACATTTTAAAAACAATTAGTGTGACATTCCTGCTTAATTGGCATGATCTTTCTTGTCCCGTTCTTCCCAGGTTGCAATCTGTGTGACAGAATTGCTTCACAACTCCCCAAACCTTTTGTCTTGTAATGATTTTCTAATTTCCTTGTCGCTACATATAATTGTTTTTCCGTTCTTTTCAAAAAGAATTCTGAGCATTTATAATTTGATGCACAAGAAGCATGGGTAGGTAAGTCCTAGAAGACAAACATGCCAGGCTTCCATCAGTGGGTAAGCGAGCAGGGACACAGCTGGGGTCAGTGCTTAGAGGGGAAGGAAGACCATGTAATGAGTCAGAGTAGGGTTCAAAACAGTGATGGTTGAAATTTGTGTCAGCTGTTGTTTAACCTGGGACCTTAAGGGGAAGGGGAACCCTAAACACATACACACACACATGCATACACGCACACTGTGTATGTGCACGCTGTGCTTGTGCATACGTGAATAGCAGAACCCATTGTTGGGAATCGTACCCACTCCACCTTCCAAGTATACGTCCTTGTTCTTCTGGCCAGTATTAACATCTTGCTTCTCGTCTTAGAGATATGTTTTTTTTTTTTTTTTTTTTTTTTTGGTTTTTCGAGACAGGGTTTCTCTGTGTAGCCCTGGCTGTCCTGGCACTCACTTTGTAGACCAGGCTGGCCTCGAACTCAGAAATCCGCCTGCCTCTGCCTCCCGAGTGCTGGGACTAAAGGCGTGCGCCACCACGCCCGGCTTAGAGATATGTTTTACAATCCAGGGTTTATTCTTTCATAGGACCGGTGAACTCCAACGCATATCCATCGGCAGTGTGCATTTGAGAACACGCTCCAAAGTTCTAAAATCTTAGGCTTCAAAGAAACCATACAAAATGTGTCTCTTAGTTAGGACTGGTGGTCCAAGCCTATAATCTGAGCTCGTGGGAGGTGAATGAGGAGAATCTGGAATTCAAGGGCAGCTTTGTCTACATACTGAGTTGGAGGATAGCCTGGTCTACAAGGGACCCTGTCCCAAAAGCTAAAAAGAAAGTGTGTGTCCTGACCCTTAGATGTTATTCAAAGGAACTGAAGCCCAGATTGTTGAGTCAGGAACTTGGGCATCTTTACTTAGTCTGACTCTCCAAACCCCAGTGTTTTACATAAGGGGCTTCATGTGTAGATAGTTGGGGGTCTATGTAAGATCTAGCAATGTGAGGCTAAACAAGTTCTAATAGGTTTCCTTTGCTCCGTGACCTTTCAGAGCCTTAAATATCCTCACACGCACTCTGACCTTTGCTGAGCTGTTGCAGGCACCTTTCGGGTACCACTAAGATTTCTTCCAAACCTCAACTGTCTCTCACTCCATCCAAGCTCCAGTTCCCTCATTCCTACCCAATGACTGACCAACAGCTACCAGGTCTACAGGGGCTCAGTTTCTTTCCATCCACTTCATTGTTCATAAGTTACTGATACCAACCAAAAAGGGCTCAATAAAATATTCTTAGTTTTTTTTCCATCTAATTTGAATTCATGATTTTGTCCTTTCTGTTGAAAAAATGATTAGGCAGACAATACAGAGTCAAATGTCGATATGGCATCTGTTCTCATAGAGCTTTTAGCTGGAGGTGAGGAGACACAATAATCAATAAGTTAACCAAATGAGAGTCCAGTTACTGAAACTTAGGAAGGCAGCCATCTTCCCTATTCGCCCTTCCCTAAGTTGTTGGAGTTCAGTGGTAGGCGGGGGAGGGTCTCTTGCAGGACGCAACATCAGAACATAGATGCAGAGGTCAGCTGGAGCTAGCAGAGCTGGGCTGGACATGGGCAGCCCTGGATGGAGGGATGGGTTGGGGAAAGTGGGAGGCAGATCAGTGGCTTAAGAACTCTGTGGCTCCCTGGCTGTGATGGTGCTTGCCTTTAATCCCAGCACTTAGGAGGTAGAGGCAGGTGGATCTCTGTGAATTTGAGGCCAGCCTGGTCTACAGATGTGGCTGGAGCACAGAGTAGGGGGGGACATCAGAATGACAGTGACAAGGGTGGAGAGGTCAAAGGTTGCCCCCTAAGTCACAGAAGCATTCTAGACATTGTAATAAGAATCCCATTGCCTGCTGAGTTGTGGCGGCGCACGCCTTTAATCCCAGCACTTGGGAGGCAGAGGCAGGCAGATTTCTGAGTTCGAGGTCAGCCTGGTCTACAGAATGAGTTCCAGGACAGCCAGAGCTATATAGAGAAATCCTGTCTGGAAAAAAGAAAAAATCCCATGGAAAGAAAACCACAGCTCAGGGACAGTGTCTCTGCCTTTTGGGTTTGTCTTATATGCGTTTGCATGTGGCACATGTATGTTTGCTATATACAATGTGTACAGAGTTCCTAGGAAAATGCCAAGTGTCCTGTTTGGCTCTCCAATTTATTCCTTTGAGACGGTCTCTCGCTGGAGGGCTTGCCATTTTCCTACTCTGCTGGCAGCCAGCAATCCTAATGTCCCCTTATTTCTTCTGCTCTCCCTCACTACTGGAGTTACAGGTGCATGCAGGGACATACGTCATGCTGGGCCTGCAAGAGCTTTGTACCCAGGCTCTCTTCCCAGCCCTTGGTGTTACCTGTAATGGTGATATTTACCCTTAAAGTTATTTCTCAAGGCTTTGGAGAAGAACAAAAATATCTTCCAGAGATGATCTGACACCTGTCTCTTCCTGCTGGCAAGTTATCAATGTTAAACTTAGGGTTCTGGCTATCACTATGTGTCATGGTCATAGGACTATTGCCTCTGACGGGGAAAAAAGGGTAGTGACATTACTATTAACTTGGCCTTCTTGATTGGTCACACTGGTTATAATGGAAATGATAATTGAGTCTGGAGAACAAATTGATAATTGTTTACTGGTAATCAAATGGGTTATGATTTATGAGTAGTAATTTTATTCTAGGCAAATAGTCTAAAGGAACTCACGACTCAGTGAGACCTGTTTCAAAACCAGGGGGGCCAGAAATTGAAGTGAAAAAATTATGCAAACATGCCAGAGAGCAAAGGGGAAAGACACGCATGTGTACATGCAGGAGCTGTAGAAGTGGCTTTGTCGGAGCGGCATCCTTCATGGGAAGGCTGGGAAGCAGTGACATTGGTCACAGTAGTGACAGTTAGCTTTAAGCATCAACTTGATATAATCTGGAATTATCTGGGAAGAGAGTCTTAGTGAGGGATTATCTATATAATAAGGTGGGCTTCTGGGCATGTGGCGAGGAATTTTCTTTTTCCTTTTTCCATTCATCTATGTATTTATTTATTTATTCATTCATTCATTTATTCACTTTACACCCCAGTTGTTGTCCCTGCTCCTCCCAATTCTCCCTCATACAGCCCCTCTCCCCACACCTCCTCCCCTTCTCCTCTGAGAGGCTAAAGGTTCCCCCTTGGATATTCCCCCATCCTGGCACGTTAAGCCTCTGCAGGACTGTGAGTATCCACTCTCACTGAGGCCAGACAAGGCAGCCCAGTTAGGGGAACAAGATCTACAGGCAGGCAACAGCTTTAGGGACAGCCCCTGCTCCAGTTGTTGGGGGACCCACATGGAGACTGAGTTGCACATCTGCTATATATATATGCAGTGGCCTAGATCCAGCCCGTGTATGCTCTTTGGTGGTTCAACCTCTGAGAGTCCCCAAGGGTCCAGGTTTGTTGACTCTGTTAGTCTTTTTTTTTTTTTTTTTTTAAATCAACACTGCCATCAACTTTTTTTTTTGATTTTTAATATTTTTATTACATATTTTCCTCAATTACGTTTCCAATGCTATCCCAAAAGTCCCCCATAGCGCCCCCCACTTCCCTACCCACCCATTCCCATTCTTTTGGCCCTGGCATTCCCCTATATTGGGGCATATAAAGTTTGCAAGTCCAATGGGCCTCTCTTTCCATTGATGGCCGACTAGGCCATCTTTCGATACATATGCAGCTAGAGACAAGAGCTCCGGGGTTCTGGTTAGTACATCATGTTGTTCCAACAATAGGGTTGCAGATCCCTTTAGCTCCTTGGGTACTTTCTCTAGCTTCTCCATTGGGAGCCCTGTGATACATCCAATAGCTGACTGTGAACATCCACTCCTGTGTTTGCTAGGCCCCGACATCGTCTCACAAGAGACAGCTATATTTGGGTCCTTTCAGCAAAATCTTGCTAGTGTATGCAATGGTGTCAGCGTTTAGAAGCTGATTATGGGATGGATCCCTGGATACGGCAGTCTCTAAATGGTCCATCCTTTCATCACAGCTACGAACTTTGTCTCTGTAACTCCTTCCCTGGGTGTTTTGTTCCCAATTCTAAGAAGGTGCACAGTGTCCACACTTTGGTCTTCATTCTTCTTGAGTTTCATGCGTTTATCAAATTGTATCTTATATCTTGGGTATCCTAAGTTTTGGGCTAATATCCACTTATCAATGAATACATATTGTGTGAGTTCTTTTGTGATTGTGTTACTTCACTCAAGATGATGCCCTCCAGGTCCATCCATTTGGCTAGGAATTTCATAAATTCATTCTTTTTAATAGCTGAGTAGTACTCCATTGTGTAAATGTACCATAATTTCTGTATCCATTCCTCTGTTGAGGGACATCTGGGTTCTTTCCAGCTTCTGGCTATTATAAATAGGGCTGCTATGAACATAGTGGAGCATGTGTCCTTTTTACCGGTTGGGACATCTTCTGGATATATGCCCAGGAGAGGTATTGCTGGATCCTCCGGTGACTCTGTTAGTCTTAATTGGATGAATTGAGGTGGTAAGTGCCATCCTGAAAAAGGACAGAAGTGGAGCTGAGCACCAGGCATGCATGCATTGGTTTGTTTCTGCTCTGGACCTGTGATGCTACGTGACTCATTGCTTCAGTCTCCCACCACTGCCAATTTCTCACCATGATGGACTCTAACTCAGGAACTACAGCAAACCTTTAATTCTTTACATTGCTTTCGATCAGGGTGTTTTGTCACAGTAACAGAAATAGAACTAGTATAGTAGTCTAAAAGGTAAGCTGTGTTCCTCCATTGAGCAAGACACATCCACAGAACCACAGTTGATGTATGCCTGTTAGATTTTGTTTTTCAAAATACACATCGTGAAACAAACTATAAAGCAATGCATACATGGCCTTGATTTCTCTAAGAACTTAAAATAACAATATATAAAGTGTACCCTAGTAAATATGACAATGTATATACAGACTACAGGAGAGTGTTTGGTTTGGGGGATATGGTTAGAGGCTTTGTGGAAAGTGGGCTTTAAATTTCTTTAATATAGAAAATTATATCACTTTAATCCTTGTTTTCAGTCATGTGGGGTTTTTTGTTCTTTAATATACATGTCGTACATGTTTTATCATTTAACATTCTATAGCAGCATGTACAATCAAAATAAAGCACAGCAGAGGGGGGTGGGCAGGCCGTGAGGAAGTGACGGAATTTCCAGCAGCCAATCAGGGTCCAGCCCGACCTGGGTTCCAACCTCCTTGGCATGAGCCAAAGGAATGTTGCCTGTTAGGTTTGAAATGTTCGTTTGAGGGATTCTGTTGGCCTTTCTTTCGTGGTTGAAAATGGCTTTCGGGGCTAATGAACAAGTGGATTTGGGGGGTGATTTGAAGTGTTTGGCATACATTGTCTGACCACTGAGGTCTGACATTACAAATGTTGCCTGTGACACCCTGGGTAACAGTGGTCCTCAGACACCAGCTCATCAGGTAAGAGCAAGTTTTGGTTTCTTGGTGGATGGCAGTAATAGATAACTCTCTCCTAGGGCCTGGTCTCTAGGCCTTTGGTGCCGGCTCTCTTGTGTCCAGGGGGTAGACATTTGTAGGGGTTTCCAAGGAGGTGAGAGGAGGCAGGCACCACCTGCAACAGTGTGCCCCCTGCAAGTGTGTCCCTACCCCCTGCAAGTGTGTCCCCTCTGCAAGTGTGCCCCCCTGCAAGTGTGCCCCTCTGCAAGTGTGTCCCCACCCCCTGCAAGTGTGTCCCCCCTACAAGTGTGTCCCCCTGCAAGTGTGCCCCTCTGCAAGTGTGCCCCCCTTCAAGTGTGCCCCCTGCAAGTATACCACTCCAGTGCCCTTTCCTTCTCAACCCATTGCCTCCCTGGATCTCTCCCCATGAGGCTGTCTTCTACACAGGTTTTCACCAGAGCACAAGTGAATTAGGTTCTCAGAACTGGAGGGAACTTGAAATATCATAATCATTAGTCATATTTCAAAGCAGTGACTTACGCTGTGTTATTTCAAACATGGGTACCCTGCTCTCTTCTTACCAGTGAGTGAGAGCTGGGCAAGCTCCGGGCAGGTGCTTATATTATGTGAAGTTCATGTGGTCCTGCCTTGAACATGCTAGGTAAATGCTTGATCCTCAGCACCGTCTCCTTGCAATACATACTTATAGCCATGACCTAGTGGGTAAAGGTGCCTGCTGCCAAACCTGAGGACCAGAGTTCGAGCCTTGGGACTAGAAGAAGAGAAGCAGAATGCCCTCTGATGTCCAGACATGTGTATATGTATGCACACACACATCCATGCATGTGTACAGACCTACACATATAGACACACATCCAGGACAGCCAGGACTATACAAAGAAACCCTGTCTCGAAAAACCAAAAAAAAAAAAAAAAAAAAAATCCTCAAAAACAAAAACAAAACAAAACAGAAACAAACAAACAAACAAAAAAAACAAAACAGAATTAGCCATTGAAAATGAAATCTACACAAATGCCCCATTGATAACCTATGTTCCTAAAACATTGGAAAAAGATCAATGACTCCTTTATAATGTGTCCCACCTTTTGAATATTTTCATTTGTTTTGAAACATGCTAGGGTGTTCTGGAGGCATATGCACACACACTTGCATGTGTGCACACATACTTACACATATGCACGGGCACTTGCACACACGCATCCAGGTAAGCTCTCTACTTCTCATCCTGAGGTAGGATCACTGGGATTCCAGATCTGAGCCACCACATAGGCTTCTCTTCTTTTTCCCGTAGTTTCTGAGGGTTGAACTTGGGTACACAGGATTGCTTGGCTAACCCACGTATCCACTGAGTCATCTCCCCTGTCGCCAGGGTGTTAGCCTCATTACCAACTGGCTGGAGGCCTAATCTAGTCTCAGTATCATGACATCTTGGTGTCTTCTCACTCACCTACTTGTTTTGAACTACTGATAGGCAGAAATGAGCACCTACTGTTTGCCTGGGCCTCTTCAGTTTGTGACTCCTAAGTATAGATTTGGGAACTGTTGGCTCTTCTGTGTCTGTTTTTCACTTTTTTTAAAAAAAATAAATCTTTAACATTCATGTTCTCTCTTTTTTTTTTAAATTTGTTTATTTACTTCATGTATGTGGGTATACTGTCACTGTCTTCAGACACACCAGAAGGTGACATCAGATCCCATTACAAATGGTTGTGAGCCACCATGTGGTTTCTGGGAATTGAACTCAGGACCTCTGGAAGAGCAGTCAGTGCTGTTAACCACTAAGCCATCTCTCTAGCCCCTGTTTCACTTCTTTAAAGTTATTCATTATCTCAGTATATAATGGAGCAATGTAATTCTAGAATGTATGCTGTCATGACACCAATGTCTCATATTGGGGGAGGAGTACCAGTGCAGGTATTAATTGTTCTATGGGAATAAACCCCATCTTTGGCAGTGCCCAGATACACTTCTGTGAAGCCTTTAGCCTGAGTCGGTAGGAGGAACTGGGATGCTTGTAATCAAGGAAAATCAAAGTGGTTCATTTGGATGGGAGGCTATTCAGCAATTAATCTTTTTATGTTTTCAGAACTCAGCTGTGGAAATGATTTTGTCAAAACAACTTTCTCTCAATGTTCAAGAAAGCATGCAAAACGCCCAAGACGAGCGGGAAGTCAATGAGCTGCAGAATCAACCTTTAGAATTGGACATTATGTTAAGAAATGAACAATTAAAAGGGATGGAGGTATGGGAACACGAAAACCACTAGCAGCATGATTGCATCGTTTACCCAGTGCAATACAATATATTTTAATTACCAAAAACTTGCTTGTATGGAGTGAAAAGTCTTATTTAACCTTTGCCTGATGATCAATTTGGTAACTATATAATTATGTACTAATCAGGAAGTCGTATAACTCCAGCCATTTGCAAAGGGGGAGAGTTTAATGAACATTTGACTTCTTTCTGTACCACAAAGTTCCTGAAAACTTGGTGAGAGTTTGGGGAATCTGACTCATCGTACATTTTCATAGCCCTGGATAGACTGTCTTTCCTTGTCATCAGTGGACTGGGGCCTCCTCCTTTAGATTGACAGCTGTGCTTTTAAGCAGGAATAACGGATTTTTAGTTACTAAACCTGAAACCCTCATACATGGTCATGTTTCTACAAGTGAAACTCTAGATCCACAGTTCCAACTCGTGGGTCTCAATCCCTTTGGGGGTCACATAAGACCATCAGAAAACAGCAGGGGTGTGTGTGTGTGTGTGTGTGTTTTGAGACACTAGCCCTGTGTAACACTGGTTGTCCTGGAACTTACTCTGTAGACCAGGCTGGCCTCTAACAGAGATCCACCTGCCTCTGCCTGCCAAGTCCTGGGATTAAAGGCGCCACCACCGCCTTGCTAGGAACACAGATATTTACATTGCAGTCATAATGGTAGCAAAATTACAGTTATGAAGTAGCAACAAAAATAATGTTATTGTTGGGGCTCACCACAGCATGAACAGGTTGCAGCATTTGGAAGTTTGAGAACCACTGGTCTAGATGATTTCTGCTGTTTCAGATAATTTTACAGAAGGGTCAATGTGTATCTAAGCCAGAAGAAGGGTGATAGCCTACATGCTGATCTGTGTGACTTCCTTTAGGAATTATCTACCCACTTGGAAGCAAGAAGAGCAGCCACTGAACTTCTGAAACAGCCGCAGCATCTCAACCAAACGGGAGAGCAAGCCTCGGTTCTGCCCACCGCCAGACCTTCAGTGTGCCCCTTGGGCAGTCTACAGCAGGAGCTTCGTACCCTGAAGAAAACTAAAGAAAGACAGTATGGCCTCCTTAATGGTTTCCAAGACCAGCTGGCGGTGGCTGAAGCCTCCCTGAACACCTCCTTGGCAGAAGTGGAAAGCCTCAAAATGTAAGTGTAGAAAGGGTTGGGTTCTTGGCTCCATGCAGCCCGGGGCTCCCGTGTCTGCTGCAGGAGGACATCAGGATTGTAAAATCATGCACGGAGGCCAATTCCATGTCGGACACTAGTTTACTATGTTCAGGAGGCGTTAACAAAAAGTTTCAGACTGGGTAGCTTAGGAACAGCGATGTAGTGCTGTTGTGAAGTTGTGACGTCCGAGTTCTAAGACTCTGGCAAACTTTGTGTCTAATGAAGCTTCCCTCTACTTCAGGATGTCAGCCAGCCGTGCCTTCCCAGGGTAGAATGAGCTCTGGGGACAGGGATGGCGGTTGGGCGTGTCTCTTAGCTATTCATGTTCACAAAGGTCCCACCTCCCAATACCATTCTATGGTCACTTAGCTTTCACCATAAAGCATTTGCACCCAAGACCCTGTTTCAGAAAAGCAAGTAAGGGATGTGTAAGATCGCTTGGTGGGTGAAGGCACTGCCACCAAGCTTGGGAACCTGAGTTTGGTACTCAGTGGAAGGAGAGAACTGTTGTCCACACTAGTGTCCCCTACCCCATGAATACATAAGTATATGTTTTTAAAAAGCAAACAAACCCAGAAAACAGCAACAATAAGATAAGAATTTGTTTGGGGTGAGCGTAGGCATTTAAACCATAGCAAAAGCTATTTAAGAAAACTTTATTGGATTCATGCTGTGTGTGTGTGTGTTACTGAGTACTGTGTTTTACACATAATTTATTAAATGTTAGTATGAATATCATGTATATGCATTGCCTAGTATCAATATAATTGGTTTAAATTATTGCATATTGAATATTACATACTTAATTATTTCATTTAAAGGTATGCATTCTGGGGTCAGCCAGATGGCTCAAAGATACTTGCTGCTAAGTGTGATGATTTGAGTTTAGTTCTCTGAACCTGTGTGTCTTGGTGTTTCTTTTGCTGTTAAGAGACACCATGATCATGGGAACTTTCATAAAGAAAACCATGTAATTGGGCCAGCTTACAGTTTCAGAGGTTTAGTTCATTATTAGCATGGTCAGAAGCATGACTGCACACAGGCAGACATGGTGCTAGAGGGGAGATGAGAATTCTACATCCAGATCAGCAGGCGGCAGGAAGAGACAGTGAATCCACTAGTCCTGGCTTGAGCTCCTGAGACCTCAAAGCCTGCCCCCAGTGACACACTTCCCCAGGGCCACACCTACTCCAGCAAGGCCACACCTCCTAATAGAGCCACCCCCCAGTAACCAAGCATTTAACCTCACAAGTCTCTAGGGGCCATTCCTATTCAAGCCACCACACTATAAATGTGGAAGGGAAGAAATGATGCCACAAAATTGTCCCCTGACCTCTCCATCCATGCTATGGCCTGAGTCCCCCACCTCCATCATAACACTAATAATAGTAAATATATTTTTCCTTTGGCTTTGAAAATAACAAATGGTAGATATAGAGATCTTAATGTATAAATATTTCTTATAAAGGTTTGTTTATGCATATCTCTAAATGGGCTTTATTTTCAGTACTATCCCTTAAAACAATTTTATATTCACAAGATATTCTTGGTGGGAGGGAAGGGTGGTAACTTCTCTGGCCTAGACTAAGCTTGAGGAGAGAGACTTCCATTTACAGGTCATTCATACATACCTCCGTCTCTCTGCCTCACTCTTTCCCTTTATATCTTCATTTTTATTCTTTTTCTAGAGGCTCGCTAGACAGTGCAACCTATCTGGGGAAAATCAAGAAGTTCCTGGGGTCCGTGGAAAAACAGCAAGGCTCACTGAGCAAGCTTTGTACAGAGTGGGCACATTTATCCGGCCTCCTGGCGGCCGCAGACCAGAAGCTGGTGGAGAGCCAAATGAAGCACCTTGAACATGGGTGGGAACTTGTGGAGCAGCTGGCTCACAGGAAGTGTTTCCAGCAAGCCACAGAACACAGCGAACTCACCTGCCTCCTGGAGAAGCTCCAGGACCTTATGGTTTCTCTGCATCAGCAGCAACAGCGCCTAACGCTGAGTCTGAACTCTCCAGGACAACAGGTGGCAATCGTGGACATGGTCACTCCAGCCACTGAGCTCCAGGCAATCAAGTGTGAGTTTTTTGGTTTAAAGTGGCAAGCTGAGCTTCACATGAAGAGGCTTTGGGGAGAAAAGGATAAGAAAACTCTAGAAGATGCAATAAATAATTTGAATAAGCAACTAGAAGCACTGGAGCCGTTAAACCGAGAGGTAGAAAATCGAATTAAAAAGTGTGAGCTCCAGAACAGAATAAAGGAGACTCTGTCCTGGGTCAAGAACACCATGGCGGAGCTTGTTGTTCCCATCGCCCTTCTCCCTGACAACATCCTTTCTCAGATCAGAAAGTGCAAGCTGATTCACGATGGCATTCTGGGTAAACAGCAGGCAGTGGAGTTGCTGGTGGAAGAGGTCAGAGGCATCACCCCCAGCCTTGTAGCATGTGAGGGTGACGGCTTAAATGCTCTCCTGGAGGATTTACAGAGCCAACACCAAGCACTGCTTTTAAAATCAACTCAGAGGTCCCAGCAACTAGAACTGAAGTTGGAAGAAAAAAGCAAACTGTTTGCAATTATAGGTAAGGCTCAGCTCACACTTGAAGAAAGCGAAACACTGATGTCACCCACGGGGGACAGAGCCTCCACGGAAGCCGAGTTGGAACGTCGCCTTGACATCCTGAAGGCGTCCCAGCAGCAGCTGCAAGACACGGAGAGTGCACTCTCGGCCCATCTTCAGGAACTTACAAATGCCTACAAGGATGCAAACGTGTTTGAGAGATTATTTCTGGATGATCAGTTAAAAAATCTCAAAGCAAGGACCAACAGAACACAGAGATTCCTTCAGAACAATTGTAGCGAACTCAAGCACAAGATCGAGTCTTACAGAGAATTCCATGACAAAGCAGCGGTGCTTCAGAAAGAGGTTGAGAGCATCCTGCACAGTGGACTTCTCCCGCTCCATCAAGAGCTGGAGCAGGATGCCAAAGAGCAGCTCGGTAATCTTAGAGACAAGCTGGCTGCTATTCGAGGCCGTCTCTCACAAGTGTTGACATCTGAAGAAGTATTTGACACTATAGGGCTAAGCTGGGACGGTTCACTGCTAGCGCAGTTACAAACCCAAGTGCTTGAAAGGGAGAGGGAAGTGGAAGAAAAAAGTAAGCAGCTGGACACATTTTTAATAGCACGGGACAAACACCAGGCATCGATAAGTAAGATAAGGGCCGTGGATCTGCAGATTAAGAAAGGGGCTGAATCACTACTGAAAGTCCCCAGTATGTCCCCAGCAGAAAGCACTCTGCTCAATGCACAAACTTTGATTCGGAAAATTGAAAAATCCAAACGCTTGCGTGATGAGATAATCAGGAAATTAAGCAAAAACGAGGCTTTTGACGACTCGTTCAAAGAGAGTGAGATACAGCAACTAAAGCTAAGCGCAGAAGAGAATTCTAGGCTTCAAGAGGCTCTCCAGAACATGCTGCTAGAATTGCAACCAAGAGAAATGGGCGAAAAGGAATTCCAAGAGAAGCTAGAAAACGTCCTACATGTTTTAAAGCAAATAAAGTCTCGGTTACAGCAGCCTTTATGTGTAAATTTGGGGGTTCGACATATTCAACAGGAGAAGGAGACCTGGGAAGCGTTTGGCGAGCAAGTCGAGGCAGAAATGTGTGGTCTTAGAGCTGTGAGGATTGCTGGAGAGCAAAGAGAAGAAAACGATTCTGGCACCGGTGGCATGGAGGCAAAATTACGGGACATTGAAGGTCTTCACATGGAGCTTAGCAAAAGCATTGGTCTACGTGCAGTAAGTTGTCTCTGAAATTAGGTGTTTAAGGACCGCCTTGATCCTTACTGGTTGTTGTCTTGCTCCGGGTTATGTCAGTACTTCTAACGATGATACAGGTTCTACAGGATAGTTCCCTCCAGGAGGACATCTGCCTTCTAAAAGGCTGAGAGCCTCTTTATCACGTTGACTCTCTTAGCATCAAGCTGCAGTGCCTTATAAATTTGAGAAGAGATGAAGCTGACGTCTTTGTTTGAAATCAGAACAAGATTGTTTCCCACCCCCCTCTTTAGTGATAGTAAAATGATATAGAGTAGAAGTACAGAGGGAAGGACAGCAAATATAACTCATGTTTATATAGAACGTACATTGTGCTAGAGGTTGGGGGGTAGAGGATGTTTTAGTTAGCCTTGTTAAATGGAAAATTGAAGGCTAGGGGTATAGCTCATTAACAGAGTGCTATATTAGCATGTGCAAAGTTCCTAGGCAGTTCCCAGCACTGAAAAAAAAAAAAAAAACAGTTAAAATAAGAGAGTTGAATCTCAGAAACATGAAGATCGTCCTGTGATGCTCTTAGAGCAGCGACAAAATCAGGATTCAAAGGACATCTGTCTGAGTCTACAGCAGGCATCCTTACATATGTAAGACCCATTGGCCAAATCCTGACCATAGCGCTTGATTTATAAACAAAGTTTTATTGGGGCCCAGCCACACCTATGATTTATGCAACGTCTGTGGCTGCCTTCTTGCTACAACAGCAGGGCTGAGCCGTTGTGATAGCGTGCTGACTTCTGTTGGAGAGCAACTCTAACACCCCCGTCTCCTTCTGATAGTTGGCAAGTATCTTAGTCATAATCCCAGTGTCCCCGTAGTGGGTAGCTGGTTCCTTGCACGCCCTTGTCTAGCTTATCTTTCATCTATAGAAGGGGGAAACTCATTTCTTTTACTCAGCGTTAGTGTAAGATAATGGGTGTAAATAACATAGAAATGTAAGAAGTGGTAAATCCTGTGTGCCGTTTAAGTGGCTTTGTAAAAAAAAAAAAATGCTGAATAATTCTCGCACTTCGTTTACTTTTAATGGTTTCCAGAAACACTTTGTATAACTCACCCCACCCAGGAATAATTTGATTCAGGCTGAACAGGAAGAGATCTTTAAATTCATTTGTTATTTTCATGACGAGGCTGAGGCATAGGAACATCTGATGATGTGTCTGAACTGAAGTTGGTGGCAGATATGTTAGTCATCTGAAATACAAGAGATCTGGCTCATTTGTCCATAGGGATTAAGGTTATAGACATTATATGCAATGTTTCATTCAATTCATAGCCTTGTGCAAGAATCCCAAAATAGGAATTATATACTGACTGACAAGATTAGTGAGATGTTATTTTATATTTAGATTTCTTTGAAAATATGACTATTTTCCCTTTTAGTTACTCATTTTGAAATATTAATGTAATGCCGTAAAACCTATAAGAACAGGCAGTCAGCTTTCCTGGGACTCAGGGAATGCGCAAATGCACCATATTTGAGAATAACAGAAATCCCCCAAGTTGGGAAATGACGTGATGGTGTTTGATCTCCAATTCACCAGGATGTCCTGAACGATGCTTATGACAGTGCAAACCGCTATGACAAGTTAGTAGCTGGGGCATCGAGAACCGTCACATCCCTGGAAGCCATGCTTTTGTCGTACAGAGTAGACCTTCACAATCCCCAAAAGTCACTGGAGCTGGCACACCTTAAACAAGAGGAACTGCAATCTGCGGTAGCTGATTTACGGAGCCTCACCGAGACTTTGGGGGCTATCTCCAGCCCTGAGGCCAAAGAGCAACTTCATTGTACTTTAGAAGCTCTAGCAGCTAAGAATTCAGCCTTGAAGGCAGGTCTGGAAGCCCAGGAGGCCGAGGAGGACAGGTAGGCTACCTGTACTTTCGTGTAACAGAATATCATTTTGTTGGTCTTTATAATTAATGTGCACATCAGAGGAAATTTGAATGTGGAAAAGTTTAAAGAATCACCAAAGAAAACCATGATGAATGTGTCATTTTATTTTAGTTTCTTCTTGTTTAGTATTTGATACATATAATAATACTATATATAAAAGGTAAACCTCATTAACATGAGTTCTCTCGTGAGCTTCTCCTTCTCCTTTTACTAGGAAAGAATTTTATATTGTTGTATTTTTGTTGTATTTATGTCCTGTTCTTACTATCTTCGCTCTGTTGTTCGGTAACTCCATATTTTTCAAGCTCATCACTTCGACCATAAGGTTTAGTCAGACTCTTCCCCGTAGCACACACTGTTGTTGATGGACATTTGAGTTTCTAGTTCTTGCATTAAACAACAGTGCTTCTAGGAACATGTTGTAGTACAGGAGCCTCCCTTGGTTGTGTAACAGTGTGATAGCCCAGGTCAAGGGGAGGCAACTCCTAGCACTAAATCACCAACTATTTTCCACTAAATCAGGCACATATTCTAGTTGTTTCCCCCTCCCTGCTAACACTTGTCATTAAACAGTAAGGGTGGCCTGGAAGACGGCTCCATGTGTAAGACTGCTTGCTTTGCAAACATGAGGACCCAAGTTCAAAATCTCTGGAATTTATGCATAAACTTGGGCGTGGCCTCTGCATGCACTTGTAATCCCAGTTTTCTATAGGGGCAAAGCCAAGGGGCAAAGTTGGGCTCTGTTGGCCACCAGCCTGGCTCCAGGTTCAATGAAGGACCCTGTCTCAGAGATATGAGAGAACAATAGGTCACTGGATGGTCTCCTTGGCCTTCATGCATGTGCAGTAGCAGGCTCCTCTGTTCACATATGTGTACATACCTTGTATGCATACAGAATAAGAGGCTGGCACTGAAGTGACTCACATACATACACACACTCACACTTAGAGTGTAGTGTGTTTTTTGTCTATTTTGTTTTTGCTGTTATTTTGAAACTACCATCTTGCCTCAAACTCACTATGTAGACTAGAGTAGCCTCCAACTTAAAGCAGTCCCCCTGCCTCAGCTTCCTGAATGTGAGTGCTAGGATTTCAGATGTGAGAGTTTTTATTTTTAAGCTATTAGGTTTTTTTTTTCTCTCTCTCTCTTTTTTTTAATAGGGAGTAAGCACAAGGTCATGCATGTGTTGAGTGTGTGCTCTACCACTGAACTACACTCCAGCTCCCGAAAACAGAATTTTAAATTATTCTCACTGGGGGATTTAGGCAGCGCCTACTTAGTGTATGTAATTTCATAGTGCTTTTAAAATGCATCACAATTAAATATAGACTATTCTGCTTTATTTTTTTACTATATAACATTTGTCTTTTTCCTTATCATAACAAATATTTTATAATAGCCGTCACAATCCATCTGTTCAATTCTGCGATGACCTGTTGCAATTTCCTTCACCATGTTTTTTGTTAGATAGTCTTTTTGCTGTTTTAATTAATGCAATTATGTATAAAAGGCTTTTACTACACAATGATTTTATTCCTGATTTTGGTAAATTCTTTATATTTGAGATTAACTCTCTAAAACACACAGCTGAACATATGAATCTGAATGTGGACATTTTTAAGATTGCATGTCTTTCTCCCAGAATTCAACCTACTTAGAGATCACTGGTAGTGCATTAAAAAAAAAAAAAAACTCAATCTCTTAATCTCTCTCTCCCTCTCCCTGTTCCTTCCTCCCCTCCCTTCCTCTCTATCTGTCTGTCTAACTTAGTGTTCTGTAGATAACTGTCTCTGTCTATTTAAAACCATCCATAGATACCTTTGGGGTCCTCTATGAGTAGTCAGTAAAAATGTTTAAATTTCTTGAATGGCAAGACAAAACAACAACACAACAAAAACCCTTTATGTGTGTATGTGTATTTAATGAGAAATAAAATTTAATATTTTTTTCTAACTGCCTCTTCAGGTGCCTGGAGAATTATAAATGCTATAGAAAAATGAAAGAAGAAATTTGCTCTCGGCTCAGGAAAATGGAGATGGATCTCAGACAGTCCATATTCCTGTTGCCCAGGTCTTACAAAGAAGCCTTAGCGCGCCTGGAACAGAGCAAGGTAACCATCAGCTTGTGGAAAGTCTGTGTCAGGACCCAGGGGGACAAATAGGTGTATCAGCGTGGGGTGCGCTTAGCTGTAACCCACAGGAGTCTTCAGACACCCGTGAAAGTGTCACGACTGCAGGCTGAGGTGGGAAGATAGATGATCTGACCCCTTCAGTTGATCACATCCACAGTGCAGTTCCCTCCCCAACCCACCCCCACTTCTCCATCCCCCTAACCCCTCCCCCCACTTCTCCATCCCCCAGCCTAGCATCCTGCCCTGTGGACCACTTTTCTAAATCTTCCCTTTCCAGATGTTTTGAGGTGTATCTACTGGATCCATGACGACAGTACAGTCACCACATCTGTCCAGTTTTGATCATTTCCTGAACCATTGCTAAATTGTTTGTTTGTTTATTTATTTGAGACAGAGTCTCCTGTATCCCTGGTTTCTTCTGACTCTACTCTTCTTCCTCAAGAGGTCACAGGCATGAGTCTACATGCCTGGTTTTACTTTAGGTTCTCTTTGGTTTATTTTTGTACACACAGTAGACAAGCACTCTACGACTTGAAAACCTCCTCAGCTTGTAGTACAACTTTGATTTTTGCTTATTTTCATCTGTTGAAATTAGTGGTGCTATATTGTTATGCTTTGGGTTTCTTTCTTTCTTTCTTTCTTTCTTTCTTTCTTTCTTTTTTTCTTTCTTCCTTTCTTTCTTTCTCTCTTTCTTTCTTTCTTTCTTTCTTTCTTTCTTTCTTTCTCTCTCTCTCTCTTTCTTTCTTTCTTTTAAAGATTTATGGCTTATTTTATGTGAGTACACTGTTGCTGTCTTAAGACACATGAGAAGAGGACACCAGATCCCATTACAGATGGTTGTGAGTCACTATGTGGTTGCTGGGAATTGAACTCGGGACCTCTGGAAAAGCAGTTGGTGCTCTTAACCACTAAGCCATCTCCCCAGCCCCGATTTGGGTTTCTTTGTTATTTATTTATTTATTTATTTATTTATTTATTTTTGAGGCAGAGTTGTGCCATGGTGCCGATTGTGAACTTGCGATTACCCTGCTTTTGCTTTCTGAGTGCTGGGATTACAGGTGGGAGCCATGGCTTCTGACTCGTTATTGTGATTTAGACTAGGCCATTCATCTAGCAAAAAGAAACTGAGCAAACAAATAAGGAATTCCTAAATATTGTGTTGCTGGTTGATTTAGCAAACACTGTGTAAATGTCATGGTGCCATACGCCTTTAATAGCAGTGCTTCGGAAGAGTGCAGGAGGATCTCTGAGTTCGAGACCAGCCAAGACTACTTCCTGAGACATAACGTTTAAAAAGAAAAATCTTAACTGTGCCAGACTTCAGAGTGACATTTCAGAAAAGACTATAGATAGACCTTGGTCGTTCATATTACTTTCTCTTATAAGGCACTAACATCAAATCTCCTGTCAACCAAAGAAGACTTAGTGAAACTCCGTCAGCTCCTCAGACACCTGAGAAGCAAGAGTACAGAAAACGATGCCACGTGCATGCTTGGGGTGGCCTCTGCTCTGTGGGAGAAGTGGCTGAGTTTGCTGGAAGCCGCCAGAGAGTGGCAGCAGTGGGGTGGAGAGCTGAAGAGAGAGTGGAAGTTCATCACTGAGGAGGTGAGTCCCTTACATCCAACGGGCAAGCCCTGCAGCCCGCAGTGAGAGGCGGCCAGCGCCTCTTCATGGCACTCTTGGTCTCTCATTTGTACATCAGATAGACACAACCTGTGAGCATCGTCCAGGTCAGGCTTGCAAAAAGCCCCTGAGAAATTCTTCAGCTTCTTTCATAACAGTGGTTGGTGCTTTCTTAGGTATCCTATAATTCTTCCTGGAGTCCGTGCTGTCCCTCCCTCCATCTTTCCACAGTTCCAGGGATCAAACCCAGGTATCCGGGTTTGCACAGCAAGCACCCTTACCCACTAAGCCAGCTTGTCAGCCCTCAGATAATTCTTACTAAAGACATGACTACTTGCCGGATGAGGCTTTAAAATCCTCATTCTGAAGAAGAGTTCATCCTTAAATATAACTACCATTGCATTCATTACAGTAAAGGTTAGAACTGAGTAATAAGCGTGATAACTGACTAATTGGAAATCAGCTCCAATTGTTAAGTATGGAAATTAGTTATGGTTGTCAAGTGTGGGCCTAAAAATATGAAATTCTATGCTTTCTGAAAAGTGTCTCAAAGAAGACCTCTCTGACATCTCTCAGTCCCGGATCATAGCTCAGGCATGGTTTAGGACTTGCGTGTTACATATATTAAGAAAGAAAATGAAAAAAAATCATAGGAGATCATAGTACTTGTTAATCTTTCTATAGTGCCATGGATACATGAGGTACAGATCAGAACACGAATTGAAAATCCTCTTTTCTTCATTTTAGAATTTTGGTGAATTTTCTGGGGATGGGAATGTAATGAGCCTGAACTTAATTGGTGGGAGATCACCCACGGTCAACACTGCCCCATTAACCTGCTTAGAACTTAATGTTCTTGAAATCGGTGTCATTTCAGGGGTGCTGGTGGGGCTTCAGCAGTGAACAGTCTCTTGGATGTTCAGACTCTTAAGAAACTGTCATTTATTCAGGCTGCTAGCAAGAGTCCCCTGCCTGTCCACAACGGCAGCCCCCTACCCTGTGCGGAGAAACCAGTTCAGAAGTGTGCTTCTGCATCCTTGTCTTGGCCTCAGGAAGTTACTGCCTTTCCCACTTGATACTTAGAGAAACTGAAGCTCAGACTAAAAGTTCTCCTTTTCTAAGTAGTGGCCCAAGAGCCCCAATTGCAGACTGACTATGTGGCAAGCCCCTGTGGGTCACTGAATGCATACCAAGGGGTCTTCCTTTCAATTATAACCTGGCAGCCCAGCTATACCTTGTAGCCAGTGGGCACTCGGCAGGTACTTGTTGAGGGAGAGTACTTGTTCAGATCCAAACATTGGCTGATCCCAAGCTTTGACTCTTTTACCACACTGTTGTTTTATAGCCATTTAAAGTCATGTCGTATTAATTTCAATCTTACTCATTTAGTTCTTTCTGATTACTCAAACATTAGACCAGAATCTAGTCAAAATAGTGTTTTTAGACAAAGCTTCCTGAAGCCCAAGCTCCCCACAGACTAGCTATGCCACTGAGGATCCTCCTGCCTCTCCCTCCCCAGCGCTGGGATTACAGATGAGTGTTACCATCCTCTGAAGCCAGGGCTTTGTGCGTGGAGCAAGCATTCCTACCAACCACACTCTGTTCTCAGCCCAACAACTGTAATTTTTTCCCCCAAAGACCAATACAAATAAAAACATGAAGTGGGCACTCACGGTGAGCTTGGCTTAGCCCTTGCGTCTATGTAAAGGACGATCCTCAGCCAGGCTGCCAAGCCATTCACGTGGGGGCAGCTGGCCTCTTTGCTAGAAGCCATTGCTGTTTTGCCTGGGGAGTATTGGGATTCCCTCCTGGAAGGAAATGGTGTGACTGTTGACTGTTGACATTCCTGCCTGGAGGGAGAGTCATTTAACCCGCACTAGAACATCCAGGCACTCCTCTCTGTTTTTCTGCCCTAACTGCCTGTATCCTCAGGGACTAGGGGAGGAGCTAGAGTGTGTAGGCTGGGAAGACTAGGGGAAGGGGCTCCATCTGTGAGGTGATCCTGAAGCCATCCTCCAGGGAGGGTGAAACTTTCCAGCATGGGCTGCTTTGGGGTCAGCCAGGCTCCTGTCCGTAATCCTTCACGAATGCTCTGTAAGTATTCACAATAAACTCACTGGATCCCCAGGGCGAACTCCCGTGGAACCGTACTTTGATTTGTTATTGGGACTTCAGGAGGAAGGGCTTTTCCTTAGAACCTGGTGGGTGGGTGGGTGGGGGGGATACATGTTCACATCTCCCACTCCAGAGAGTGTTTTAGCAACAATACATGAAGTCAATGGGACTCAATAATAATGAGTCACTTGCCCAAGTTCACAGGTGCCAAAAGAGAACTAAAACTTACGTGTTGTATTTAATCACTAAGCAACTAGGTTAAGGGATATCTGTGTATGTCAGTTGGTCTATGATTGTGTGGGTTCTGGGTATCAGTATGAATGTGTGTGTTACTAGAGATCAAACCAAGAGCTTTGTGCATGCCAGGAAAGCATTCTGCCACTGAACTGCATCCCCTGCTTGTTGTATGATATGTGTGTGTGTATGTGTGTGTGTGTGTGTGTGTGTGTGTGTATGTATGTGTGTGCGTGTATACATATCAGATCCCATTACAGATGGTTGTGAGCCACCATGTGGTTGCTGGGAATTGAACTCAGGACCTCTGGCAGAGCAGTCAGTGCTCTTAACCGCTGAGTCATCTCTCTAGCCCTTGTTGTATGATCTTAATGCTGCTCTTATTCATTCACTAAAAATGGTAGCATTCCTGTATCTATATAAGACCTAGCCATGCAAGATCCCACTGGCACTGCTGGCGCCTTTGTGTCACTGTGATAAAAGCAACTTAAGGGTAGAAAGGGTGACTTGGGCTCAGGGTGCATGAGTACAGTCTGTCATGGCTCCTGATGGCAGGAACTTAAGGCAGGCGATGTCATCATGTTAGGAAGAGGACAGTGATGAATGCTGGCACTCATCTAGATCCAAGCCCCAGCCCAGGGAATGGTGCTGGGACTTCCCACCTCGATTAACTAATGTAATCTGGATAAGCCCTCATAGGCGTGTCCGGAAGCTTGTCTTGATGCTTCTAGATGCAGTCAAGTAGACAGCCAATGTTTACCACACAATAGCTGGCCAATAAAGACCATCTGTTTAAAACTATTGTAAAATAACCATTCGCTATCTTTTTGGAATAAACAATTTGAGTAGGTAGATTTTTTTTTTTAAACTTAAACGTTCATCTTATAAATTTTCAAATTAAAACTCAATTTACCTTTTGATTTGACTTTTTCTCCTTCAACACGACACCCTATTTTTTTTTGAAAGGCAGACATGTACTTGGTATCATTATTGATGTCCTAGGTAGCTCCAGCTGCCCACTTTATACAGCCGTGTGGTCTGAGTAAGCCTCCGTGGAGAAATGTTTTGGATCAGATTGGGCTGTGGTGGCTGTGGTGATGTCTGGAAGGGATTGTCTCCCTTGGTAATTGATGGGAGAGGGCCTAGCCCAGCCTGCTGAGGCCCCTGGCATGAGCTAGGGAGTGAGCCAGAGAGCATGCGGAAGCAGCTTAGTTTCCTGCCCTGACTTCCTTCAGTGATGGACTGTGGCTCTAGACGTGAGAGACAAAGCAAATCCTTTCCTTTCCCAGGTGGGTTTTGGTCAGAGCATTTTTGTCACAGCAACAGAAAGGAAGCGAGAACAACTGACTTTTAGAATAATGGTTTTATGCTTTGGGGGTCTTGATGCAATGGGGCATCAAGTCCTGGAGCAACATGATTTCTTTAGAGATACCGGGGGATGGGAAGCTGGCTTCCTCTCACACTGTTGGGTCCCAACGCCGGCTCCTCGTTCATTCCCGTTTCTTCAGGTCCCAAGACTTTCATTCTCCTTTACCGTGTTGGTGTGTGCATACATGGCGCGTGCACGCATGTGTGTGTCTCTGTGTGTGTGTGTGTGTGTTACTATGGTTCTTTGTCCTCTTCACCTCTATGAACCTTAAATTTTACAAAGGGTTTTATTAGGATTCTATGTCCAAGGGATGTCACCAGAGGGTGCTGAGGCCTTTCCAAGGGCAAAGGCCAGTACCTAGTATTCTGTTTTCCTGGCTCAGGGACCTTATCAATTCAGCATGAAGTTTGCTAAGTTTTGATTAATGCATATAGTCACATGACTACCAACAAAATAAAAGTGGAGCACATTTCCATCCTCACTGAACATTTCCCCGCACCCTTGGTGTTCCTTTTTATCCTTGAGCAGAATGCCACTGGGCGGCTGGGCGGCAGTGGCCCATTCACACCTTGAGCATTTGTTTGCCTGGCTGCCTGGAAGACTGATCTCTCAGGTTTTCCATCTCAGTCCCAGCTTTAGAGCAACACTGCAGCTGCGAGTGGGCTCGCCAGCAGGTGGCTAGCTGATTTTGGAAAGTGATGCCAGGTGGGAGGAAGGACACAGAAAATGCCTGTGAAGCTTTGGGGTCGTCCATTTGTTCATTTGTGGCCATCGCACCATCCGATACCCCCCACTGTGTGGTCCCGCCCCTGCCCCCACTCGTCTGGGTTACAGACAAGGCTCTTTCAACCCCAGTTGTTGCGGTAAATCTCCAACCCAAATATACCCCAGCAATGAAAACACAACTCAGTTAATATGAATACACGCTGTGCGCCTAGATTGGGCAGATCTACCGCTACACTACCATCTTCTCCATCTATGAGACCCCTTAGAACTTGTGTTTTCTCCAGGCCATGTGCTTCTGCTCTGCTTTTCTTTTTCTTCTTCTTCCTCCTCCTCTGCGTCCTCTCTCTCTCCCATTTTCTCCTCCTTCTCTCTCTCCACCTTCTCTTTTACCTGCCCAATCATCAGCTCTCCTTTATTTTACAATTAAGGTGGGAAGTAGGTTTACAGGAACTCACCTGAGTACTGACTCATTCCTTGTTCGCAGCCCCTCACAGGAGAACAGAATTAACATCAAATATAATTAGCCCCAGGGCTATTTATCCACACACCCAATAATTTTTGAAACCTTGGCTCTACCATTAGTCTCGAGTCTGCGTTGTATTTCCTTTATTAGTATGCTGTTTTTAAGCAGGAAGGTGTGATATGGTCTATCTCATTCTCTAGTCCAGGTGTAGCTGGGAACCAGGATTTCCGGTCGTACCATGGTTTGAGACAGTGGGAAACACATACTCTGTAGATGAGTTTCTTAGGGAGGGGACTGTCTCCCTCTCCACCAGGTATATCATAGCAGCCGGGGTCCCCACCCACTTTTTCATGGCACCCAAGACAGAACAGCAGATACCACTTCCTGTTCCCGGTGCTTTGGCTCCTCCCCCTCCAGCTCATCCCTCCCCCAGCCCCCCAGAAAACATTAGAAGCATGGTTGATAATGCATTTGAACAGTAGTCTTAAGGGTAACATTTATTACTTCCTCAAGGCAAGAAATCCCCGTCCCATGGCATTTCTCTTTGTTAAAGATTGACCAATTTGACCTTCACGTTGGTGAAGAAGTATGCCTTAGGCTTTGGGGACTCTGGGAGCTTATAATAATTGATGTTGGGGCTTGTTGCATCTTCCTTCATAGGTTTTATTTCTCACCCTCTGGTACATCCAGGGCCTTGCTCACCATGTCAATCATGATAACGTAAGTGCAGTTGTCTGGTGTGGTATTTTGTAGTGGCAAGATGGGCCATTGTTTGGACATAGAGTCAGGAGGACAGAATGATATAAATGAGTCTTGTAGCTAAAGGAAATGGACATAAGGCTTGGGGGTGGGGAGCAAAGAGCTACCTTATTCAGGAGCCTTTGAGGCTGTCTGCCAACTCTTTGTTCTGAGTCCAGACTGGTGGAATTCCTAGTTTCTAGGTAGGCGTTGTAATAAGTTACGTATTTCTACGTTTTTTACATACCAGTGGTTGATAACCCCAGCTGGTTCAGTAATCCCAGTGGCTCTCCCTTTGGAAAGCGTCAGGTTCATAACAAATCGCCAGGCTTTGTCTTAAAGCATGATGTAGACATTCAAAGTGAAGTCAAAGAGACTTGTAGGAAAATTTCCACATCCAACAGTAGCCCAGCCTGTTGTGGTGGGGCCATTCCAGCCTCCTCATGTAGATCTCATGGAAACACAGTTCAAACCAACAGAAGCCCCAAGGGGAAATAAATCACTCTAGTCAATAGTGTTTCCCCAGCCTGTTCACAATAGCATTTCCTCATCGGAATCACACAGCTACATGGGCAGTAGCTGGGAGCTACGCGATCCTTGATCACAGAGGACTAATGTTCCCAGCTATAGTGAGCGAATAATGACTTTGAACCAGGATAGGCATTAGGAACGCTTTAAAGAGCGGATATACAAAGACTGTGCTCACCGGGTAGATTTCAGATCTCAAAATCTTCCTGCTTTCTCTTTGTTGCCATTCATTTAATTAGATTGAGCGAGAAGCAATAATTTTAGAGACTCTTCAGGAGGACCTTCCAGAAATTTCTAAAGCAAAGGACGCAGCTCCCACAGAGGAACTCTGGCAGCTGTTGGACTCTCTGTGCCAGCACCAGGAGAGCGTGGAGAAGCAGCAGCTGCTGCTGGCCCTGCTTCTACAGCGTGTCAGGAGTATCCAGAACATTCCCGAAGGCACCGAGACCGGGGAAACCATCCCGGCACTTCAGGAGATTGGGTCGATGCAAGAACGGTGCGACAGGTGAGATTTATAAAGAGATTGATTATTAAGGAAATGATCTGATGGCTTCTGTTCAAAGTTTAAAAGAGAAAGTAGAGAATAGCAAATGCTACAACAGAATCAACGCTGATGGGTGCAACCAAGGGGGCGGAAGAAGTGAATGCCTACAGTGGAGCATACACATTTTCCATCTTGATATTACAGTGTGAATGAATAGCTTGCAGACTTTTCCCTTCAAATGTGTATTGTTTTGCATTTTAGTTATACCTATTGACTGTAGGAAATTTCAATTGTGGGGAATTATAAAGACCAACGTGAAAGTCTACTTTAATCTCACCAAGCGGCTGGAAACACAGTCACCTTTTTCCTCGCTTCTCACTGTGATTATTGACATTATAGTGCCTGACTCTGTACCGTATTCTGCTGAGTCATTGATCAACAGATTGTTTTTGACTCCTATGCCATTGAATGTCAAATTAAAAACACCTGTAGAATGTGTGTGTGTGTGTGTGTGTGTGTGTGTGTGTGTGTTGATATGCCATAATGTGTTTAAGCAAACCCCTTTAAAGATCCTTTAAGTTGGGTCTAATTCCTCTGTGTTTATTGTAAAGGCCACAGCAGTGGGTTTGCGCATGGCAGGAGGAAAAGAGCCATTTCCTCCTCATTCATGACCACTCAACAGCGCCAATGGGGAGGGTCTTTTCTCCCCCCCTCCCACCCCGAAGCGTTTCTCAGCTGCCATCCACTCGGAGTCTCTGCAGTTCTGATGGAATCTACCTGCCCCCATTCTACACTTTGAGCATTCCATTTCGCAGAGCTTCCCTGCTTCCGGTGCCAACCACAAGTTGTGGGATGTCACCCATGCTTTTGACTAAATGGCTGCTGGAACAACTTCCAGAACCTTCCTTAGTGGTGCACAGAACTCAGGGAAACACTTAGGTTTGCTGATTCATCAATGGAAGATATAATAAAGGATACAAGTGGAGAACAATGTGGAAGGATGTGTGGGTAGGGGTGTGAGGATGGGACAGCTTCCTTGGCCTCCACAACACACGGCCCCGTGGGTGCTTCTCTTGATTGGCAATCTGGGCACTCTGACCTTATCTGTTTCCATGCTCTGGAGGCTACAGTGACCAATTAAGCAAATGTGGCCAACTCGGCCTTCAGTTTGTCTCCCCTCTCTAGGGATCGGGAGGACAGCGTAGGAAAGGCTGATGCAGATAGTCCCAGCTCTCTAGTCATGTGGCTAACTCTCCCCCATGAGGCTATCCAGGAGTCCACCAAGAGACTCTTAGTGCAAGAGCTCTGTCTCAGGAACGAGGCCTCAGGTCAAGTGTGAGAACAAATTTTTGGCCAGGTGTGGTCACAGAGACCTATAACCCCAGCATTTATGGGGTAGAAAGAACAGGATGACAGTAAGTTCAAGGCTAGTTAGGGCTACATAGTGAAGCCAAATACAGATACCAAATAGTTCTCAGCAAAGACCCTACCACCACACACACAGGTGCCTCTTTAGGCAATGGGTCAGCTGAAGAGACGTGAGCTGGTGGGGGTGGTCTGTTCTAAAGAGCCCACCCATGGCTGATGACACTTGTCACTTCGTCTGGGATCTGGGATCATGTGGGACAGATGGAAGCTAGAGAAGGTAGCTGGACTATGCAGAGAGGCTACTCGGGGATGAGAGTTTTGGGGACACTGTTGATTGACTGTATTTGATGTATGTTTGACAATAAATCACTAAAAACTGGTTCTTTTCTCCTAGGGAGGAAACCGTTCTTTTATGGATTCTTTATGAGTTCTTTTTTGATGTAATTTTAGGCTTCTTCAGACAACTCAAAAGAATAAGGACCTGGTCCAGGCCGAAATCCAGGCACAGCAGTCTTTCTTAAAGGAAATAAAGGATGTGAAGCGTGTATTTGAACAGATCTCAACGTCTTTCCCAAACTTGGCACCGGAAGGCCACCCAGAACGGGCAGAACAGTTTGAGGTAAGCAGGAGGGAAGAGTTTGTGTAAGTGGCTGAGACAGGTCCCCAGTCTTCTGTTGGAAAGAACTCATTAGCCAGGGTGGGAGGGGTGGGACACAGGGAGGTAGGTGCACAGGCAGCACACTGTGCGCAGAGTCAGGAGGGTGAACATGGCTAGGAAACAGAGGGGAATTGAAGCCATGCTGAGGGACAGGTCACTCTGCACTCCACGGCCCTGTTTTTAACCATGTTTCCAGTGTGTTTGGGGATCAGAGGCCTCGGCCCACAGATGAGAATATTGTTTGGACATGGCATCTCAGCTCTGAAAGGTGGCATGCACATGGACGATCATGTTGAGAGCTCCTTTCTTCAGAGTCACCTTTCATTCCTAGTCTTAGTCCAAAAATGACTTTGGGAACTTTAAAAATTTTTTCATTTAATTTTTAAAGATTTACTTATTTTAAAATTTTATGTATATGAGTGTTTTGCTTAAATGTATGCATGTATGTGCACCATATATATGCCTGGTGCCCATGGCTGCCAGAAGAGAGGGTTGGCTGCCCTGGAACTAGAGTAGCATGGCTGTGAGCCACCGTGTGGGTGCTAGGAACCAAATTCAGCTCCTCTGCAAGAGGAACAAGAGCTCTTTACCATCGAGCCATCTCTCAGCCCCTCTTTTTTTATTCATTATGGCTATGTGTGTGTACTTGTTTGTTGGAGCTCCTGGGACCAGAGTTACATTTGGTAGTGAGGGGCCATGTGAGTGCTGGAAACTGAACCTATGTCCTCTCTAAGAGCAGCCAGTACTCATGACCACCAAACAGCCGCTCCGGCCCTGACTATGAGGATTTTATGCAAAGTCTCATGCCCTTGTTAACCACACAGCCCTTGGTTATGGTGTTGAAAAGGGAAGTCTACTGTCAGTCTCAAAAGTTTTGTCTGTGGAGAAGCCACGGTCTCAGTCAGTAGCTGTGGACTGAGACCTGGGTGGGAAGAACAGAATGCCGCCCCCTATCCCCCTCTCCGCCCCACCCCCACCCCAACCGTGACTGCACCACACTGCTCTTTGGCTTTCCCTCTCTAGGCTTGTCAGTCAGGATGGAGGATAGAGACCAGGCAGGGTGTTCCATCATGGGATTGAGACTGGGAACTGTTCCTCGGGGCTGGGACTCAGGGCTGCCCAACAGTCACTAGAGAGCTAAAGAACACAAAAGCTCAAAAAAGTCAATAAGTAGGTTTTCCACTCAATCTTTGGGAAGCTTTCCCAAACAGATGACTTTCTCCTTTATAATTGCTGCAGGAGAACGCAGATCAGATTCTGTTTCTAGGCCACAGCCAATGGGCCATTTGTTCAGTGTGCTTTTATCTCCTGAAACCTACATTCTTTACCAGGAACTGGAACCCTCCCTTTTGAAAGGAGTAGGGCTCTGCCTGGCTGTCTAATTACATGAAACAGACACTTTTGCTTCAAGCACAGTGCTCTCTGTGGCCTTGACTCATTATGATGATAATGTCGGAAGAAGTGGAAATCGCAACAAGTTAATAACAACACGGAAAACCGTCTTTGAAACTTCTGGCCACTTGTTACTTTTTAGCCGATTGGAGGCTATTGAGATTCAGTCAGTCCTACTGGGCTCCAGAAGCAGAGGTTGTTCTCATGTCTTTCTGGCAAGAGTCTGACACCATGAAGAGCTATCAAGTTCGATTCTTACAAATCAGAAAGCATCGCCTGACTAAACCCCAGTATCTCCTGGGCTTAATCTGCTTGTATCAATAGGGAGGTTTTGTCATGTAAAGCTGGCTGGTTTAAATCCAGAGGACCCTGGAAATCTGCTTTCACTTTTCTTTATGGCTAAACTTTTTCCCAGGTCCTGTAAGTATTGAGACTCTGTTGATGGTTTTAGGAGCTGCGGAGCATTCTTCAGAAAGGCAAGCTGAGTTTCGAGAGCATTATGGAAAAACTGCGCATCAAGTATTCCGAGATGTACAGCATAGTCCCTGCAGAGATCGGATCCCAGGTGGAAGAATGCAGGAGTGCCCTAGAAGATGCTGAGGAGAAGGTACTGAGGATGTGTGTTTGTGTATGTGTGTATGTGTGTGCTGTTGTTGATCGGGATGGGTGAATGGAAATAAGAAATTATCCTTTGATTGTCACTTTTCATTTCTCTACTTTCAGCTCTGCCTGGTTTGATAGAGCTCATGTATTAAGTAATGAGATAAAGGTACTAGGAATAAATTGTGTAGGTACCAGAGTTTCAGATTATCTGTTGTTTTTTTTTTAACCAGTTATTTTAGTTTTCCTTCTTTACATTTTAATAGTTTGTATTATCTTTTACTTGACTTGCTATTATTATTATTATTATTATTATTATTAATATTATATTTTTACATTACTATTTACTCTAATGATCTTTAAGAACTGGGGACACGTATAATATTTTGCTTTGAAAAATATCCCCTCCCCCACCAACAGTGCAAGAACAGCCAAGGACAGTAGGAATATAGATTTTGTTGCTCACTTGATAGCATTTCAGCACGTGATGTCTGTTTAATGGTGATGTGGATAGAGTTCTCACAAAACATGCTGAGAAAAATTTTTCACCTTAGCATGCAGGTCTGAAGAGAGGGTGTGTATTGTTCTGTTGTGCTGGAAGTGGGCACTCAGCTAGACAGTTTTATTAGGCATTTCAGACCAACAGAAGAAAACTATGTTTGGTCCTATGTCCACCGGAGAGTTTTATGTTTTGTCTTTAAAACTTAGAATTCCCATACTTTGATAAGTAAAACAAGCTGCCAGTAGAAACATACACTAGAAACATCAGAGAACAACAGGGCTTTCTGTTAGCTACTGGGAGGAGGTTGTTTTGCCTAGATGGTAGAGGGATGAAGATTACCTCTGCTTTTAGAGTGGCCTGGGAATAAAGTTGGTTATAGTGCACACAACCAACTCTATAGATATATAGAGCTACATAGATTTTCTTATGAAATGGAGATGCAAACAAGAATCAGATTTCAAACTTAGACACTAGTGCTGGTTATGACGGCTTATACCTGTTATGCCTGCATGCCAGAGGCTGAGGCAGGAGACTGCCATGTATTTGGAGGCCTGCTTGGGTTGCAGGGTGAGACAAACAAAGGAAATGAACAAAGCCCTCAGATCCTAGCACGTGCCATTAACTGATTCCGAGGCGGATTTCTCATAACATGTTATTTGTATATAAGCACACAGTCTCCTAATATGTTAGAACGGATATTTTGATTTAACACATTAGCCTATTGGAACTTTGCTCAAGGATTGATATTATTTCTTTTCTTTTCTTTTTCTTTTTCTTTTTCTTTTTCTTTTTTTTTTTTTTTGAGACTACCAAATATTTTGAGAGAAACTCGGTGTTATTTTTATGACAGTATGTGAAAATCCCTACAAATCAAGTTGATAATTAAAAAAAAAAATAGTCTTTCATGTTTAAGGGTGAAGTTTTCCATTATGAACTTGTATGTTTGTGACAAATGGAATTGATTTTTATTGTGTCATGATTCTTTTTTTTTAATTCTGCTAGCATTTTACTAGTTTCAACAAAGCAGAAATGAGAAATATAGAAAATGTAAGAGACAACCATACAGTGTTTAGTTTTCCTGACTTCATATGATATGGTTTGTTGCTTGTGTCATGATTCTTAAGGAAATACAAGGGTCCAGACCACAGCCACATACGGTATCATGTCTGTAATTCAAATGGCTGCTTACCCCTGCTTCATAATCTTGCCTCGTGTGTCTAAATAGTAGTATGAATTTCAATCAAGAGAGTCACTGTCCATATCAGCAATTTCATTATTTGGTACTGTATTACATAGGCTAATATTAATTAACTTTAAAAATGTATATAGGGTTAAAGTGAGAGCTCAGAGGCCAGAGAGATGGCTCAGTGATTAAGAACACTTGTTGCTGTTACAGAAAGCCCTGGTCCATTCCCTAGGACCTACACGGTGGCTCACAATCATGTTTCTCTCCGGTTCCAATGGATCTAATGTCTTCCTCCAGCCTCCTCAGGCACCGGGCACTCACATGGTCTGCATACATACACAAAGCAAAATACTCTTACACATAAAATAAAGCTAAAATATTAAACTGATATTTTAAAATAATGATCTTTATTATGCTATATGGTCTATGAATAAAAATATAATATGAAGGTACCACCAGCTTACTGTATGACAAAGCTTACCACTGGGAACCGGAGGCTTCTAGGGTCAAGTTCTACCAACACTTTAGTGTGTGGGCTTGGCACTGAGTTAGCCATTAGCCCAGGTTTCAGCTTCTACAAATCCATCTTTATCTGCACTGGGGTAGTTTCTGCCTCAGCTTGTGTGTATAGTATTATGTGGATATCTTATGGCTACTTATCAACAGTAGCTTAAAAAATAAGCAAACACACTGGCAAGGCCTTTGAAAAAACACAACACTCTATTCAATACTCTTAATCTTTCCTAACACAAGTTATTTTCTTAAGAAAATCATGTTAGGTTAAAAAGAAAACGGTGCTGTGCTCAGTGGCCAGAGTTCTGGTTGCTAGGGAAACACACTCGAAACAGCGGAGGCGAAAACAGGGCTCTCCATCACTAAGAACTAGTCTGAGGAGGTTTCACCTAGCTGGACAGGAAAACGGAGATTACATTTGTTTTAAATTGGCCTAAGAATAAGGTTGATCTTGTTGGACACAGAGCTGTGTCTCAAAGATTTTCTTATAAAGTTCAGTAGGTCTAAGGAAGCATTTTCTCTTAGAAAATTCTTTCCTATTAATAATTTGATGCTTCAAAGAGCCTTCTCAGTAGTACTTCCAAATATAACCTAAGTTTTATTTAAATAAATTTACTTCTAGATTATACTAAAATGGTCAGGAAACAGCTGCCAACACAGACAGGCTAGTCTGCTTATCTGGCCTGTCACTAATACGTTAACAGTATGGTTTGGAGCCCCCACCCCATGTTAAAATATTTTCAAGTCAAAAAAGTGAATACTATTTAGAGTCAAGACCTGAAACTGTAACCCAACTGTGACTTTCTCCCTTGTCACAGATGAGCAGTGAAGTCTCAAAGAGCTCACCATCAAGCGTCATGAGGAGGAAAATAGAGAGGATTAACAACGGACTCCGTTGCATTGAAAAAATGCTGCAACAGAAAAGCAGAAACATTGAGGAAGCTCATGAAATCCAAAAGGTAATGCATGCCTTAAAGTGGCTTTGGCCACTTTAAGGCATGTATTCTATCTCACCCCTGTCCCCGCATCCCAGTCAGGAATTGCTCCGTCAGCCCAAGGTGAGTTTTTTGATAGATCTGAAGCTCCAAGAACTGGAACTGGGGCTAAGGGTGTAGTTCAGGTTGGTAGAGTGCTAATCTGGCACACACAAAGCCCTGGGTGTGAGCTCCAGCACAGCAAGAAACAGGGCATGTGGCACATGCCTGTAGTCAGAGACTCAGAGAGGGGGAACAGGTAGCAAGGTCATCACTCGCTACGCTACATAGGGAGTTTGTGGCCAGCATGGGCTGAGGTCCTGTCTCAATAGATGGAGGGAGGGAAGGAGATAGATAGATAGATAGATAGATAGATAGATAGATAGGGTAGACAGACAGACAGACAGACACACACATCCCTTAAACTAATCACTGGATCATCAGAAAAGAGAGGTCATCACAGAGGCACAAAAGCTTGGGTACATGGAAGCCTTATTCTCAGGTTTTGCTGTCTGGGCATTTGCCCTGGCTCCTGACTCCCTCATACTATAGTATTCCCACAAATAAAGAAAGGGACAGTAAAGATCTTTCTGTGGGCAGTCTGAAATCAAAAGTGAATCGGTTAGGTCTGAGAAATAGTAAGCTTTTCTTTAGATTGCCAAGGTTAAACGAGGACACAAAAACTCCGCTCTTATTTCCCTTGTGAAATTGCTTAGGAAATAACTTTTTAGGTAAAAGTATAGATGAACATTATTCTATTTCCATATCCCATATTAACACCTGCCTGTGGATTCATGTTGCCATCTATACTTTAGGAAACTTTCTAATGGGGGCTTCCAAAATTGGATCACTGTTAGACACAGTCTTGATTCTCCTCTCCTCTCCTCTCCTCTCCTCTCCTCTCCTCTCCTCTCCTCTCCTCTCCTCTCCTCTCCTCTCCTCTCCTCTCCTCTCCTTTCCTGCCCCCCCCCCCGCCTCTTTGAGACAGGGTTTCTCTGTATAGCCCTGGCTGTCCTGATATTCACTTTGTAGACCATGCTGGCCTCGAACTCAGAAATCCGCCTGCCTCTGCCTCCCAAGTGCTGGGATCAAAGGCGTGCATCCCAACACCCGGCTTCAGTGTTGGTTCTTAAGCAAAGGGACCAGATCTAGAAAGTCAGGTTTTTGTTTTCCCAAGCTTGTTATTATACAAATATTAGGTAAGCTTTGAAAATTTTACCTTTGAAATCTTCCTCTGCCCACCTAAGTTCTGTTTTGAACTCAACCTATTAGTTTCTTGAGTCAACAGCAGTTGTCGAAACTAATGCGTATCGAGAACTCTCCAACGCTCTGCCAATTCCTCTGCAATAAGACATTGTTGTTAATTTTATTTTTGCACTTCAAGTTGCCTTCTGGATCCATGTATGTATGTGTGTGTGTGTGTGTTTGTGCATGGATACACAGATAAATCTAAATTGTTCTTTCTATGTTTATTTGTATTTGCTTTGGGAGATGGAATTTACATCGTCATCCAGGCTGGCCCCAGATTCCTGATCTCCGGAAAGCCTCTTGCTTCAGTCTCCCGTGAGCTGAGACTAAGGAACACATCACTTCCCGCTTAAATAACCTATTTAAATCCTTCTGTGGACCTCCTGGCTTTTGCTTGTTTGAGCTCAATGGGCTTTGTCCACTATCCATTGATAGCTCACTTCTACTGAAGTGGATATGGTTAGAATTAAAGAGTGAGTCCCAGTTTAGACAGCAAATGGTTGCCGGGTGTGAATGAACCAGTGTGCCTAGGATGATGTCTTGGCATGGCCAAATGCAAGTGCCATCTGCAAACTAGTCCTTACCCCGTCATGGAGTCTTCATTTAAATTAACTTAGCCTTTCCTTCTCCAGAAAATATGGGATGAGCTCGACCTCTGGCATTCCAAGCTGAACGAGCTGGACTCTGAAGTCCAGGACTTCGTGGAGCAGGACCCAGGACAGGCGCAAGAATGGATGGATAACTTGATGGCTCCTTTCCAGCAACATCAACAAGTATCCCAGAGAGCAGAATCCAGAACCTCGCAGCTCAACAAGGTGCAACCACGAAAGTGGATAACTGCACAGCATGGTGGTTCCAAGAAGGGCTTAAACAAAGCCAAGCCAAGGGTGACAGTCAGAGGTAGCCAGTTGTGTCATGTTGGGGCCACGCATCCTCCCCTTCTCTAGCTGGCAGAGTGAGACCTCAGCAGGAGTCCAGGCAGTTGTGTTTCCCTAGGTAAATGAAGACCCAGGAATAGGCGTGTAGGCCATGCTGTCTCCAGAGCCTGGGAAGGCTGGCAATGAGAATGCAGTGTGCCATTTGGGAACAAGGTCCTTCTCTACCCCTAAATAGTGGCTATGTTTGTCGAGCTCCAAGTGTGGTCCAGCTAGGATAGGATCCTGAAATGGGATATGATAGGGTCAGGGCCTGAAATCGAGGAGAAAGTACAAGCCCTGTGTTCAGAATGAGGCCGAAATGGGACTAGGCTAGTTGAAGCACTGACTGGGAACCTTTGTCAAGGCTCTAACAGGAACTCCTTAAACCCTTTTTTACCAGTCGAGGACAAGTTGGAAGGTTTTTCACTTGGAGCGGGTGGGCCTGTGTCCTCAGCCAGGATAAAGATCCGAAAGGCCTGTGTCTTACTCAGGGTTTCTATTCCTGCACAAACATCATGACCAAGAAGCACTTGGGGAGGAAGGGGTTTATTCAGCTTACATTCCCACATTGCTGTTCATCACTGAAGGAAGTCAGGACTGGAACTCAAGCAGGGCAGGAAGCAGGAGCTGATGCAGAGGCCATGGAGGGATGTTCTTTACTGGCTTGCTTCCCCTGGCTTGCTCAGCCTGCTCTCTCATAGAACCCAAGACTCCCAGCCCAGAGATGGCACCACCCACAAGGGGCCTTTCCCCCTTGATCACTAATTGAGAAAATGCCTTACAGCTGGATCTCATGGAGGCATTTCCGCAACGGAAGCTCCTTCTATGTGATAACTCCAGCTGTGTCAAATTGACACAAAACTAGCCAGTACAATTGACCACTTGTCAACTTGACACACAAACACATCACTAGTAAGCCTCAACCCTTACATTCTTATTCATCCCCAAGATGAACTAGTAGCTACCCTTCTATAAGCTTGCTTTCCATTTTTTCCCTGCTCACAGGCCACGATCAAGATGGAAGAATACAGTGATCTTCTGAAGAATACAGAGGCGTGGATAGAAAAGACCAATCGTTTGCTGGCCAATCCTGCCTACTATGACTCTTCAAGGACCCTGAGCCACCGTGCCAGCACCCTCCAGGTAGCATCTCCAGGGTTCTCTCTAAGCCAGAGAACCTACAGAGTGAAGAGGGGCTACCGGACCAGCAAGCAGCATCTGGGCTTTTTACGATCCGTTTTGAATGAATTTTTATCCTAACCATGCCAAGATACAGAGAGAAGCTTGAGATAGTGACAGACATTAGACAGGGAGTTTGGAAATCAGGTTCAGGGTCTTCTTGTCCTGTGGCGTGTCTCTTTTAATGCTATAGTTATATATTCCATGGGCCTCAGTTTATGAGGTAAGATGCCATGCTAGATGGTGGTGTTGAAGGTCATAGCTCACAGAGTTCTAAAAAGATCACCACTTTTCTCACTACCTGGGTGTGGGATCTGTGTGCTTCCCTCTCCGCAGTGTTCAGGCATGAGTAGGAATGAGAAGGAATGAGAAGAGGTAGCCACATGGCTCGTTTCGTTATGTCACATGGCAATATGACCGTCAGTCCTATGAGTGAGATGAGGTAGCCACATTGACCACTGGGTCATGTCACACGGCAAAGGCAATGAGATGGTCATTCTCATGAAGGCACCACCAGTTGCAAACACTCAATGCCAAGGATTCCGAGTAACAGACTATAGATACTCCTGCTGCCTTGAAGAAGATAGCCACCATATTGATAGGATTGTGGGAACAGGTCTCCAGATTGGCTTCTAGGAGTTGAGAGCAACCTCTGGCTCTAACATCTACCCTGTGTCTGATAGCTGACCATCAACATCGTAAGTGAATCTGAAGGAAAACCTGTAAGATGTCTGCTGTGTCCTAGCTTGACCTAGAACTTGCCATGAGTGAGGCTGACCTTGATCTTCTGATCCTTTTGTCTCTGTTTTTCCTGTGTGGAGATTACTGGCATGTGCCACCTGGCCTTGTTTATATGGTGCTGAGATTAAAACCAGGGTTTCCTACAGGCGAGGCAACTATTGTTCCTTCTGAGCTACATACAAGGCCCCATCTAGATGGCTTTATTTTTTATTTGCTATTGGACACTTCTATACACGCATGTATATAATGATTCTGGTCATGTTCACCACCATTACCCTTTTTCAACTCTCCCATTGAAAATCTTCATCTTCTAATAAGCCCTCTCCTACATTCATGTCATTAAAACAGAAAACAAGCAAGCCCAGCTTGGGTAGGTGGGGTATTAACGGGAGCATGGGCAGCTTGTCAGAGGTTACACCAGTGAAGAAAGTGATGCCTCCTCCCCCAACAGCCAGCAGGAGGGAGGCCTTCTAACTCCCCTGTGCCCTAGATGGCCTCTCAGGTGCCCCCTTGTGGTTCTGTGAGTAGAAGCCCCCCTATGCCAGCCTGAGCCCTGGAACGTAGCCATATAAATGTCTGATTTGGGTCTAACATGCCATGCCTCAGAAGATGCTGTCCTTCTGAGCATCCCTCTCTGTGCCGTCAGAGAGACAGAGCCAATGGAAGTGTTTCTCTTTTTGGGGCCATGGCTACCAGGGGTTATCCAGTGCCTGGTATTGACTGGGTTGATTATAAAGGTGTGTTTTCTTTCTCTCATTATTAGTCTGGAGAAAGAGTCACTAAGGAGTTCTTTCATAAGTTTCCATAGTAACCAGACCTCAAAGACGGTCTAAGTCCTTTATATATTTAAGATGGCATGGTGTTCCCCTGATGGCTAGCCTTTCCTCCCCGACAGTCAAGATTTGGTGGCACATTTTTGTCCTATGGGACCCGCTGTCCATTTTTGCCCACCTACTCCTTTTCTTGTCCTTGCCTGTGATTCCTTTTGTCCCTCATCCCCCGCTCCCTTCACATACCTTGTGTTGACATCCCTACATCATATGAGCTTTCTCTTTTAAATCAGTTTTATGACTCACCATTTTTAAAAGAGTTATTTATTTTTATGAGTGTATTGCCTGTGTGTATCTGAGTGCACTGTGTGTACAGTGCCAGTGGAGGCCATGAGAGGGCATCGGATCCTCAAGAGCAGGAGTTAACAAAAGGGTGAGCAGCCCCGTGGGTTCTCTACAAGAGCAGCAAGTGTTCTTCCCCACTGAGCCTTCTCTCTACTCTCCAGCCTTGTCCCCCAGCTCATTTCGACTTACTTTTGAGGCAGTCTCATGAAGCCCAGGCTGTCTGTGAACAGGTTATGACACCTCTGAGCCTCCTGCTTCCATTCCTCAGTACGAGGATTACCAACACACGTCACCACACCCACTTTAGATTTCTGTGATGCTGGTGACTCATACTGCGACTTCTCACAGGCTAGGCAAGCTCTCTACCAACTGGGCCACAACAGCAGCCTGAACCTCACCAAATTTTGAGAGTTTGCAAAGACAGAAGAGAGCAATGATGTTCTGTCTCTCTTCTGGTTTTTTTTTTTTTTTTTTTTTTTTTTTGATTTTAAGTAAGCCATGAGCTCAGGAGAAAGGATATTTCTGCTCCCTTGTGCTGATGTAAGTGTCTTTGTGTGAATGAGTTTCTCAAACAGCTCTGAGACATTCTAAATGGCTAGGCTGAGCAGAGGAAGTAAGGCCAGGGGCTCTAGGGGTTTATTTCCCACACAGTAGATCCAAGTAAATCCTCAAATGGGCAGTAAGAACTAGTCCTGTATGAAAATCACATTTTGTCTTTAAAATAGCTGTCCTGGGCCTGCAGAATGGCTCAGCAGGTAATGGCGCTTCGCCACTGAGCCTGATGACCTGAGACCCACAGGGTTTAAGACTGGAGCCAGCTCCTGCAAGTTGTCCTCTGACCTCCACCCACACGCTACAGCATTCACGTGCTTCTTCCCACATGCACTGTGCACCCTTGCATACTGTGTCAGGAGTAAATACTTAGTAAAATATTCCTTTTCATTTTCTGGCATTATTTGTTATTTTTTCCTTTGGTTTAGGTTGTTTTGTTTTTGTTTTTTTTAAGGCAGGGTCTCATGTAATTTAATTGACCTTGAATTCCTGTATCCCCCTGCCTGCATCTCCCAAGTGTGGGGGTTACAGGCATGTGCTACTGACTGTCAGCATTCTCCACTACCATAAGAAAGTCTTATCTTGCTGGGCATAGTAGTGAGCCACTGCAAAGCTGTGGTTAGAAGGCTAGGTTGGAGGACCAAGACCAGCCTGAGCTACATAGTAGATCCTTTGATTAATTTTTCTTTATTTGAATTGCGCATCCACTTATCACAATGTGCCTGTGAGCCCTCCCGTTGCCGGCCGCAGCCATCAGTGGTTGGCTCTTCCCATTGCTCAGTGCTGCTCTAATGACTGCAGCAGCCTGGTTATTCCTTTACCATCTAACAGATACCTGGGTTGCTTCTCTGTGTTAGCTGTTGCCCTGTAACAAGCTCCAGGAAACATTGAACTCTTCAGACAATCAACGTGTATTATCTGATGGGGGGGGGGGGGGCTAAGAGCAGGTGCTCAAGCCACATCCCGCCCCCAACCCCGCTGACTGTAGAGCGCTCATTGTTTCGTTCCGAACACAGAAGTGACCAGGACCTAGAACTTCTGAGACAGTTCACTGCATTCTCTTGGATCTGAACTTGGTGGATTCGTTTCATCAGAATGGCATTTCCCACCCCACCCCCCTTTTCTTCTTGTTTATCTAGATGGCTCTGGAAGATTCTGAGCAGAAACACAGCCTTCTACATTCAATTTTCACGGATCTAGAAGACCTGTCAATCATTTTTGAAACAGATGACTTAATCCAGACCATTCACGAGTTAAGTGACCAGGTGGCCGCTTTACAGCAACAGATAATAGAGGCCCTCCCACACGTCCAGCAGGTGGCAGATGTAAGTGACCCGAAAAGTTGTGGGTTCCCGTGTCCTGTTCATTGGGCACATTATACCAGGAATCACCCTCAAATCCTATGAAAGCGCACTAGGCAGATACATTTGTAATTGATGATATTTCTTGAGTTACATTTTACTTTGTACAACTGTAGCAAGATTCATGTTCCCGTCCTTCACCCAGAGTGGCCTCGCTCTGGGGATGAAGAATCCTGATAAATGTGCTTGCTATTTTTATTCTCTCTCTAACCCGATTCCTGAGGTCAATTCTTAGTTATGAGCCTTTCCCAAAGCAGTAGCATGCTTCTGTGACCTTTGATGGAAATGACCTTATGATGTATTCTATAGTTTGGTATAGATTCTTAAATAGTAGGTGAAAAAAAAAATTAAGCTGGGTGATGGTAGTGCACATCTTTAATCCCAGCACTTGGGAGGCAGAGGCAGGTGAATCTCTATGAATCTGAGGCCAGCCTGGTTTATAGAGTGAGTTCTAGGACAACCAAGGCTACACAAGAGTAACCCTGTCTTGAAAAACCAAATATAAAAAAAATAATAATAAATTTTAATATAATCATATGTCATTTGTCATAATTTAGCTATGTAATTACTGTACTATAGCACTTTTACTTTCAGAATTTTAACATTTTCTTCATTATGGAGTAACTCCCAGTTGCCGTAATTTTAAGCCTTCAGCCTTTCTCTGTCATTTTCAAAGCCTCTCTTGTCAACTGCATCATCTTATTATCATGTCGGATCTGTCCTGACCTCTAAGCCCAGGCCTGAGCGCTTCAACATGTGGATGCACCTCACATATTTCAACTTCTTTTTCTAGCATTTTTACTTTAAGATTCTTGGGGCAGTTACAGACGCTGACACTGAGAAAATTAACCATTAGACAAGAGACTTCGTGTTGAAATTAATCTGAGTAGGTTATGACATCACTCAGCTGCACTATGCTCCGCAGGAGCTATTAGGGGATGGGTAAGAAAACCTGGGCAGTATTCCAGTTTCTTGTCTGTTAGTTTCTTAAAGGGTGATGCTATCTTTTTTCTGTTTTCTTTTTTTTATTTAAAATGATGGAAATTTCCAAAATACTAGACCTACTTGTGTTTACATATCCAAACACATTCCAAAGATAAATTTAAAGAGTGTGTCGACACTTAAGAGTTTATTTTAGAAGGTGGCTTGGAAGCATGCCAACTGTCAGTCTCATGAGCAACTGAAAAGTGACCCAGTGAATATCTTGACTTCACAATGGCTTTTTCTTTTCTTTCCTTTTCTTTTCTTTCTTTCTTTTTTTTTTTTTTTAAGATTTATTTATTTTATTTTATTATATGTGAGTACACTGTAGCTGTCTTCAGACATTCCAGAAGAGGGCATCAGATCTCGTTACAGATAGTCGTGAGCCACCATGTGGTTGCTGGGATTTGAACTCAGGACCTTCGGAAGAGCAGTCGGTGCTCTTAACCACTGAGCCATCTCACCAGCCCTTCTTTCCTTTTCTTTTGTTTTTTTATTTATTATTTTTTGAGACAAGATTTTTCTGTGTAAAAGAGCCATGGCTGTCCTGGAACTTGCTCTATAGACAATGATGGCCTCAAACTCACAGAGATCAGCATGCCTCTGCCTCCTGATTGCTGGGGTCAAGAGTGTGTGCCCCCACGCCTGGCTTCCACAGTGTTTTCTGGTGTAGTTTAGACTAATGTTTTCTATTAAAAGCCATACAATCGTCTATGTGTGTGAAAATTAGTTATTCAGCAGTGTAAGTGGCAAACATCCTTTGATTGGATATGAGAATAGGATTAACAGTACATTATGAGTTACAGATTATTAATGTGCAGTAAGGGATACAGGAGCGTGTCTTGTGTCTACACTCTAGGATGTGGTCGCGATCGAGTCTGAAGTAAAATCAATGGAGAAAAAGGTTGCAAAGATCAAAGCTATCCTCTTATCCAAAGAAATATTTGATTTTCCACCCGAAGAACATCTCAAGCATGGGGAGGTATGGATGAATTATTTTTTTAAGTTTTTTTTTTAATAGTTCTTACTGTCTCCAGAAAAAAATATGTAATCATAGAGTTTACATGTCAGGTCCATTAGAGTAACATAGATGAGATGGGGAATATCTAATGATATACACACACACATATGTGTGTGTGTGTATATATATATATATATATATATATATATATATACATATATATTTGAAATATTTTTGAGTTTTTCTTTATTTTTATTTAATGTATATGAGTGTTTTCCTATACATGTCTAGGTACCGCATGCACAGAGTGTCCTTTGGGGGCCAGAAGGCGGTATAGGGATCCCCTGCCTGAAGTTACAGTCAGGAGCCACAGTGTGGGTGCTGGAAACTGATCCTGGGTGGAAGAGCAGCCAGTACTCTTAGTCACAGCTCCATGAAAATCATTTAAATCGTATTTATAGTGTTCCTTGTGCAACAGTAGCATTCCTTTAGGTTACTTAGTCATTTAAGCTCTGCTCTCCCCAGACCTTGAGCGCTTTTGTGAGCCGAACCGGTGGGGAGTTTCTGACCCTAGCAATCCTGTTTACTGGCTTTGAATATTTCCTAGATTCTCTTTATCTCACTCTGCTGGTACTGAGACCATTAACTAAGTTATAATTGGTAAAGATCCATGCACAGTATCTCAGCACGTGTACAGATTTGTGATCCCCAGCAGGCACTTGGGGATCAGGTCGACCTGCGTTCTAATCTCCCTGCCGTGCCATCTAAACTTAATGGAGACATCTTCCTTCTGGGAACCCAGTTTCCTTGTCTGTGGAATAGGGGTTAGAGTACTTCCCTTTTAGGGTGAAATGAGGTCATTCACTATGAAGTCTGTAATAACGTTTAATTTGGCCAGATACTTGTATTCAATTCATGAAGCATTTTTTTTAAGGACTCCTACAGGAAACCCCGGGCTAGGTACAGTTGCTTTCGAAGATTCAAAACCTGCCTAGGGACAGCATACAGACCTCAGTCACAATCCCATATAGAGAGGAGAAGGGAGGGAGGAAGGAACCGGTTGTCTGAATGATGGCGTAGTATTTGGGAAGTTAGTCCTTCCCCAAACATTGTTTCCTAAGACCCTTAACCACTCCCATACCTCAAATCTAAATTAAGGAAATGCTTTAAGAAGTACAGAGCTGGAGAGATGGCTCAACAGTTGTGAGCATATTGCTCTTGCAGAGAACCCGAGTTGGCTTGCCAGCACATGCATATACTCGAAATTAAAAATAAAGTATTTGTAATTGGAATTGCATATTAAAGACCACTATTACATTAGAACTTGGCTTTTGTGGGTGGCTGTTTATTTGTTTGTTTGGTTGGTTTTTTTTTTTTTTTTTTTTTTTTCTGTTTTCATTCCTCGGCTGGGCTTCCTCGCTGCTGTGAAGGTCATACTTGAAAACATCCATCCCATGAAGAAGACTATTGCAGAGATAATGACTTACCAAGTGGAACTGAGGCTACCCCAGACGGGAACCCAACCCCTGCCTGTGTTTCAGAGGACAAGCCAGCTTTTACAGGATGTGAAACTCTTGGAAAATGTCACTCAGGAACAAAACGAGTTACTGAAGGTGAGCGGCTAGGACAAGAGTCAACTTAATACAGGAAAAGTCCAGTAGAAGGTTGCTTGCGTCCTTCTTGTCGCTTGGCTTCAATTGCTGTGGTAAAGGGCTTGGGGAGAGAAGGTTTACTTAGCCTTGCGTATCCTGGGTCATAGTCCATTGAGGAAAGCCTGGGCGGGAACCTGGAGGCAAGAGCTGAAGCAGAGGCCATAGAGACACTACTTACTGCCTTGCTCAGCCAGCTTTTGTATACTATCCAGGACCGAGCCCAGGGGTGGCACTGCCCCCTCTAGGCTGGGCCCTCCCCCATGAAGCACCAACCAAGAAAATACCCTACAGGCTTACCTATGGGTCAGTCTTGTGGAGGTTCCCTCTTCCCCAGATGACCCTGGCTTATGTCAAGTTGACAAACAAAAACAAACAAACAACCCCTTTTTAGTTTTCAAGTTTAATTGAAAGCAGTTGTTCCTCAAGAGGTGGCGTTTAGTTTAAATAAGTAAATACACTCCTGCTCCCCCCACACCCTCTCCTGGGAGTCTTACCTTTGCTCTGGTTGAGAGCATCAGTGGTCTGTGGTCTGTTGTGCTTCTTTGTTCTGCAGTTAAGGACCTATGTGTGTGAAGCAAGGGAAAGAGAACTCAAACCTGATCAAGGCCCTCCAGCCTCTGGAGGCTGCAGACCTGTAAAGTAAGCACCACAAAGCAGTCTCCTGGTCCACTTCAATCACTTCCTCTTCCTGTGGATTAAATGCTCAGTGTGTTCCCCAACACGGGGCATAGGTAGCCTGGGGCCATTTACCATCTCAGGGAGAGCTGTGTCCAAAGCTTCAATGGAGGACCAAAGAGGTCCCTTGTGTCAGGGTTAGTTCCTGTGCAATGAGGCAGGATTTTAGCTGTAGAATCTTCTGGTGTTTTTCCATCTTGGGGGCCGTTTTGTTCTGCCATTTTCTCATCCCTCTCAGGAGGGTTCCCCTCCCCTCTGTAAGTTTTATTACTCTACCATTCTCAAGCCAGAATCATCAGAGTTTATATTCCTAGGCCACTCCCATAGAACATAAATCATTAAAAGACCCTTGAACCCCACAGCCATACTGGGCAGAGACTCTGTGTCTCTTGCTTCAGAAAGGGCTGTATCTTCTTACTTCAAAAACTCTCTTTGCATTGAAGTGGGCATCCTGTTCCTCTAAAGTTGGGGAACCCTATTCTCCCTGACTTGAAGTTTAACAACCCTCTGCCCTCTGTCCTGACTGCTAATCAACTGTCATTTCTCTCCTAATACCAACAGAAGGGAAAGTGACCTAGCAGCCACTGTACCTTTTTAAAAAGTAGTTTGTAAGTGAAGTAAAAAGTATCAGATTTCATGGACCATTTTTAATCTCTTCTATCTTACTGGGCCTCTGGCCAGCAAAGGAAAATAACCCTAATTATGCTTTAAAGTGGCCTCTTCAAGAAGAAAAGGGGGACAGGTGGAGGGGTCAAGTTAGGCATCAAACTGTGCTGTGAACATTTCCCATCTTACTGTGTGGGTTGGAATCACATGAGCCCCTCATATATTTCAAAGCAAGTAAGCCATTGGTAATGAAAAAATATTGGAATAAAGGACATTTCCTTTAGTTCCCACTTGAGTGGGACAAGTCCCCCTATTGTGGAAAATAAGACAAATGACTTCTATGGGGCATAATGGGATGTCATTCATTTCTGTGAGCTGGAGAACAGGTATGTGCAGTGAATATAGTTTCTCATTTCTAACCAGCAGCCAGAACTATTGGTTAAATAATTTTATTTAAATACCAAGAAGGATTATGTACTATAGGACAGGACCCATGTCATTTCAAAAGACATTTTGCTTCAGTATGATGCACACCAAAGAAATACTAAGAGTTGCTTTTGAAGCCTGTTTCTGTTTCTAATATTTCATCAAACTTTGTTTCATAGCCGGGCGTGGTGGCGCACGCCTTTAATCCCAGCACTTGGGGGGCAGAGGCAGGCGGATTTCTGAGTTCGAGGCCAGCCTGGTCTACAGAGTGAGTTCCAGGACAGCCAGGGCTACACAGAGAAACCCTGTCTCAAAAAAACAAACAAACAAAAACAAAAAACTTTGTTTCATTTCGTCTACAAACAAATCTGAGCTTTCTTCCCTGAACATTACAGTCCACGGCATGTTCCGGTTAGCTTTGTGTCATTCTTCAAACTCCTGGTGCTCTGGAAGCTTCTGACCATTACTCATGAAATGTGCATCGCCAACTCTAAAGGGCAGCAGGGAGGATTCCTGTATTGGAAAAATTCACCATAATATCACATAATGTGCTCAGTGCATTCAGGATCAGGCATGCCACCACGGTATATAGAAAGTGCCACATGCATATCATGTTAGCACGGTAAATACATTGGTTGGCAAGACAGCTCAATAGGTAAAGGAGCTTGCCTTACAAGCCTGGTAACCCGAGTTTGGTCCCTAGAACCCACGGAGAGGCAGAAGGAGCCCATGTGTCTGTGTGAGGGCACACACACAATTCTGAAACTTTCTTTTTTTTTTTTTTTTAATTTTTTAAGATTTATTTATTTATTTATTATATGTAAGTACACTGTAGCTGTCTTCTTCAGACACACCAGAAGAGGGCATTAGATCTCATTACGGGTGGTTGTGAGCCACCACGTGGTTGCTGGGATTTGAACTTCGGACCTTCGGAAGAGCAGTTGGGTGCTCTTACCCACTGCGCCATCTCACCAGCCCTTCTGAAACTTTCTTAAATGGTGTACATGACATACCAATAATTTCATAAGACTTAGGGACTTTATATTACCATGCTATAAAATGTTTTCCTGAATGGGGCCCCTAGATTAGAAATATGTAAGAGTGGGGCTATAGAGATGGCTCAATGGTTAAGAGCACTGGCTGCTCTTCCAGAGTTCCTGAGTTCAATTCCCAGCAACCACATGGTGGCTCACAACCATCTGATATGGGATCTGATATCCTCTTCTGGCATGTGGGCATATATGCAGACAGAGCACTCATACATTAAAAATATCTATACATAAATAAATGAAAGTTTTTTTTTTAAAAAGAAAGAAATACATCAGAACCAAGAAGCATTTAATTAGATTTGTGCCTCCAGCCCTGCTGAGATGCCCTGGAGTCTCGTGAGATGTAAAGGTTAGGCTCCAGGGTGGCAAACTTTGTCATCTAGATTTTAAATATAAATTCAGGTAATATTTGGAATATAGAATATAACTATGTTAGGAAATTTTGCTTATTTAGAGAACAAATATAGACTACAAAGATATTCTGGGGACCTGCAAGGTGACTCAGCAGGGAAAGGCACTTGCTTGCCATGCCTGGCAACCTAAGTTTGATCCAAGAATCCACGAGATGGGAGAAGAGAATCGACTCCTGCAAGTTGTCCTTTGACCTCCGACAGTACAGCTCCTCCTTCCATATATGCTCAAATAAATGCAGAATAATAATATAAGTTTTTTTATTTAAAAAAAGGCTTCTGTTTCCTATTTAGAGGAACTTGGGATGGGCTGGATAATAGAAATAGCCTGTGTGTTACTTAGGTGGTGACAGTGACTCTTTGGGGGCTACGTGTTATTTTCTAGGTTGTCATAAAGCAGACTGCTGAATGTGATGAAGAAATAGACAGTCTGAAGCAGATGTTAACTAACTACTCAGATGAGATCTCCCCTGAACATGTGTCACAGAACCAAGTGGCCGACCTGCCGTCATTACAGGTATGTCTCATCCACTCGCCTATCCATCCATCTTATGGACTCTTGCTTTATCCTTGGTGTCTAGAATCTCTTGTAGTGTGACAGTGTTGTACCTGACATCTCTTTGTCCCCAACATGTTCTTTCCATTCTTACTTTGTGATGCCGTGGTTGGGTGGTGTCATTAATTTGCCATTGCAACCCCTGGACTTGAGACCTAGTTGCAGAAACTGGGTAGGTCTTTGCTTCTGAATCCTCAGATAGGACTTCTTGGGTGCCCACACTATAGCACGGCACATCTTTGCATTTCCTCTGTGCCCAAGAAGCTGATGTGGGGTTGGGCAGATTGGGTAGGCTGGTAGTAAAACTCTGAGCATTGATATAATAAAGGACTGTATTTTTACTGCCATAAATCTCTCTGAGTAGGGCCTTTTCAGTTTTTGTTTTTATATTGATACATCTGTATTAAAATGGTGTGAGAGAGGCCCAGGCCATGAGAACTGCATATTTTCCAACACCTGATGAATACAGTCAGGCAGTTAATGTGATACTCAAACCTCCCAGGCATTTACTAGCTGGGAGACTGAGGGGAACTTGCTTAATATGAAAGGTAAAGTATGAGTCAGGAGACATCGCCCATGACTGCTGAATTGATAATGCAGGCCCAGTATGAGCATCTCAGAAGGGTTAGGGGACCAAGTTTCTTCAAGTACTTAATAACTCAGGACAGCAAAGAGCTTATGTTGTGTGAGTACAAATAAAGGAAATTATACATAGGACGAGAGTCTTTGGGGCTCATTACACAACACACATGCACACATTGTTGTTTCCTCGATGGCTCTTATGAGCCCTAATGGACCACCAAGACAGAACACCTGGCTGGCAATGGGTGTGTGTCAGAAAGAAGGGGTAAATAGAACTGACCCCCCCCCCCAAAAGTAAACTTCTTCCTTAGCTCTACCAGAGGATTTGATGTAAACTGTGATATCTGTGAAGTGGAAAAGTGAGACTTCCAACCACGATGATTTACCTGGGAGCATAAAACTGTCAGGAACAAGGCTGAGACTGCTATCGTAACCACCCACGTGGAAATGAGACTCTTCATACTTGATTGCTGATCAACCTTTTAGAAGGGATGATGGCAGACAAGACCACACTGTGTAGACCAGGCTGCCCTCAAACTCACAAAGTTCTGCTTTCCTCTGTATCTGCCTTCCTGAGGGCTGGGATTAAAGGCATGTGCTACATAGTTTCATGGGCATTTAAACAACAACAACAACCCTACACTAAGACTCAACAAATGGCAAGTTAGGGCTACCTGAGAGTGGGATCTAAGGCTTCATTGATTAATTCTTCAGTCTTAGTTTTGGTCCTTCCATAAACCGGGTCTGTGCTGTATCTCCTAACACATCAAGTCACAACCTTATGTCATACTGGGTCATTTAAAGACTGTTGTCTGAGTCATGCACTACTTCCCAAATTTCATGCGTTTCCATAGTCCTTATACAACACCATTTCTTGAGAAAAATCTTGAAGAATCTCATTTAAGTGTGTAAGTATAGCTCATTGTCTGTTTTAATTTTGTAAAAATAATGTTCTGAAAGAAAAAGGAAGGGCAGTCCAGTTGGCAGCGTGCACATTCCCAGAAGTACTTTTTAGTTGTCGTGCTTGGGACGCAGCAATGCTTTACAGTCCATCTTCCATTTTGTCATCAGAGAAGTAAAGACGTGTTTGGGGTATGCAGTGTGGGGACTGAACACAGGGCTTGCTGGGTAAGCACTCTACCGCTATCCGCAGCCTGTCTTCATCAAGGACATTCTTAAATGGGACTGGCAAGTTTTTCCTACCATAAATAATTGGTGTCCCCTACCTTGTTTCATAAAAGGTGCCTGTGGGTTTACCGCCAATCCATTTGTGCCCTCAGTCTAAATACCAACACAGTAAAAAGAGGCAGTAACATTTTGATAGCATTATGGAAATGATATTAACCTCAGAGACAGTGTCCCTCAGCTCTGGTCCCATTAAAGGCTCCCAGAGAGCTATGGGTACCACAGTGCAGATGGCAGCTCAGTGCCTACCAGCCTACATATCACTGGTTGCTGTTTTCCTGAATTTATCCTAATGGCTGTGGTACTGCTTTTGTTGGGGGGTCTATGACTCTCCTATTGAAGTTTAGTGTTTATTGAAAGTGGAACATGAAACCTAGTCAACTCAGAGTTAACTCTGCTAGTAGAGAACTCTCCGAGCAGACAGAATAGGAGTATTAGTTTAACAATAAATGTCAGAACCCAGGAGTCTTTGGGAAGCCCGAGGTTGGCCCCACCTCACGAGCTGCACCTTGGCAGAAATTGCCTTCTTTCTCTAGTCTTCAGAACTCTCTCTTGTTCATAGTGACATGTTACTTTCTTGGGCATAAAATCCAATGACTTGGGGACTCAGGAGGTAGCTCAGTTGGTGTCTGTGCTTGTTGAATCTCATTTCAATTTCCAGAACCCATATGAAAGCAAAACAAAGAAAGACCAGTGTTGTGGCATGTGCTTGTAATCTCAGCCCTGGGGTGAGAGAGGCGGGCGCTGGACTTGGTGGTCAGTAAGCATAATTCACTTATTGGGTTTCTAGCAAGGAAGAACCTGTTTCAAAGAAATAAGATAATGGGCTAGGTGTGGTAGCACATGTCTTTAATGCCAGCACTCAGAAGGAAGAGACAACCAGATCTCTGATTCTGAAACTAGCCTGACCTACATAGTAAGTTCCAAGCCAGTCAGGGTGAGTAAGACCCTGGGTGTTTGTTTGTTTTTAAGGATGGATAGCTCTGAGGTTGACCTATGACACTCATGTGCACACGCATCCATTTTTATATATACATACAAAATTTAGTGAATTTAAGAATATTGACTAGTGAGGGATTTTAAGGAATACATTAGAAACACACTTGTATGAGTATGTTTGTACTTGAGACAAAATTAGGAGCCACATGCACGCTAAGCAAGCAAGCAAGCAGTCTGCTGCTGGAGCTACACCCCAGCTAGGGAGATACTTGGAATGAATGCTGGCTTTCTGAAGAGGCGCTCAGACAAGGGGTACTGGAGAGTCAGGGTAACTGTCACCCACAATTCCTACAAAACTTAAGGTTCTATAATTCCATCACCTGAATGGGCAGACAGTGGGCTTTTCCATATCTAGGAAAACTTACTTGCATATAATAATAATAATCTTAATAATCTCCTGGGGAAACATGGGAACAGGTACCTGTAATATTCTGTGCGTAAAGTGGGAAGTATGTGTTCATCAAAGTACAGTCTGGTGGTTCTTGGCCTCGGGAATCTGGTTCTGTGAGTCCTGTGGTTAGCTACTACAGCCCTGGCTCCCCACCCTGGCTGTACATCAGTCACCTGTGGACCTTGTTACAGGTTCTCATGCTTTGTTCAACCCCCAGATGCTCTGCTTTACAAGGTCTGTGAAGTAGCTACAGGGTCCAGTAGCCTTGGATCAGGACATCCCTTGTACTGAAGGAAACTGGCTCCTGGGAGCATCCAGAAGCCGCTCTGATTTCTCTCAAATGATGCCCACAACTCTTTCTGAACAGGGAGAGATCGAAAGGTTGGAAAAGCAGATTCTGAATCTAAACCAGAAGAAGGAGGATCTGCTAGTGGACTTGAAGACTGCTGTACTGAACCTTCATGAGCACCTGAAACAAGAACAGCAAGAAGTAGGAGACAAGCCCTCTGCAGGCGCCTCCGAGTGTACAGTGGCCGAGAGGGATGCTTCAGAAAGGAAGGTAGGTGTGGCTTTCACTTAATTCTGGCCCCACATTCCACGGGAGAGCAAACAGCCGATGAGATATCTCTTTCCAGAGCAAAGGAATTTTTTTTTTCTTAAATGGAAATACTCCACTTGAAGTTGTTTACTACTGAGCACAAATCTTCCGGGTGTGTCTGCCCTGAACCCAACCCAGAATTCTTATGCCTGAGTTACCTAAAACGCACTTATGAAATTCCCCGAGCAGATGGGAGGGAACCTTTGAAGTATCAGCCTTAGAACAGTCATCTTACTGAAGACTCAAAGTGGTCCCGTGCCTGAGACCACTGAGAGTCCACACGCGAGAACTGCACTCCAGCTCTTTGGGGGCGGGGCCGTAAGGATCATGCAAATGAGGAGGCGCCACAAGAAAGGGGGTGGGGCTTCGAGGATCATGCAAATGAGGCTCTGCAGGCTGGACTTAGCTGAAAGACTGAAAGGCATGAGGCCCCAGAGACTTTGGGCGTTGGTGGACAGATTGGACAATGCGTGAAGATTTAGCTACATAGAAATGCAACCAGGCCAGGATGTGATGCTGGTCCACATCCTGACTGCAAATGCTCCCGTGCTGTGCCTTTCAGTTGAGCAGAACAAACTCCATGTCTTTCCTGCCAGTGGTCAAGGAGGAGGCCGAAGAAAGCTCCGTGAAGAGTGAAGTAAGGCAAAACTTTTTCTCCTTTAAAAAAAAAAAATTTTATTTTATTATTTTTGGATATCTGTGTGTAGGGATGGGGGCAGGAAACATACACAGGACATGAAGCTAGGTCCCTTCAGAGGCCAGGATGTCTTATCCTCTTGAACTGGATTACAGATCTCAGGATGGGTGCTGGGAATCGAACTCAGTCCCTGCAAGAGCAGTACATTAAAAACCCTGAACTGCTGAGCCATCTCTCCAGCTCCCAGGAAAACAGTTTTGCTGTTTGAACTGGCTAGGACCAGATCTCTAAGTGAATGTCAGAGAAAACATATGAAAACCTAAGGCTTTTAAAGTTAATGTTAATTTTTTAATTTTTTAAAATCAAGACTGCAATACTTATTCAGTTATTAACATTGTTAAGTTCATCTAAGTCCACTTTGTCCCGGACGAGGGGCATTTGCCGGTGCAAAGGAGTCCCCTGTCAGACACAGACTTCTGAATTCCTCCTCTGGAACTCTGAGAGTATTTGGCTTGGTGTGTGTGTGTGTGTGTGTGTGTGTGTGTGTGTGTGTTTGTTTTTGTTTTGTTTTGTTTAGCTAATAATTATTTTGCATAGTTGAGACATGATTTTGTTTTAGATAGTATTATCAAGGACATGAGTTGTGTCTGCCACTAATGTAGCTGATTCTTAGTGCTTCGTTGTAACTGGTTGAAAGCAACTTGACCTTCTTGGTATCAATTTCCATCTCATACTTGTAACACTAAGGCTTATACTCAAAGACTAAGCTGGCAGCAGAGTGTGCCTTATGTGACTCAGGTGTAATGACAAGTCATTTTTTTTGCTCATTTTGTAGATTCCGATGGCTCCGTTGTCACACAGAGCAGACGCTTTGTTCTATTGAGTGTCACTAGAGCATGGAGTTGCAGGGTGAGGGTGACAGTTTGCTTTGCACTCTGACCACCAGACAACCTCAATTCACAGTCTGAGGACCCAGGGCCCAAGCAAAGAAGACACACACACACACACTACCAGTTCAGACATTCACATGCTCCTGAGACACACAGTGCAGTGCCTAGTGCTTCAGCTTAACATATATTTCCGTACAAACTCTTATTTTTGTGTGATAAGAACATCTAGCCTCTGTCTAAGCAAGTTTCAAAGTGTGTATGACTTCTAATGCATTTCTTGTTTGTTATCCTCCTGCCTAACTGAAAATTTGCATCCTTGATCAAAGTCTCTCTAATCCTCCTCTATCCACTGTACCCTGTTTTATGCTATGTCTTGACAACTTCAACTTTGTTACATTTGACATTTAAGTGATGCCATGTCGTGATTGTGGTCCTGTGCCTGGCTTAGTTATCTCACTTAAGCTAATGTTCTCTAGTTCCTCCTCTGTGTCACTACAGATGACAGAATCCCCAAGGTTTTGTATGTGTTTGTTTGTTTGTTTGTTTTTTAAATGGTGAAATGGTATTGCATTGGGTATATCCACCACATTTTGTTTTGCTTTGTTGTTTAGACAGGGTCTCACTATGCAGCCCTGCCTGGCCTGGAACTCACTCTGTAAACAAGGCTTGCTTCCACCTCACAGAGACCCACCTGCCTCTGCCTCGCAAGTGCTGGGACTGAGGGCACGTGTGCCACCACACTTGGCAGATACACATTTTCTTTAACCATTCATCTACTAACTGACACTAAGGTTGATTCCATGACCTGTTGTTGTGAATGATGCTGCGGTGAGCACTAGAGTACAGACTACTCTTCTACAAGCTAACCTTTGGGCATGTGGCCTGTGGTGGAATTGTGGAAGCATGTGGTGTTATAGTTTAGTTTTTTGAGATGCCTCTGTGCTGTTCTCCATTTGTAATCCCGAACAGTACCCATGAGTCTATTCCTCCACATCCTTTCCAGCGCTAGGCATTTTCCAGCTCTGACTAAAAGCCATTATGAGAGATGTGATGTCTACTAGACTTTCTCATTCATATGTATTCATTTATTCGTTCATTTTGCAGCACTGTGGATTTAGCCCCAGATCAACCTCTCACGTGCTAGATAAGAACTCAAATCACTGAGCCAAAGCCTTGGTTTAACTTGTCTTCCCGCAGTTAGTGGGCTTGGGCAATTTTTTTTTTCTTACACCTAACAGACTTATTTTTGAAATATCATCCAAGATCACATTTACCAAAACATTAAATTCTGAAACAACTTTTATAAATTTCCTGTATGGGACATGAACTTACTACTCTTTAGTAAAGAAAATTAAGATTTTTTTTTTTAGGCTCAAGAAAAGCATTCATAGTTGGAGACATGATTTAGTGTGAGAAATACAACTGACGTGGGGTAGAAGGGAGAGTAAGACGTGCAGCAAACTTGCCCAGGAGGCTGAGTCTTGTTTGGAGATGAATAGGATTCCAGTTATGAAAAGGAGATATTTCTCTTTGCTAACCAATTGAGCATTGTCTTAGGATGGACATAGAAGAACAGAGCCACCGTCTGCATCCTGGTCTCTTCTGGGGAAGCACGGCAAGGACCTGGAAGGAGATGGGGCATCCTCCTCCTCCTCAGCCACCATCGTGCAGGTAACTAGGGAAGTCACTCATGGGGCTTGTCGGAGCTCCTCAGTGTCTTCCCATGCTCCTCTGTTCACCTTACCCCCAAGCCTTCAGAGTAGCCCATACGAAGACTGAAGATGAGAGACAGCAAATCAGAGGATTCGTTACAAAGAATGATTAGATCAGGAAATTCGTCCACCAATTTTATTTTTGACAAAATTGTACACATTTAGGACATACAGCACGATGCTTTGAAATACGGGTCCATGTATTGATCATGAGTATATTGAGGACACTTTTTTAAAAAATCAGTAATTTTTAAGTAAATACTGTGTGGCTATTCATGAAGTGTTGCCTTTCCTTGCCTAGTCCTTCCTCGCTTTTTTGTTTTGTTTTGTTTTGTTTTGTTTTGTTTTGTTTTGTTTGACAGAACCCTATACATGTATGGCTGACATAAACTCACACAGATATATACACACATGTACAAATAATAAAGTTAATAAAAAAAAAAACTTTTAAAAATAGCACACCTGACTTCCCCTGGGAGCAGGGTGTCTGTAAAAGCGCAGATGAGGAAGAGGCCCCTCCTGGCAGCAAGCCTGGCCAGGAACTGATTCTGTTCTCCACAGGATGCAGATGGCAGAATTAGCACCTGTGACAGCTCCATGGTGTGCATCATTGCCCCAGACTGGGGAAGCACGGAGGAAGGACCAGAACCAGCCCCGAGGCTCAGCCAAACAGACGAGGTGAGGCCCCACAAGCCGGGCTGCTCAGATTCCCAGAGTGGCACCCAGGCTTGCCCGTGGCCATCTGATGTCTGTGATGCTGTGTGTGTTGAGTGAGACGTTCCCTGTGAAGGCCAGCATCGTCATGAACACTGTCAACCCCTGTCCCACGGCAAGCTTGACCACCCGCTGTTGACTTTTCCACTGTCAGCCTGAAATAGTCGTCGTGTTAATGTTAAGTGTTTAATCTGTGTGTATAACACGCGGGGGCGATGAAATGGGAGACAAGCACTTATTGATCAAGGGCCTGTTCAGAAAAAGCACTTTTATGTTCTTTGTTGCTTAATCGTAAGATCACGAGGCAAGTTAATACCTACCTTATGTTTACAAAAGGGGATCAGATTCAGAGAGTAAACCATGGGAACTAAATAAGAGAGCAAGGAGTTGCCCCACAGCCTTCCCTTCTAACTTCCTAGTTTGAAACCCCCGCCCTTCTCATAGAGCCTTACTGCCCAGACCCTGCTTCCAGGTTAGGCCGGCTATTTGACCCTGAAGCTCCAGGGGTTCAGTAAAGAGCCCCTAAAAGAGACCCAGGACACTTTTGAAGTCCCTTTCTATATGGGGTCACATTTTTTGTCTTTTGTCTCAATCTCTTTTTTTCTGTTCTTACAAAAATGAACAGTAACTGTCACATTGTCACACCTCTGCCCCCTTCCCATCCTTTCCATCTCTCTTACAGTGTTGCCCAGCAAGGTGACAGATGTCACAGCTGTAGAGTCACTGGCAGTACTAAGCACAGGTCCAGGAAAGTCCTTGATCTGCTTCATTGTTCTATGGTTTTTGTTTGATTTTGCAAGCCAGAATTGGTCTGGGTTTTTGTTTTGTTTTTTATTATTTTTATTTATTTTTTGCTTGTTTGGTTTGGGTTTTAGGTTTATTTATGTTTATTTTACATGTGGCTGTTTTGCCTGCATGCATGTTTATGCACTACTTGCTTGCATTGCCCTCAGAGGCCAGAAGAGAGCATCGGGTCCCCTAAAATGGAGTTACAGGTGATTGACTGTTAGCCAGCATGTTGGTGCTGGGAACTGAAGCTGGGTTCTGTGCCAAAGCAGCGAGAGCTGTGTAAACACTGAGCCATCTCTTGGACTCATGGTCTGTTCTTTTTAAGACTGGGTTAAAAATGGGATGTAGGGCCGACAAAACAGCTTAGTGTGTAAAGGCAGTTGCAATACAACCTGGCAACATAAGTTCAACCCCTAAACCTTTGTAAAAGCAGGAGAGAACTAGTCTGCAAAATCATTATCCGACTTTCATGCACTTACTGTGGCATATGTATGACGTGTGTGTGTGTGTGTGTGTGTCCACGTCCACGGCTTTGGCTGTGTTTTGGCTCTAATAGAAATTCTACTTAATGTGTGTACTCTTGTGTGGTTGCTCTATACTGTCTTTTGCCCTGAATGTGTTACTCGGAGGAGAGAGAAGGGGAACGTACCATAAATTGAGGTGATGCTTACAGTGGGCCACACAGTGAGGTTTTAATATTATCTTTCTTAACCTTCACAGTAGCCATGTTAGGTAGCTACTACTTGACAGATGGAGTTGTTGAGGCTAAAGCCATTATGTCTCCAGAGCCTGATCGTTTCTGGGTGTCACAGTTAAGTTTGAAGTCCAGTGCATAAATGCCTCCTGACTTAAAATCTTGAGTGTTTAACTGTGTGGCTGGATGGCTGCACAACATCTGTGAGTTAGATGTGTCTCTTTGCTTCTTAGCAGAGCTTCTGTGGGTTCTCTGGCTGGTTGGTCTCTTGGTCGGTCTCTTGGTTGGTTGGTTGGTTGGTTGGCTAGTTGGTCTCTTGGTTGGTTGGTTGATTGGTTTCTGGTTTTTGTTTGTTTGTTTGAAATATTCTTGCCATATATCAGGCTGACCTTGGATATGTAGTGTTCCTGACTCAATTTTTCCAGTGCTAGGTTGCAGGCTTATACTACCATGCCCAGATCTTGGGTAGGCTTTTGAGAGATAAAAAGCAGTAACATGTCACCTTTGGCTACTGCAGGGAAAGCCCTTTGGTGACTCCAAAGCTCAAAGCTCTTCTTTCTCTTGCCTGGAGCCATTTCCTTCTCACTGGTGACCACACCCCTAGTGAAGGATAGCTGAGGGCGCCATAGACATGACAGCCCATGCCATCAGTCCTGTGTAGCTTCAGTGCCTATGCCATCAGTCCTGTATAGCTTCAGTGCCTTACTTTAGAAGTTAAGAGCCCTGGAAAGATGAGAATTACAGTACTCTTAGGAAAATTCTGAGTCAGTTCTGACTCATTTGCATGAAAATAAATATTTAAAACAGAAATTCATGACACTAAGTCATGTGTTATATGTGTGCTGTTAAGCACTGGACTTCTTCTTAGGACTGCTTTCATTATATTTCATAGGCTTTCTTTTTAATGAATGTTATGTTTTATTTCTATTTGATTCTCGGAATATTTTTATTTTATTCTTGATTTCTTTGATGAGTCACTCACTATTCAGCAGTGTGTTCCAGCTCCATGAATTTGTATATGTTCTAACACAATCAGGTTCACAGATGAACTACTTTTGAAATATGCCAAGGACTAATGGTAGGAAAATATTAGAAATCTTTGTTTCCCATATTACAGAAAGTCATAAATCCAAACAAACAAAATACATTGGTGAGAACATCAGAGAGGCTGTCACAGAGAGATGGGGGGCTTTCCTATGGGCCTCAGATGCTTTCTGATGACACTTTTAGGGTTTTGATTGCTATTGAGGAAGGGGGCTGCTAAAGATAGCCTGAGATGAGTTCATTAGACCTGGATCTGCAACATGCCAATCTCTATAATCAGCCAATAGGTCTCTGCAGGCACCGCTTCTTTCCTGGAGTTCTGGTTCATAAACCGTTCCTTTTTTTTGGTGGGGGGGGAGGGCGTTTCAAGACAAGGTTTCTCTGTGTAGCCCAGGCTGTCCTGGAACTCACTCTGTAGACCAGGCTGGCCTCAAACTCAGAAAACCGCCTGCCTCTGCCTCCCAAGTGCTGGGATTAAAGGTATGCGCCACCACTGCCTGGCCTTACTTTTTTATTTTAAGATCAGAAAAGGTCGGTTGTACAGTAAAAATAAGGACTTTATACCATTCTGTGGTATTGAATCTGGGTGTTTTAAGAGCATATGTTGCTGTTCCATATGGTGCAGACATGCACATTAGAAAGTGCACGTTGCGTGTTCAGATCCAAGGCATCTGAACCATGTACTGCAATGCATGGGCAACATGCATTCCTAGGTGCATACGTGGAAACAACAGGACAGTTTCTGAAACTTGGTTCCTGCCTTCCTCCTTGTTTGTTTGTTCTTGTTTGTTTAAAGTCAAGGGATTGAAGTTTACTGAGAAGTACAGAGACATTCTCTGCCAGGAGTTGTCCAGCTTCTGCGTTGTGGAAGCTTGCATCTGCTGCTCTGCTCTCCAGCCTAGCTTCCTGACAGTCCTATCTGCCTGCTGGCTCTCCCTAGTGTGCTGGGATTACAGATCCACACTGCTGCATGCAGCTTTTTATGTGGATCTTGGGGGTCAGACCCAGGTCCTCATGCTTGTGAGGACCTCAAGCATCTTTACCCACCGACCCATCCCCCGGCCTCATTTCATGTTTGATTTTTTTTTTTTTTTTTTTTTTGGTAGTTTTATGTTTAGAAACCTTTTACTGTTGGAGGGTTTTTCTTAACGCGGACGTTCAGTTCTGGGACTTCATCGAGGGTCACAACAACTATAGTTCAAGAAGCCGGGGTTTTATTTCAGATCAGTGACACGCTAAAGCAGATGTCTAACATGGATGCCAGAGAGTTTGTGAGGCTGGGAAAATATGGATTTATAGATAGCAAACCATAGTAAAATAAGGGACTGAGTTAGGGTTCTACTTACCAGCATTGGCTTCAGCAGTTTGAACAGGCTCTCAAAGCTACGCCCGAGTTAGCTCATCTGTACATTGGGACTAGAGAGGTTTGTGGTGAGGAACTGGTCTCATATTACGCCAAGTGTGGCACAGCAGTCATTAAGCATAAGTAATATCAATAAAAGGTAGAATCTTTAGTCTCCTTATCAGAGACCAGACAGATTCTTATGTAGCAGCAAACACTTGTGGTAACACCTTTTTTTTTTTCTTTTGTTTTTTTGAGACAGGGTTTCTCTGTGTAGCCCTGGCTGTCCTGGAACTCACTTTGTAGACCAGGCTGGCCTCGAACTCAGAAATCCGCCTGCCTCTGCCTGGGATCAAAGGCGTGCGCCACCACACCCGGCTCGTGGTAACACTTTTTAACCCCCACCCCCACCCCCCACCCATCCACACACACACAAAATCTGCAGTTTGTAAAACATGGACTGAAATGAGTTCTGCCCTCAGGATTTAGGGCAAGCAGAGTTTATATAAGCAGGGTTTAAGGAAGTTACTGGGAACTCTTGATTTAAAGCTCATAGAGCTGGAGCCCCTGTGCTAATAGCCTATGTCCAGGCCTACGCTTCTCAGATGCACTTTGGTGGCATGGGAGACTAGAACTGACTCCTGTCTCTGGGGTGCGGAACTGCCAAAAAAAAAAAGTAGGGTGGGGAGCGAGCTGTACACCCCGAGAACCCTGAGCATCCTGAGGCCACTTTGAGCTCTTCTAAGGTTGCACATAATTGTTTTTTCCTCCACCCCCACCCCCACCCCCTTTGGATTCTTTTCAGGTTTAAATAAAGGGCGGATTAGTCACCCAGCTTGCTCATTTCCTCCTGAAGTGTGGTAGTAAGAAAGCAGAATGGCTAAGTACTGGCACTTAAAACTGTATGTACATGGCCTGCCAGAGGTAGTCAAATAAAATCTAGAACAAATTAAGATGGGTGATAAATTAGTTATTACAGATTAACCACTTACTATTATAACTGATGATGTCAGATAGCAGAAGAAAAGAAGGCCACACAATCTTTGCTACTAAGGTATAGTCATATCCAAAACTTGGGAATAGCTAATCAGTTATTTATATAACTAGTCAGGCTAGAAATCAATGCCTGGCAGCAGTCCCAATGACTGTTTACCTTAACAGTGACCACTGAGACCTGTGGAGCCAGGGTGGGCGGATCGGTGTGTGAGGCTCAGGGAAAACACTGGGGGAGCAGAGAGTGCCAACCTTGAAGAAAACTATAAAAATGGGTGGGTGAGGGCAGACAGTTTGTTGGTTTTGTTTGTTGGGTTGTCGTTATTGCTTTGGGGGCTTGGGGGTGCTAAGATCAAACTCAGGGCCTCTTACCCTCCAGGCAGACATCCTCCCATCGAGGATACCCAAGCCTAAGAAATAGCATTTTACTGGAAAAGAGCAAAGACATGTAGAGGAGTAGGTAGTCAGGAAGAATCTAATCCCTCTGAGGTTGTATTTTTTGAGGTAGGATGTATGTTTGTGAGCAACCCCTGTTAGAAGTCTGTCTCAACCGTGCTTTGTTAACAAGTTTGCACACAATCTTAAAGTGGGAAATGTTGCGATTCATTTTAATTCTAATTCACACATGGAGACCAGCATTTGTACAGATCAGAATGCTAATCCCTATCTCTGAAGGGATATTCCAGAAGAGTCAGTGTCCTTTCTGCATATCCTGGGAGAGGGCGGGTTCTCTAGTGTCAGGCAAGACTATGACGTTAAAACCAACCTCTACCTCCATGTTGAAACAAATAAATCCATTAAGTGTAGAATAGTTCAATTCCGTCTTCTCTCTGGGAGAAAATTTGCTCTTGTATTGGTAAGATATCTAGTTGTCTCAATACATTGAAAATATGTCACACTTAAGTCAAACTTCACACCAAAGCAGTCGGTTCTCAACTACACTTCTGAAAAACCAAAAGCCAGTTTAGGGATTGCTTTTTCTCTAGGGGAATGGAGAAAACATTCTTTATTGCTCCAGGAAGTTCATTACTCGCCCCAACCTGTTTAGAGAATTTAGATGGATAAAGAGAAACTAAAGTGTAATCTTGCTACTTGGGAAGATGTTACAATCGGGAGGCAGATTCCAGCATATTGTTACCGGCATGAAGAGGCCATTTTTCTGGTTCGGTTTTAGTTTTGGTTGTTGGGTGCACAGCCGTGTAATGCCTTGCTTAATCATCATGTGTCATGCCACTTTAAGCACTGGCCAGCTCCCTGAAGTGTTTGGGACACACACCCTCACACGCTCTCTCTCCCTCACCTGTCTCCCGGGAATCGCCACTCTCCGCCTCTGTGCCCGGGAACACTGTACCTGTGTACATGCAGGTCGGCTGCCTGGAAACCCATGCCACCGGGTCACGTGGCCGTTGCTATGAGCGTGGAGGTGCATTTTTCTTTTTTCTTTTCTTCCTCCTTCTGTCCTTACTTTGTTTCTTTTCACCGGGGAGGAGGGGGAGAGGGGGAGGCAGGTTCTCGGGTCTTTCCAAGCCCCGGGTGGAAAAGCCTTGGATTCCTGCCTTCTCACTGCTGGACTATCTTTGGCTTCATTTTAGGGTGCCACACCCCCCATTGAGACTGCACTCCTGGACTTTCCTAGAGAACAAGGAACTTTTGAGTCCACCGTGGAGAGAAGTAGGCCTCAGCCTGCAGACGTCCTCCGTGTCTGCAAGACCCAAGTGGCCAAGCTGGAGCTGTGGCTGCAACAAGCCAACGTGGCCTTTGAGCCGGAAACTGTAGACTCGGACATGCAACAGGTGGTGGAAGAGGAGCTGGCGGGGTGCCAGGTAAGACAGGCAGGCAGGAGTGAGGGTTTACCTAGTCACCAACTCCTGCCAAGGTGGGGCAACGTGCTCTTAAAGCAACAGGTTGCTCCTCCGGTGGCTCTAAAGTCTAAAGCCACTCACCGTGTTCCTGATGAATCTTTAAAATTCTTTGTGTGATCAGCCACTCTGAGGGGACAGGAGTGAATAACAGCCCAGAGTCCAGAATCGGAAACCAGCCCGGGGTCACATGAACTGTGAACATTGACCAATTAATTCCCTTCTCAACCTGATTTTCCTCCTCTGGTAGCATAGGCTAGCTCATAGAAAAATTTTTGTTGGGACTAAATGAGATGAACTCACAGACTCTGGCATTAAACTGAACCCAGTATCTGTTCCTGTGATCCATAACCACAAGATTATCGTGGATAAATAGTGAGTTCATTGGAGTGAGACTAAACGTCCAAGCTCTCGAAGACCAGCTAACGCTGTTAGCAGGGGCGCCCTGAGCTTGGGAAGGCTGAGGAGCTTAGCTTCCTTGTCTGAAGTCACTCTGAGAAAAGCTCGGTGGCTCAGCCCAAAGGCGGGGACTTGTGTGTCTCTCCAGGGAGGGGCTGGGATGACGACACCTCAGCAGTGTGATTGCTGTCACAACAGCAGAGGTTTGCTGGCTGCTTAAGGTGGCCTCTCCCCAAGCTGTACCCCGCAGACCAGCCTTGGCCTCCTACCAGGGATGAAGACACCCTCCTGTCTCAGTGTGTCTCAGAAGCACTGGCCCGGCCACCAGAAGCTCTCCCTGAAGAAACCTGTCTTGTGGTTGGGGTAGCCAATTCCACTGGAGGTGGATTCATCTCCCTTGCATCTCCCCAGAGCTACCTGCAGAGGGAGGCGACAGGGTAGGGCAGGCTTGATAGTTCTAATAGTTTGTCTATTCTGGTTGGCCTTCCCAGGGGTAGTTAAGCCCAGTAACAGACCAGGCAGGGCTATACTAAGTTGTGCCTCAAGTATCCTCAAGTTTGAACTCCAGCTCCTTAAGGCTATCTGATAATGATGTGCTACCAACAGGTAGCGCTCATGCCAATGGCTTGGTTACCACCACCATCCTCATCTTCCTGCTGCTTTGCATCCATTTTAAAGAGTGCTGGACTATACAAAGACAAGATGTGCCCATCAGGGGGCAGTATCACCCAGCAAGCTTGCTGTGGGCAGACTTGGCAGGAACATGAGTCTAAGGAAACAGAAGTTCTTCCTAGAGGCTAGGGGGCTTAGGCATCTAGATAACGGCCTAACACAATGGAGAACCTGGATGGAGGGAGGCGAGGCATTTTATTGACTAGTCTTACCTGTGGCATGCAGAGGGAGGGTGCAATTTTTGGGCTATCATTTGAACTCTGTTTAAATACTTAAACTATATTTAAACTGAATATATAGATATTTGGGCTTGGCAATGGTGGGCTTTAAACTCACTGTAGGAAAATGAAGTACCGGTCAGCAAGATCACTTTTCTCTCATTTATATGACAATATTGACACATTGAAACATAAAGGGCCCTCAATGGTCTGGAAAAAAAAAATAATAAGGTTATCATGGAAAGTAGCCAGAAGACAAATAGATCAGTTAAGGAAACAATATATTTGATAATTTAATGCTTGAAGAGAGAATTAAATTTAAAAACGTATAAATGAATGTTGGGATTGGTAGAGGGCCTGCTGAGCATGCAGACAGCCCTGAGGTCAGTCCTGAACCAAGTCACACCATGAGCCAGGTGTGGCATGCACCTGTGACCTCAGCAATTGGGAGCAAAGGCAGGAAAATCAGGCCATCAGTTCATGGCTATCCTTGGCTACATAGTGAATTTGTGGCCAGCCTGGGCTACATGAGACCCTGTCTCAAAACACACAAAGTATGTGAATTAGAACAGCAATTTTGTTGTTGGTGATGGTGGTTTTACAATCATAAAATTTATAACATCCTGACAAAATTAGAAAAAAATTGACTCATGTCTGGTAGTTTTGTCTGATTGAGTCAACATTTTGGAAGGCCACTCACTAGGAAGAATATAAAAATGTTCATTTTCTCTGACCTAATAATGCCTTTGAAAACAAAACAAACAAAAAACTAGAGTCTCATCAGATAGCCCAGGCTGAGCTGGAACTTGTTTTGTAGAGAAGACAAGCCTAGAAGTCACAGAGATTGGCCTGCATCTACCTTCTAAGTGCTGACTCAGAAAAATAAACTTAAAAAAGAAAAAGAGAGTAAGGGAATAAAATAAAAATAGAAAAACTTTTTAAAGAAAGAAAATATTTGTTAGCCCCGGGAACTCATGCCATTGATCCCAGACAGCCACGGGTGGATCTCTGAGTTCAAGGCTAACCTGGTCCACAAAGTAAGTTCCAGGCTAGCCAAGACTACCCAGTGAGATTACACACACACACACACACACACACACACACACACACACACACAGGAAAAAGATTGATCCTGAGAAAGTCATCTGTGGGGCTGGAGATGTGGCTCAGCAGTTAAGAGCACTGGCTACTCTTCCAGAGGACCCGGGTTTGATTAGCAGCACCCACATGGTGGCTCACAATCATCTGTCACTGCAGCCCCAAGGGATCTGATTCCCTCTTCAGGCCTTGGAAGGCACTACACACACATGATACGCAAACACACATGCAGACAAACCACCCATACCCATTTAAAAAATAATAAAAATTTAAAGAAACCTTTAACTCTGACAGTGTTGATTAGCAGACAGAAGACCTGGAAATGGCTTAAGCAAAACAGTAACAAGCAGGAGGCTAAGTGAGTCATGGAATATCCGTTTTCAGCTATTGAAACGGTCCATGGGGAAGCATCGGTTTGTAGACATAGAAAATATTTGTATAAAACCGCTGTGTGGGTGAGCAAGCTAGCATCAAGTTGTGACTGCCTTTGGGAAGAGCCCACTTCGGAAGCTAGGAGTGTGGAAGTGTGTGCTGCTGAGGCTCTGAAGAGCCTGCCGGGATGCAGTAAAGTTTTTACAAGACACATTATTGGAAAATCTGTTTGGAGGTGGAGTAGTCCTTAACGGAACTTGGCTTTAGTCCCACGCTGATTTCTGTGCCAGTGGCCTTGGCTGGGGTGTGGGTATGTATGGCTGCTGACCCTGTGCCCAGTCAGTTGGTATAACTGATGAACTCCTGAGCGTCGAAAGAGTGCAGGAATGCGTTGAGGAGAGACACAAAGAGCCTGACTCACTGGGAAATGCACTTTCTGCAGCCAGTTTATGTTTAGACCCATGCGGAACGGCGGGTGGTATCAGGCACTAAGCATTTGAAGTTCTAAATTACTGCCGTGTTCTTCTGATCTTTTGGATTTGCTTGAGAAAGCAAGAAATGAGCAACGAACTGTCAGTAAGTGTGTGGAATTTTTTTTTCCTTTGATTGACACATGTGCTACAGCAGAAAGAGTAGGAAGGTGGGGGAAATATTCAGGTTTTCCACTTAACCTTGTGTTTAAATACGCTACAGGATTTTAAGTCATTAAACACAAAGCACATGTGTTAAGGCAAAAATATACAGTTAATTGATTCCTCACAATGACTCTAGATGGCAAATTCTGTCATTATCTCTATGTTAAAGATTGCTTGAGGCACACACCTAGAGTTCTTGAGCAAACGTGGCTACTGTGTGATAAGAATGGAATCCGGACCCACATAGACTAAGCAGCATGTGTTGTTAACCAGCAGTGTCTTCGTTAGGGTCGTTACTGCTGCATCAAAGCACCATGACCAAAAAGCAAATTGGAGACTGAAGGGTTTATTCAACTCACACTTCCACGTTGCTGTCCATCACTGAAGGAAGTCAGGGTAGTAACTCAAGCAGGACTGGAACCTGGAGGCAGGAGCTGATGCAGAGGCCATGAAGGGGTGCTGCTTACTGGCTTGCTCCTCATGGCTTGCTCATCCTGCTTTCTTATAGAACCTAGGACCATCAGCCCAGGGATGGCACCGCCCACCAGTGGCTGGGCCCTCCCCCATTGATCACTAGTTGAGAAAATGCCTTCCAACTGTAGTGTAAGGAGGCATTCCTCAACGGAGGCTCCTTTCTCTCTGATGACTCTAGCTTGTGCCAAGTTGACACACAAAACCAGCCAGTACAAGCAGGAACCACTGGGCGTACGCTACCATATTTTCTGAAGAGATTATAGGGTTACTTACTGTAACATCTGCACTCTGGGTTGATTTAGTTCCACCTCTGATTTTTTGTTTTTGTTTTTCGAGACAGGGTTTCTCTGTGTAGCCCTGGCTGTCCTGGAACTCACTCTGTAGACCAGGCTGGCCTTGAATTCAGAAATCTGCCTGCCTCTGCCTCCTGAGTGCTGGGATTAAAGGCCTGCGCCACCACTGCACAGCTCCCCCTGATTTTCAACACAGAATCATGTCAAAGTTTGTGTTTTTCAACCTATTTCTGGAACTTTCATATTCTCAAGTAAAGAAAATAAATCCCACTTATGTTGGAGACTGACTCCATGGGGTAGGGGTGTAGCTTAGAAGTAGGTAGCATGCGATGTACGCACATGGGCCCTGGTTCCATCCCTACTCTACCCTCCTCCAATCCACTGTGGATAATTCAGCATGTATGTTCGCTCCTAGGCTATGCTGACAGAGATTGAGTACAAGGTCGCCTCTCTGTTAGAGACTTGCAAAGACCAGGGCCTGGGAGACTGTGGGACCACTCAGCAGGAGGCCGAAGCCCTTTCCTGGAAACTCAAGACTGTGAAGTGCAACTTGGAAAAGGTCCAGATGATGCTTCAGGAGAAGTACAGTGAGGACCAGGTAGGCCCGAGGATGTGTGGACATCCCAGAGCCTGGCAACAGTACTCTGGGTGGATGTGGCAAAGCAAAGGCAGATACGCTATCCTCGTTAAAGAGTCATAGGACGCTGTGAAAGGAGAGGACTCACGGGCTTCCAGGGTTGCATTTCTCTTTCTCGGCGCAGGGTTCTGGGCCTAGGTCGTGGGTGATGGCTGCAGGTTGGCTCGGGTGGATCCCATGAGACTGAGAATTCTGTTGATGGTAATCTGATATACAAGCTTCTTCATGGGGAGGGGTACATTTTAAAGGAATTTGGGGAGCGAGCAATATGTCTTAGGGGTAAAAGAACTTGCCCTGCAAACCTGATGACGTAAGTTCAATTCCCTGAGCCCACGAAGAAGAGAGCCAACTCCCACAAGTTGTCAACCGACTTCCATATGAACACCACACCACACACACACACACACACATACACACACACTAATCAATATATTTAAAATTTTTAATAAAAGTAATGAATTTGATTGGCTCCAGTTGGCTAGAAAATCCAGTCATCATAGAAAAAAATATATATATAGGTAGATATTAGAGTTTTATATCAAATCATCATAGAGAAAAATATATATATAGGTAGATAATATTAAAGTTTTATATCAGGACTGTGGCTATAGCTCAAGAGTGCTTGCCTGCCAAGCATACGTGTAGACCTGGCTTCAGTCCCTATGATAGCAGGTAATCCTAGCACTGGGGAGGTAGAGGCAAGAGGATCAAAAGTTCAAGGGCACCCTTGACAGTATAGCAGGTCTCCAAAAAAAAAAAGTCAAATCAATGGTACACATCGTTACTCTGACACTCGGGAAGCAGATGGATCGCTCTATGAGTTCAAGGCCAGCCTGCTCTATATATCAAAAGTTCCAGGCCAGCCAAGCCTACACAGTAAGACCCTGTCTCAAACTAACTAAATAAAGTGTAATAGAATAAAATGTTATTTCATGAAAACAAAATCTGTTTCCAGAGCGCTTTTGCCCCTGATTTCACTCACTGCAGAAGATTTGCTTGAAAGCTTATGGCTGGCTTTGGTCACGTGGACTACATGGTCTCTCGGTCATCCTCACACTTTCCTCTTTAAAAAGATGGAAATTACGGGGGGCGGGGGGGGAGGTGTAGAGGACTTTTGGGATAGCATTTGAAATGTAAATGAAGAAAATATCTAATAATTTTTTTTAAAAAGATAGAAAGTAGACATAAGATACTTTCATTTTTAAACATAATATTATCCCTTTCTTTTTGAGCTTTTTTTTTTTTTTTAACTTTGCTCTTTTAAAAAGGATAACGCATTTCTGGGCTTTTACAAACTCACTGGACAAATTGGACTGAGGAGGTGAGACTGGAGAAGATGATCATCTCGCTAGAGGGCGTAGCTCCAGAAGTTGATGGGAAATAAATGAAGTTATGTTAAATAGCTGGGGATGGGGCGTGCTGGTACATACCTTTAATTCCAGCACTCAGGAAGCAGAGGCAGGTGGAATCTCTGGGTTTGAAGCCAGCCTGGTCTACAGAGAGAGTTCCAGGACAACCACTACTACACAGAGAATCCTGATTTTGAAAAACGGAAAAACAAACAAACAAACAAACAAAAACTTTAAAAAAATGTTAGGAGTACAGTAGTGTGGTAAATAATGGTTCTGATGATTACTCTGTTCTGTTGCTGTGTTGGTAGCTGAGACCCACATGGGTCTTTGTAAATAATACTCTCACGTCATGGAACATACATATGTTGGTTGGTTTTTCAGCATCCCTCCACTCTTATGAAACCGTCAGAGCCCCACACCGTCGACCAGCCATCTAGCCTTTCTGAGCTTGACTCTGTCCTAACTGAAAGGCCACAGTTCAGCAGACAGAAGGATGCTCCCCAGCCACAGGTAATTCCCACCCTCCCACCTGTCAGGACCAGAACCCAGCCTTCTAGATGGTGTTTCTCTTGGGCCTAAAGCTCCAGATGCCATTGGAGGGCTGCTTTGTAACTGAAGTATGGGTGCTCAGGCCTGCAAGGTGAGCCTCTAACTGTACTGCTTCCGTCTGCTTCCACTGGGGACCGAACCTTGCTCCTTCATTAGGTTGCATCTTAATCAAACTAAGTGACCACTCCCAGAGCAAACTTAGCTGCATCCACAGCCCTGCTTTGCTTATTACCTCCAAGCCTGTTCATTGGTAATTTTCCCCATGTGCTTCCAATATAGTTTAAATAACAGTTGGCTATTGTATGGTTGTTTTATGGTTTTTGCTAGTTCATTGTATCTTTGGGGTTTTTTGTCTGTCTGTTTGTTTGCAATGCTGGGGATAGAACCTAGGACCTAGCACATTCAAGCTCCGTCAGTAAGCCACAGCCAAAGCGTTTAACTAAGTTTCTCGGAAGTAGATGGTAAGACTAAGTAAGCAAGAGAAGCGGCGCTGACTTGAGAAGTTGTGTAAAGCTGGATGGCCCCAGTGGAAAGCGTTTTAGAGTACTAATAGGAAAAGCAAGGTGGGCTGAGCCGTTCACATTGCATTCCCTTGCAGATTCTGGAGTTAAAACTATCAGAGCAGAAAGATTTAATCAAGTTCACAGAACTGAACGCCAAGAAAACATGGCTGCAGGGTCACCAAGAGAATGAAGATGAAAATCGGCAATCAGCTTCCAGGTAAAGCATTTTTAAATCCTCTTAGTGTTTTAAATGTGTGGGCGTTCAGCCTGCATGTATGTCTGTGCAGCATTGCATGCCTGGAACCTGAAGGGGCCAGAAGAGAATGTTGGATCCCCTGGAACTGGAGTAAGAGACAGTTGTGAGCAATGTGTGGGTGCTGGGAACCTTGGTCCTCTAGAGGAGCAGCCAGTGTTCTTAACCTCCAAGCCATCTCTCCAGCCTTAGAGAAAGCATTTTTAGCTATGTTGGATATTTATTGGACATATTGTTTGGGTTTTTTTCTTCTTCTTTGTTTATTTAGTTTGAGACTGGGTTATTTTGTAACCCAGTCTGGTCTCAAACTTGCTATATGGTTTTCTGATCCTCCTGCCTCCAGCCCTGAATAGTAAGATTACAGATCTTCGGATCTTCGCTACCACACTACCACTACCTGTGCAGCAATGAGGGCATCGTGCAAACTAGAAGCACTCTGCCATCTGAGTGACATCCCCAGTCCCATCCAAAAAAATTAGGTTTATTTATTTTACATGTATGAGTGTTTTGCCTTTGTATATATATGTGTACCACCTATGCACCTGGTATCCACAGAAGTCAGCAAAGGTCATCAAATCCCCTGAAACTGAACTTACAGAGGGTTGTGAACTTCTGTGTGTGGTAGTCAACCTGGGTCCTCTGCAAGAGCAGTAAGTGCTCTTAACCTCTGAGCCAACTTTCCGGCCCACCCAGCCCCATTTGGATATTTATTATTGGGAGAATTGCTTACTTTAAAATCCTGCGTAGAACATTGGCTAAATGTAATATGAGATTGTCTTTGTGTCATTTCTTTTCACATACACACACATCCTATTTTTTTTGTTTTCTTCCTCAAAAAGCAGCAAGGTCCCTAGTCCTGGGAATGCAGCATCAGATTCAACCTTGCCACCTCAGGCCCAGAGCGGTGACAAATGGCAGTATCTTCACCATGAACTAACATCAAGACCAAATCCCCCCGTACCTCAGCTTGTGGAGTCTCAGGTCTGTGTGCATCTCTGTCCCCGGAACCCAGAAAGATCGTCTAGAAACTTGGTGTGCTCTGCATGATGTATTGGGTTATTCTCAGGAACTAAAGAGCCTCATGGCTTCTTCCCCAGGCCCATCCCTCCCTTCACGCTCCTGCAGTGCCCCCTCCTCTGGTTCTAGAGCTTGCTACGATGCCCATTTGCCTCTCTGCCTCTGAGTTAGTTCATGTGTTGCTGGAACAGCACATCTTAAGGGAGGGAGGATGGCTTTGACTCGTGGTTTCAGGAGGTCTTCTGTGAAGGAGAAGCCATGGCAGCTAGGGCAGCTTTATCTACACTGGCAGATGCTTATGCATTGGCTTGTAACCAGGAAGAGGGGGATCTAGGAGCAGGGCCATGTTGTTCCCCTCAAAACCCATACCCAATGGCCCATATTCACCAGAAAGACTTCGTGTCTCAAAGGTTACCTTCCATAGCAACATCAACAGCTCACAAGGGACACTCTGAATTTAAACTGTAGTGATATTTGTTCCCCATTAGAAGGTCAGAGAAGAAAGTCCACATATGCTTGGTTCACATGAATACCTAGTGTAGTACCTATGGCACCATGGAGCCTTAGTTATGGTCTGTTGAAGGAGTAGCATGTATTAAGTTTTACCTTACAAACTAGAGTGGTTTATGCATACCACTCATTCATCAGAAGATTCTGAGGGACCTACCATGTGCATGTGCCAGTCTGTGCCAATGGCACCTGTCAATAGTATTCCCTTGGACACACATCACTGATGTTGTAGGTCTTGTTCAGGCTGAGTTGTCTCCAATCAGAACGGGTGAGTAGCATGACCTTGGAGTTCTCGGCCATCAGGCTGTAGCAGTGAGCCATGTACTTCAATGGCCTTGGCCAAGGTCCCCATGATTTCCTAATCGCCAAGCTGGTGGGAATTTCCTTATTGCCCAGAACCTTATTTGACCATTCGGAGCTGAATTAACCTTCTAGGTTGGGCTTGTCTTGGCTTCTTCTTGTTAATAACACTATAAAACATGTATAGAAGTCAGTTTCTCCCCCCCTCCCCCTGAGAGTCTGCTGCCACCCCAACCTATTTTGTCAGTAAAATACTCTCAGTGAGTCTTTGAGACTTCCATGCATGATGTATGCATGATCACATGTGACGTATTTTGATCACATTCACTTATATTCAATTTCCTTTTCTCCAACTTCTCTGATATATACTCCCTACACGCCTCCTACTCCCTCCTAACTTAATATCTAAGTGGATCCCGAGTCTCTCTCTTCACGGAGACAAGATACAGGAGCTCCCTGAGAAGGGAGCTCGGAGGCTGCATGCTGAGTCAGTCAGGCCCGTTTACATTAGCTTCACCTTCAGCAGAGCCTCGGCCTTCACTAATTGGGTTTCGTTTTCTCAAATAGGTGGCCCTGACTACAAGTACTCTACCCAGTGTGAGCGTGTATAACTTTAGATGCCCTACAGCTGACGAGCTGCAAGCTTACACCACCCAACTTGAAGAGCTACGCCAAGAAGCAAACACTCTTCAGACACAGGTAGAAATGACATATTGTGTATTTTCCTCATTGTAATACTATTTTGAAAAAAGAATGCTATGAGATCAGCATGCACATTGGTCATAATTTCCGCCACAGAACAAATAATAGAGTCATAATGGAGCGAGTCTTAGGTTAGAAATGGGATTCTTTTTTTTTTTTTTTTCAACTTGCTAACTTTTGGTTGTTTGTGTGGTGCTGGGAATTGAGCCCAGGACTTCACATGCTCTAGGCAAATGCTGTCTCACTGAGCTTCACGCCTGACCCTTTGCCAGCTCTGGTAAATGTTGCAGTGGCTACCTAAAGCATTGCATGCAAAGACATCTGAATCTGGGCGCAGGCTCAACTAGGTGTGTGAGTGGGGTGGGTGGGGGTGGTGGTGATTAGTGATGCCTGCAGAGTGCTCTGGGATGGCAAGGGTAGGGAAGGAGCACAGGCAACCTTGAGTAGGTTTATGCTGAATGGAGTGCCACGTGGTTAGGCACTTATCCATCAGCTAAGACCTAAGGAAATGAGTCACACGTGGGGCTGAATGGAAGCAGTCTGGTTAATAACTTAGGGGCTATGGCGTACTCCCAACATATTTGTAAACAGTCAGGAACTCAGGGCAAAGAAACACATGGTTCCAACAGTGTATGCTAAAATGGAGCTGTGGCTCTCCAACTTATCAGTGCACAGCAGCTCAGCCCCTGGGGGGCCCCCTCAGAAATGTACCTATCAAAGTGGCCTCAGTTTCCACAGTCAACACATAGCTGACCCTCCCATCTTCCCTTTCTACCACCCGTCTCTCTCTTTAGGGTGCTTTGCCTTCTTTTCCTAGCTAACCTCTCAAGCGCCTCCCCTGTAAGTACCCATCTCTTAGTGATACTTAATGAACCCACTGTCTGTATGTTAACGTGAGGAGAAGCTGCAGGAGAAGTAGCTCGTGCCTGCTATCTCAGCACTCGGGAGGCAGGGGCAGCGGGTTTGCGAGTTCAAGATCAGCCTGAGCTGATCACGGTTTGAACATAGTGTTTAAACTCCTCAAAAATGTGGAGGAGGCAGGACGGACGCAGGAGGAGATCTGCAGCTTCGACTGGATGGCCACACTAAGGAAGACCCTCACCTAGTGGTGGGTCCCTTGTAATTCCATTCAACACTCACTTGCCTGATATTCTTCAACTTGTTTTTCTCAATTAGGAAAAAACAAACAAACAAAAAAAAACCTTTTTATTCTACAGTATAACTCACAGAACAAGTAGATTAGTTCACCAGTTAATAAAAACACTAATTAGTCGATCATCTAGTAAACATTAGTTGAAACAATTTATGGTAAGTTTTTTAGGAACTAAGCCCGGAGAATTAAGATCAAGAGTACTGCTCTTGGGTTCACCATGAGAACATAACCTAGAGAACCAACTAACCAGGGCTCATAAGCTATCACAGACGCTAAACCGACAGTCAGGAAGCCTGCCTGGGTCTGACCTAGGTCTTGTGTATATATGTTATGGCTGTGTAGCTTGGTGTTCTTGTTGGACTCCTAACAGTAGACGTGGGTTTCTGACTCTTGTGCCTGTTTTTGGCACCTCTTTCCTCCTACTGGGCTGCTCGTTCAGCCTTAATATGAGGGGATGTACCTAGTCTTACTGCAACTTGATATGCCATGTTTGGTTGATATCCCTAAGAGGCCTGCCCTTTTCTGAAGGGAACTGGAGGAAGAGTGGATCTGGGAAAGGGAAGATGGGGGAGTGGGGAGGACCCGAAGGAGAGGAGAGGGAAACTGACTGACTCTCAGTTCTCAGCAACTGTTATCAGGTGACTTAAAACCTCTGTAACTGCAATTCTCAAAGATTAAGAATTGAAATCTAGAAGGTCGGATGCTTCTGGCTTCCATGGGCACCTACACTTCTATGCATATACCCACACACAGACACTTACATATAATTCAAATACCAGCAGCGAGTTCTTTTTAAAAGTATAATATAAATTGCACACTCTAATGGAAATGTGGAAAGCGGGTTTAGGAAGGCAAGGAATCCTAATGTGTTGGGGTTTTTTTTTCCCTCTTGATTTAGGGAAGTATGACGGAAGAGACGTATATCAGTTTGGATAAAAGATTATTTGAACTCTTTCTGAGCCTCAGTCGGTGCCTGGGCAGTGTGGAGGAGCTGCTGCAGAGACCTGGGCTGCTCCAAGAGGATGCGTGTGCCCAGCAGGTGTTCTTCCAGGTAGGGCACACCTCTCGCCCCTGTGTTGTCCTTTCTGCAACTACGCATGAGGGCAGAGCTCATGGCCTTCCTCTCTGCCTTGCAGAAACTGGCTCTTGAGCTGAAGAAACTTTATTTAGCTCTGGGTGACAAGAAGGATGATTTTCTGAAAGCTGTGACTTGGCCTGGCAAGGAAGCCACGTTGCTACCAGAGTGTATCGATGCTCTGACAGTCAGCCTGGAGAGTGCGCAGAGCAGAGCTGCCTGGAAGGGTGCATCCCTGAAGGCCGGCCTTGACCACAGCCGCAGCTACCAGGTGCGACTCTGGCACAGGGCTGGCTCCGATGGATGCCAGTCGTCAACAGTGCTTACAGGAAGTGCTGAGGGAATAGTGAAGCCTGCCTTTGCTCTTGGAGGGGAGACTGCTGGAAACTGAGGCCCCCTTCCAGAGCTAAGGGTGTCAAGATGATCTAACATGATGTGTCTTGTGCTACATTTACTACTTAGAGGTTGTCATAGAGAGGAGTTTGATTTAATGCTCTAGGCCAGAGAGATCAGTAACTGTTGCTGACAATGCCATGATGGTCCAGGGCCTCGGTGGATTGTTAGGGGGGAGTCTTGAGGCAGACTAGTTAGAAAGCTGCTCAAGGGCTGGAGAGATGGCTCAGTGGTTAAGACTGACTGCTCTTCCAGAGGTCCTGAGTTCAATTCCCAGCCACCACATGGTGGCTCACAATCATCTGTAATGAGATCCAATGCCCTCTTCTGGTGTGTCTGAAGACATTTACAGTATACTCATATGCATAAAATAAATAAATCTTTAAAAAGAGAAAAAGAAAAAGAAAGAAAGCTGCTCAAGTTGTGTGATGAAACAAAACACCATTTACAAAGGGATGGCCCATAAATATCAAATCTAAGGGCCTGGAGAAACAGCATAGTGGATAAGAGTGCTTGCTCGAAAATATTAAAGCAGGGGGACCTGAGTTCAAATCCCCAGCAGCCATATAAAAGCCAGGCATGGCCATGCATGCCTGTAATCTCAGGGCTGGGGCAGAGACAGGTGGATTCTGGGAGCTTGCTGGCCAGCCTAGGCAACAGTGAGCTTCTGGTTCAGATAGAGACTCTGTCAGTGCGGATGGGGATGGAGAGTGATGGAAGAAAATACTATTTTTGGCCTCTGCATGCAGACAGGTACATATCATACACACACACACACACACACATCAAACTCACACACACACACACACACACAAACCGCCCCACCACCACCACCACCACCACACACGCACATTCCCCCCAAAACTGAATCTAGTAAAACTTCTAGGATCCAAGTAAAACAGACATAAGGGAAGAAGACCGTGTCAGTACCCAGGGGTGCTATCAGCCAAATCCAGAGCAAATGGCTCATGGTTTTCTTACACATATGAATCTAAGAAGCAAGAGAGAGGGAGGGGGAAGGGGAGAGGGAAGGAGAGGGAGAGAGTAGGGAAGCCAGCCAATTAAAGGAGAAGTTGTCCAGGTTTGCATTCTGTCCAGGTGATAACCACCACAGACTGCTGTGACATGAAGCCCTCCGTGATATCCCACATGAAATTCGAACAAGAAAAATTATAAGCAATTTTAGAAGTGTGCACCTTGTCTGGATAACATGAAGGAATTAGGCTGCTGTATTTCTAGCAAGAGAGGGGCTTTATCCTTTAATAGAGAGGACACCGGAGTGCTGAAGAAATGACTGGATGTCTGGTAGCTGCTTCAAAATAATCCAATGGGAAGGGAAGTTAGATGTAGCTGAGATCCAGGGGTGGGGCGTGGTGGTGGTGGGGGTCAGCTGTTGGTTAGTGGTGATTGAACTCAAAGATAGATTGTGTGGATGGCTCTCTGTCTGTATATGTTTAAAATTTTCAGAACTTTCCAATTACATATGGAAAGGGAGGGAGGTCTAAGTGAGATTGCTCATCTCCCTCACATGCACCTTTCTCCTGTACAGAATGAAGTAAAGCGATTATACAGCCAACTCATCAAGAAGAAGACGGCTTTGCAACAGTCTTTGAACGAAATCAGTGGGCAGAGTATCGGCAAACAGCTTCAGGTAAACCTGACCTCAGACCAGAGAGTCTTGGGTATCAGCTGCGTGTCCAAAACACACCCGGTTGGCAAGCATCAGTGACCTTTAAGGGGTCATTCAGATGAGAACAATTAATGTTGACCTTTGAACTCATAGCTCACATACTTCCCAAAGCACAGCATCTTAAAGCAGTGGAGCTCATTTTCACCTGTCAATGGGCAAAGGTAAAATATATCCACCACTGTCAAAGGTGTCGGTTTTTGAGGCCCTTCCCTCCTCCACTGCAGCTCAGGTAGGCCAGCTTCTAGGCCAGTGGATGTGAGGGTTTTAGACATTAGTGTTCTTCCATTCAGCAACGCTCCCTTCATTTATCTCAAACCCACTACTATGTTCTGTTACAGCTCTAAGATCTGGATTTGTGTTCTCTCTGAAGAGGTAAAATAAGAGGCAGAGGATGTAGCTCCATTGGTATTATTATATTTGCCTATCATGCATGAAGCCTGGGGTTTGATCCGAAATACTGAATAAACCAAACATGCTAACCTGTAATTCCAGCCCTGGGGAGGTGAAAGCAGGAGGGTCAGGAGTTCAAAGCCATCCTCTCCTAAATAGAGCTCGAAGCCAGCATGGGCTTCCTGAGACCAGACAGACACACTGAAAGGATAGTTATGCAAAGATAGATCTATCACAACTGTTTTAGGATGGACCCTGCAGCAATACCTGCTATAAAAGCTGTAAATGGCCCAAAGCCCTTTGAATTAAACAGTTGCCCATGAGTAAAGCAGCATGCACCCTTAGGAAGGCGCACTGTGTCTGTCCCAAGGACTGAGAGAGCTGGGGCTAAGCACATGGCGGAGCAGCTGTCAAGCATGCTCGAACTCCTGGGTTTAATCTCTAGGGGCATGAAAATATCCGGATGAGTGGATGTTTTTGTTATTTCCTTCTTTGGGTTTTCATGTTTAATTTTTGGGAAGTGTCTTACTCTTCTACCTAGGCTGGTCTTGTATTTGGCAAACTCTTTTGCCTTAGCCACCATGCCATGCTGTTGTTGTTATTATTATTATTATTATTATTATTTTGAGATTTTGGGGGAATTAAATTATTTGGGATTAAAGGCATGCACCACCACCTCTGGCCCAAGCTAATTAATCTTTTGAAAGGTAATGGTGTAGCTGTTTTAAGAATTGCTGAGGAGCTGATAAGAGACATATACCTTGTTCAGTATGGGCTTAGAATGTGCTGGGAACAAATACAACCCTGGCACTTCTGGAAAATTTTCCGTAGGAGTTGAAGTTGTCACCTTGGTTTGTTTCTGTTCTCCCTGGCACTTCCGCGTTCGATTCTGTTTTACCCACGCTGTGTACTTCCTGACTCCTTGAGGGCTTTCCTCTCTTGTCTGGCTTCTCCCTTAGAAAGCAGATGTGCATACAGCAGAGCTGCAGAACTCCGAGAGGCAAGTCGCCAAACTGAGAGACGAAGGGGAGAGGCTCCGTTTCCCTCATGGTTTACTCCAGGACGTTTACAAGTTGGAGGTATGTGTGTGGGCATGAGGGCTTGGGTCTTCTTCCTGGAATCTAGATGTGTCCTTTGTCTGATTTATTTTCTTGGCTGGCATCTGCTCTCTCCCTTTCAGGATGTTCTTGACAGTATGTGGGGAATCCTGAGAGCCAGATACTTAGAGCTCAGCAGCCCCTTCCTCTCCAAGAGCCTGCAGACCTTGCTTCAAGGCATGGCGGAGCTAGTCAGTATTGGAAAAGGAAAGCTGGCTGCTGACCCTTTACAACACGCCAAGAGCAAAGCTGCTTTGCAGGCCCAGTTACAAGATCACAAGGTGAGAGCCCCTTCAAGACCCTCACCTCCAGTTGTCCCCGAAGATGAGAAATTCCCCAGTGACCCCTTTATTCTGAATCTTACTATGGAGCAGCACCCCTGGGAATTTCTAGTAAGGTCATGGATGAAAACAGACTCTTTCTTACCTCTGTGGAGCTTCTGTCAATTGAGAAGACAGTCATTTCACCAATAAGTCTTTAAGCAAATCTAAAACTGAATAGATATTCATCCTCTGAGGGCATGCAATGGGAGAGACTGACTTAGGGGGGGTAGGAAAGGTGTTCCTGAGGACAGGAATCAAAAGGGGTGGGGGAAATTGCTATTCCCATTTTCCACATCAGCCTAGCACGGTGGTGTACACTTTCAATCCCAGCACTCAGGAGGTAGAGGCAGGAAGATCTCTGTTCAAAGGCAGCCTGGTCTACTAACAAATTCCAGGTCCGCACACACGCTTGCACGCACACACACAGACACATACAGCATAGTCCCTGTTTTTGCCGAGATCTTTGGTAAATAGACCTTAGTCTAAGAAGATTTAGAGGATTAAAAGTGGAAACACTCTCACAGTGGTGTCCAACCTTTTGTGGTGACATTGTCATTGGCGAAGTTCGTACTCAAGAATCAGGCAATAGAGCAACCCTCCCCCCATTGTTTTAAATAAGCTTAGAATTTTGTGTTGGGCTGTATTCGTACCCACCCCTGCCGAATGGGTTGGACATGCCATTGTGCTTCTTCCCCCCACCCCCCACACTCCCCACCTGATGCTTTGACAAACCTTCTATGTGTTTGTCCATTTCTGGGGGGTGTAAGAATGGATTCACACAATAAAGGGGCCCATCCAAACAGCTACAGTGAGCAGCTGGGTAAATGCAGACACCGTGACCTATGACCTCCCAATCTCAAAGATGCCCAGTCTGCCCCTCAGCACATCCCACTCACTTGGCCATTTTGTTGAGTCTCAGTGGGAGCTGAGAGTGAGGAGTCTGTCTGTCGGCTGTGGGCTGCTCGGGTTCACTAACTGAATGTTATTTGAAGCCAGCCTGTCTTCAGATTTATTAGCCACCTCCTAACATCCTAAAACTTGAAATAATTAAATTAGATCACAGCAGAAACTGAAATTTACTAACACTAATGGCTGCAGCTTAAAATTATTTGGTGGAAGCCGGGAGTGGTGGCGCACACCTTTAATCCCAGCACTTGGGAGGCAGAGGCAGGCGAGTTTCTGAGTTCGAGGCCAGCCTGGCCTACAAAGTGAGTTCCAGGACAGCCAGGGCTATACAGAGAAACCCTGTCTCAAAAAAATCCAAAAAAAAAAAAAATTATTTGGTGGAAATACTACTTAAGGATAATATTTCTTTATAAATTGTTAAAATCCCATCTGTTTTTCATAGACTAAGGGATTGGTCCACTTTAATTTTCACTTCATTTGCTTATACATTTGAGTCTATGTACACACACACACACACACACACATATATATATACATATATATACACACACACACACACATACATGTATACCTATAATTCTATATATGCTCTCCTGAGATAGGGATTAAAAAACAAAATTAAGTCAGGCTTGGTAGCAAGAGTCTGTAACACCATCTGCTTTGAGAAACTGAGGCAAGAGGAACACAAGTCTGAGGCCTGCCTAAACCACTTAGCAAGACCCTGCATGAAAATATCAAGTAAAAAGACCGGGGATATGTCTCAGCCATAGAGCCCTTGACTAGTATGCCTGAGGCCTTAGGTTCACACACATACACATACCCTCCCCTGTACCAGAGGGAGGCTGGTCAAAAGAACTGGGGTAAAGAGTTAAAATATTCGGCTTTTATAATTTCCCTAATTCAACAATAAATATTAAAAAGCTTTTCCATGTCACAGGCATTTTTCCAGAAGCTTGTTGCCGACATGTTGTTGATTCAAACCTATTCGGCAACAATGTTTCCACCTTCGTTACAAAAGGGAGAGGGATTTGGAGCAGAGCAAGTTGCGGAAGTGAGAGCCCTGGAGGAAGAGGCCTGCCTGCGTGGTGCGCAGCTTCAGAGCATGCTACAGGTACGCACATTGCACCACCTCTTAGCTGGACTGCCTGATTTCCCCCACCGTGGGTGTCAGGCATCAGGCATCAGAGCCTTAGCTGAGTATGAGAATCACAGTTGAGGAAGATGGACCCGGCTCTAGCCTGGACTCCCCCTCACTTCATGCAAGGTCAGCTGGGACTTGTCAAACCTAACAGTGGGTGTAGGTCTGTCTGTGAATGGGCAGCATTGAAAGCACGAGAGAGCCGCGATGGGATGGTTTGGATGAAACAGTTCATGGGTCACACAGTCTAGGTTCCTTCAAGAGCCATGAACTTCAGTGTCCATGAGTACACTGTCAGAAAATGCTTCGGTGACAATCCTGCCTCAGCTCAAAGAAACATCCTGTTTAGCTTGAAAGCTATTTACCACGATGTTAGCCCATAAAGGATATCTTAAAAAGGAGATGTTCAACTTTATATTATGAATACAGAGTTACTTCTTGATGACAATATTTATTTTCTAGTTACATTGTCATATTGTGTCTTAGTTTGGGTTTTACTGCTGTGAACAGACACCATGACAAAGGCAACTCTTACAAAGGACAACATTTACTTGGGGCTGGCTTACAGGTTCAGTCCATTATCATCAAGGTGGGAGCATGGCAGCATCCAGATGGTGCAGGAGGGGAAGAGAGTTCAATATCTTGTTTCGAAGGCAAACAGGAGAAGACTGGCTTCCAGGCAACTAGAACGAGGGTCTTAAAGCTTGTGCCCACAGTGACACACTTCCTCCAAGAAGGCCATACCTCCCAAATAGTGCCACTCCCTGGGCCAAGCATATTCAAACCACCACAAATTGGTTTTATAGTAATGGTGACTTTAAAAGATTTTACGGGCCCAATGAGTGCTCTGTAAGTCACGTGGCTGTTATTTGGAAGGAGAATTACTAAGGTTATTTTTCTAAAAGACAGTTTTTAATGTCAATAACTCAGTTCTTTAGTGCTTAGGAATTCTAGCTACTGGGCTACCATGGAAATATGAGGGCATAGGACAATATATTCTGAGCACCAGTAAGTAGGACAAGGTCACACAAAGGGTAAGGAGATAGTGGGGGGAGGGGTACAAGCACACCCTCCTGCTACTGCACCTGCCCCTGAGCTCAGGGGGCCTGTCAGGTATGCTCCAGGTAGCTCAGTAGAGCTGTGCCCACTAGATTTTGGGGCTCTATCAGAGAGACACGCATAACCTGAAGGAGGCTTCTATTATAAAACGCTTTTCAAAACTAGCACTCTGCCTTTCCCAGTAAGAATAAGACTCTTCCATTGTTAGGTCTTCACAGGGTGCTCAGAATAGCACCTCAGCTCATTGGCTTTTTCTTTTAATCCCATCACCCAGCTTTACAGTGCCAGCATGAAGCGCTGGAGTCAGGCAGGAGGCATACGTCAGTCTGGCTCAACCCTTCCCACATATATGTGACCCTGGGTTTGATCCCCAGCACTGCAAGCAAATAAGCACATTCTAATACCAGTGGGATTAAAACACTCATGTGTGCGTACACACACACACACTGCACCTTTCAAAAGCAGTGGGATTGTATCCCACTAGAAACTGAGTTCTTCCTGATGCTGTGAATATAACCTCGTGGGTGCACCCAGAGTCCATGTGGCATCCATGTTTCGGTTTGTTCTGATCCCAGTATTTGTCTTTGACTTTTTGATTGTCATTGCATGGAACTTGTCCCCGCTGTTTTCTCTCTAGAAATGGGAAGAATTTGATGATAACTATGCATCGCTTGAGAAGGACCTGGAAGCTCTCATCTCTTCACTGCCCTCCGTGAGTTTGGTGGAAGAGACGGAGGAGAGATTGCTGGAAAGGATTTCATTTTACCAGGTACCGTGGCTCTTGGTTTATGACAAGCCTGGTTAAGAGAATGACATTTTCTCCGGGTTGAACACTGTATTTCTACTTCCTATAGACCCATAGTTAGATAGATCAGGAGTCTTTGGGGTGATGTGGGATTTAAAGTTATAGGGTGTGCTATCCAAACACCTAGATGAATACAGTTGAAAAGTAAGCCACAGTATCTCAAGAAACAATCTAGCTTGTCTGCAAACCCAGCACTTAGGAGGCTGAGGCAGGAGGATCTCTGTAAGCTTGATCTCAGTTTGGGTTAAAGCATTGAGTGTTTGTCTCAAAAAGCTAACAACAAAAAAAGGAAACAATCTAACTCTAGCCAATGTCACATGCCTCTGACTGTTCCTCTCAAATGTGAGGGTTATTCTAGTAAAGTTGAAACCTGTAATTTGGGTGAGGGGGGAGACAGAGAGAGAGACATACATACATACATACATACATACATACATGTGTGTGCACAGATGTGTGTACTAGAGTAGAATGTCACCTTCCTCTGTTGTATCCTATACCTTGTTTTAAGATGAGGTCTCACTGTGTAGTCCTGGCTAACCTGTAACTCACTATGTAAACCAGGATAGCTTCACACTCAGAGACCCACCTGCCTCTGCATCCTGAATTTTGGGATTTGGTGGTGTGCATTACTCAGCGCTGAAGATCTGACTCAGCAGGTAAAAGCAGTGGCTGCTCTTGCAGAGAACCCAGGTTAGAGTCCCAGCTTGCAACCCTCTGTAATTCAAGTGGGAATCCGATGCCCTCTTCTGGCCTCTGCAGGTATCAGCTATGTACATGGGACACAGACAGAGAGACAGACAGACAAAATGGTCATATACATAAAATACATCTTAATAAAAAGTGCATACCTCCATGCCTGACAGACCCTTATATTTGGACCCTGTAGTCCTGACCATTACAGCTAGGCCAGCTGGCCATCTTCCTTTCTCCACTGTTCCAGTGCTAGAGCTGCAGGTGCATCCTCCCACACCTACCTTTTCTTTTTTTAAAGATTTATTCATTTTTATTTTACGTGCATTGGTCATTTGACTGTATGTCTGTGTGAGGGTGTCAGATTCCCTGGAACTGGAGTTACAGACAGTTGTGAGCTGCCGTGTGGGTGCTGGGAATCGAACCTGGGTCTTCTAGAATAGCAGCCAGTGTTTCCAACCACTGAGCCATCTGTCCAACCCCTCCCACACCTACTTGTGCATGGATATTGGGAATCCAAACTCAGGTCCCCATGTGTGCACTACAAATGAGTTTCCTCTCCCATCCTTGAAAGCTTTTTTCAAAGAAACAATTTCTCTAAGACTTCTGAACAAATTCTTCATACTATATCCCTCAAAGCCCATTTTATGTATTCTGTATTCTTCTTTGGGCTATTCATAATCCCTTGGAGTCACAGAGGTTTGTGTGTGTCCAACCAGTGTGTTGTCCTTGTGTGTGTCCAACCAGTGTGTTGTCCATGTGTATGTGTCCAACCAATGTGGTGTCCTTGGTTGGGAGTTTGGGCCGTGGAATGCAGATGTTAGTTGTGCAACCTCTGCACTGGGACAAACTCATATTCAGATGCTGCTTCTTGGAACTAAAAAGCTCCCACGGACCAGCATGTAGTCTCTTTTCTCTCTAGAGTCAGAACTCCTCAGAGGGAACTGGGGAATGTAGCTCAGTTGGTCCAGTTCATTGCCTGCCAGTCATGGAGCGGGCAATGAGGAGTCATACCTACCCAGGGTTTGCTTCTAGTACCCCATCAACTGGGCATGGTAGTGCATGCTTGTGCTCTTAGCCCCTAGGAAGTAGAAGCAGGCGATCACAAGATCAAGGTCAGCTTGTAACGATGAGTCCTCATCTCCCTTCTCTGAAGGAATAGGTGCTATACATTAACTTAAGATATATATGTGGTGTGTATACATATACACATAGAAAACAACACAGCACAAAAGAGCTCCCTTCCCAGAGGTGCTGTAATGGTAAAGCAGCTAATCCTTAAGGTTTAGAAAATGACAACTCATTTTGTAGTTGGTTTTGGACATGTTATCCTAGCTGTAGGTTCAGCCAGGGAAGGGATGGAATTGTCGATGGGCGGGGGAAGAAGAGACCTAGAAGTAAAAGAAAAAAAAAAAAGCTGGTAAGTTTTCAAGAAGGCTTAATTGAAAACTAGCAAATGTTCTATTTTGATAATAACTTACTTTTAAAGATTAAACAGCCACCAGGTAAGCGGCATTAGCTGAACCGAGCTGTAGAGATAATTGCTGTTAGGCAGAGTTCTCGTCAGGGGATCGTTGTCTTTGCAGTTTTGAAGGATTTTCATTTGATGTGTGTGTGTGAAGTCGGCCTAATAATGTGCTGTTTTAATTTATTCGAAAGTTATTTTCTCCCTCTTATTCCTTAATATTCAGAGGCGTCTACAAATGAGTTCTCTGCCGGGTCTCTGTCTTGTGGATAATAGTTAATTATCTTCGAATTTATTCCTCTCATATCTAGATGTCAGTCTGTGAGACTCAGCAGCCCAGAGTAGGGCTGAGGTGGGTGGGACAGCAGGGCGTGGGCCCTTCTTAAGAGGGCTGTGCGCACGAGAACATAGACCCTTAATTGGGACATCTCCTGGTGTTTCCAGAGGCACTGGAAATCCTGATTTCTGTACTTAAAGTTTATGTCTAAAATTTCCCGATTTTCAAAATAAATTTTGTGTCGACTGGAAAGATGGCTCAGTGGTTGAGAGCACTGGATGCTCTCCCTGACAACCTGGGTTTGATTTCCAGCACCCACATGGCAGCTCACACCCAGCTGTAACTCCAGTTCCAGGGGATCCAGCACCCTCTTCTGGCACCAGGCATGTGTGTGCAGCACAGATATTTATGCAGTCAAAATAGCCATACGCATAAAAATTATTGTTATTATTTTATTATTATTATCAAAGAATTAGATAAATTAGAAAAAATAATCTGCATGTCAAATCAAAGCTTCCTGAACCAAGGAGTGGTAAGCCATGCCAGTGGTGCCGCTGTTGAGAGGCCGAGCCAGGGGATCTTAGACCAGGTATTTGAAGCCAGCCTGCAATCTCAGTCTTTGGAAGGCTGAGGAAGGAGTATTACAAGTTTGGGCTATATGGCGAGTCTTCAAGTCTGCTCGGACTATATAATAAGAACCTGTCTTATTAAAAAGAAATGAAAAGGAGAAAGACTAGAGCGGCACATTTTACTTAAAATAATTCCTTCTGTGACTTTTTTTTTAGCAAATAAAAAGAAACATTGATGGGAAGCATGCCCGGCTTTGCCAAACTTTGAATGAAGGCAAACAGCTGGCAGCATCTGTGAGCTGTCCTGAGCCAGAGGGCCAGATCGCGAGGCTGGAAGAGCAATGGCTGTCCCTCAACAAGAGAATCGACCAGGAGCTCCACCGACTGCAAACCCTTCTTAAGCACCTTCTCAGGTACATGGCCTTAGAGACCCATCGGCTTCACAGTCTGTCACCGAGAAAGACCCCAGGGGGAGTCTGCAGTCAATTCAAGGTTGTGCATGGTCCCCCACATTGCACAGTGTTCTCTCTGATCCTGGCTCACTAGATGCGGGATCATATGCCAGCAGTCTCCTGGGGCCTTTGCACATGACTACAAGCATAAGGAGTTGGATAGATGCAACTCCTGCTATACTTTCGTGTTGGGATGTTACAATCTCTCACTTGCTTCCAAAGATTTAAAAAAGTTTTAAAAGTCTGGGTGGTGGTGGTGCATGTCTTTAATCCCAGTGTTTAGGATGCAGAGACAGGTGGATTTCTGAGTTCGAGTCCAGCCTGGTCTACAGAGTGTGTTTTAGGGCAGCCAGGGCTACATAGAGTAGGGTGGTTTGAGAAAGTCTTTTGACTCTTCAGAGAATTCACGTGTTGTGTTCACGTGGAATCATCTTAAACCATCAGAGGACAATGGAGAAAACAGAGAATGTTTAAGCCTCAGTTTTTGCCTCTCAGAGACTATATGAGCTAAACAAGTAGACAAGCTTCAAGGAGGATGGTGTTCTGTTGACTCTCTCCATCACGTGTGATGATACGGCAGCATGCAGCCAATGGCAAGGAGGATGGTGTTCTGTTGACTCTCTCCATCACATGTGATGATATGGCAACATGCAGCCAATGGCAAGGAGGATGGTGTTCTGTTGACTCTCTCCATCATGTGTGATGATACGGCAGCATGCAGCCAATGGCAGTCAGAGTGCTGTTGGCCCCATGCACAAATGCTAGCTTTATTTTCACTGTAAACAGATAACTGGAGAACACTGATGACCAAGGTGATCTCTGCCACGGTTGACGGGTAGACTTTGGTATAGCTGTAATAAGAAATGTCTTGTACTTTTTAAATGCCTCTTCCTTCTTAATTATCCCTAATGGAGAGAGTTCTAGAAAATGGTAAAAACACTGGGCTTGGGGCATGGTATAAGACATAATAGAGTACTTACAAATGCCTGGAATTTCTGAACAATAGCCCTGATTGCTGTTTCCATCACATAAGATAATACAGTGGCATTCAGCCAACGGCAGTGTGCTGTCGAGCGCCATTTATTTCATAAACACTAAAATAAAAGCAACGTGCACTGGTGTGTGTCGTCCTCAGGGTGAGTCTCTGATTTCCACTCCCACTTTCCTCCCATCAGTTACAGCAGAGATTCAGACGAGCTAACCCGGTGGCTGGAGTCTTCTCAGCAAACGTTGAATTACTGGAAAGAACAATCCCTCAACGTGTCCCAGGACCTGAATACAATCAGAAGCAACATAGACAGATTTTTTGTAAGTTGTTCACACGGCTGGTCAAAAATAAATTATCAAGGATAAAAGAATCAGAGTTTCTATGACGGTCCCTGCTTCCATTTGTGGGTGAGGGGGTACACGCTGGCAAGTAGCAGATGTGTCCTTAAAGCTCCTTGCTTGTACTGCTGACAACCTCTACCGTATATATGTGCATGTAACGCTTGCTCAGATATTTTGTTAATAGTTAAAAAAGAACACAGCCAAACCTCAAACTGCCTTATAGGGATAGTATTTCATGAGGTTAACAAATGGGTGATTTTAAGTTCTCGTGAGAATTCTCTGCTCGTGTTTGGTTTTACTATTTTGATTGCAGGGTCAGAAGGTTTTCTTTTGTAACAAATGAGCTTATTGGTCAGAGATGTGGCTCAGTGATGGAACACTCGCCTAACAAGTGTCCAACACCTAGCCCAGAGGGTTATGCATAGCATCCATATTAATTTTGCTAGATATAAATGAAATATTTTCCCTTGGTCTTTACTCTCTTCTGTTTTATAGCTATGGTTACTCAGTTTGATATAGGTATTTTCTTCAGTGCACTTCAAACCTATGCATAGGAAAGACTTCAAATATTTTATTTAAGTCCTTTTAATCACTGAGTCATCTCTCCAGGCCAGGCTTGTATATTGTTAAAAATATGAATCCTCTCGGTTAAAAGGAGCCAGGCATCCCATGGGCTTTGTTCCCCAGGGTCTATGTGATGCCTGGAGAGGAGTCTGACACTCTGTAGGCAAAGGGTGTGTGTGTGGAGACATATTTACTATCTTTAGTTTGGTCGTCTAGACAGTAATTCTAACTATCCTTAAGTTTTGAAAGTATCTAGGGGGCTGGTGAGATGGCTCAGTGGGTAAGAGCACCCGACTGCTCTTCCGAAGGTCCAGAGTTCAAATCCCAGCAACCACATGGTGGCTCACCACCATCCGTAACGAGATCTGACTCCCTCTTCTGGAGTGTCTGAAGACAGCTACAGTATACTTACATATAATAAATAAATAAATAAATAAATAAATAAATAAATATTAAAAAAAAAAGAAAGTATCTAATCTTAGGAACTGTTTCCTCTAGAAATTTTCCAAGGAAGTCGATGAGAGGTCCTCCCTGAAGTCCGCAGTCATGAGTACTGGGAACCAACTTCTCCACCTGAAAGAGGCAGACACGGCCACACTGAGAGCCTCCTTAGCACAATTTGAACAGAAGTGGACAGTGCTCATTACTCAGCTTCCAGACATTCAAGAGAAACTTCACCAAGTAAGGGCTTAAAGACCCAGGGCTAACTTAGCATATACTTGTGAGTTCACAACTTTTAAGATTATTTTTTCTAACTCAATAGTTTTTTTTGACACTTCTGAGCCAGCCCAACACACACACACACACACACCCCACTGAATAAAGGTCTTAATTACTAGCCTCTCCTCCAGCGAGATCTTTCTTAAGAGAGAAATCAAGCTTAATTACTTTATTTCTTGGTTGTCTCTGTGCCACCGAGTTGGCTTATATGAAGGTCTTTATCATCGTTCGGAGGTCACTTATTTGAAGCTTTTAATACTGGGTTTGTTTTTGTGGCTGACCTGCCTAATCATGTAGCAAGACCTTTTATCAAAGCAGGTAGCATCCTCAAATGATGCCCTGATTCAGTCGGTTAACTGCCGATAATTAAGTGGAAATCATCCTGTCCTTGCAGCTTCAGATGGAGAAATTGCCATCCCGAGAAGCAATCTCCGAGATGATCAACTGGATGAACGCCGTGGAGCCTCAGGCGGCGGGCAAGGATGCCGAGCTCTCGAAGAGTTCTGCGTCTCAGGTGAAACATCTTCTGCAGAAGCTCAAGGTAATTACACAGAAGGGGCCAAAGTCTTTTCCCTGAATACGGAAGCACATCATTGAGAGGGGGAAAGGCTCAACCAAGAAACACATGTGATATAATCAAGAGAAATGGACTGGATGGATATAGGAAGGGGAGGGGGTGGCAGTTATTCTGGAGTGGACCGCCCAAGCCTTTAATGACCGCAGGCTGGGCTGAGCCTCCCTGACATCTTTTCACTTGCCACATCAACACTGAGCCCGGTTTGGTCCTGCCCTTGCTTCAGGTGCTCTCCCACCACAGGCAGTGTGCACACCGCACTGTCCATCTGCAGTGCCTGCTTTACATACCCTCTGAGCCAGCCTGGGCATGTCTTCCATGACTTTTCCACCCCAGGTCTCCCGGCCAGCCGGATTAGGCAATTATGCCAAACTTGGTGTCTCTGAGTCTCTCTGGTTCCTAGGCAACCATCGCCATTCAGTACTTGCCTGTCTCCCTTCCTTGCCTGGGACTCTCACCTGGAACAAGATAGGCCAATGGTTGGCCTGCAGTGGTTATTAATAAATGTCCTTGAGGAAGAGAAAAGTTGATTTCCTTCTACACTAGTTATGCATTTCAAGTAGATTTCATTAGCATATAACATGGCACAAACATTTATTATGTGGTAGGCAGGTACATAAGGAGCCTGGGCTTGACCTTCAGAGAGCTTGCAGGCTGATGGAGCTAGAGCCTTGTAGGCAGAAGATAATGGCTTCATGACCAAGTATGACTGCAGCAGAAGACTGTGATTTTTTTTTTTCCTTTGCAAGGCTGGGCCTCACTATATAGTTCTGGCCTTGAGCTTGCTTATGTAAACTAGGCTGGCCTCAAACTCATATAGATCTGTCTGTTTCTGTCTCCTAAGTACTGAGATTAAAGGTGTATGCCACCATGCCTGGCCTGCTCTTTGGCCTGATCCTATCTTGAGTGCCTGGTAGCATCTTTAAAATGTCTGCCTCAGCTACGGTTACTAGCACATTCCACTTGGTTCCTCCTGGATGTCTCCATTAGCAGTCCTACAACTTTCTTGGGTAAAACCCAACAGGTGACTGACTTGATAGAAGCACCATTACCCCTAGCAGGTTTAGGAACATGGTAAAACCTAAAGTCATCCAAATTGCCCTAAGAGGCCTCTGTCTCCACGGGACAGAAGAGCTACCTAAGTTGACCGGGTTCCCAAAGGTGCCATAAGTTTTGTGACAGACCCTTATCTCCTGTTTTCTATCACCACATGACTCAGGATCTCACAGGACCCCTTTGTCAGACCAGGGTCCTGCTAGCCCTTCACAGACAGCGGGTACTATCATGTGGTTTCCTTGTAGTTCTTAGTGAGCCCACAGGGAAGTGAGTCATGCTTTCACTAAGAATGTGTCGTTCCCTCAGAGAGCCTCCTTACAGAGAAAACAGCCACCCTGTCCCATGGAAGGTGGGAGGCTGGAAGGTACACCTGACGGTGGCGGGATTGATGGATAGGCGCTTGGCGGCCCCTAGAGTCCAGCCATAAGGAAAATCCAGCTCATGTGATAGGCTTCCATCCTGGTGGTGGGGTTTGAAATCTCACTTGTTTGTGTGTTTTAGGAGTTCAGGATGGAAATGGACTACAAGCAGTGGGTAGTTGACTTTGTTAACCAGTCGCTGCTCCAGCTAAGCACCTGTGACGTAGAAAGCAAGCGCTATGAAAGGACTGAATTTGCTGAGCACCTGGGGGAGATGAACCGCCAGTGGCAGCGAGTGCATGGAACCCTGAATAGAAAGGTGAGTCCTGTAGTCACACTCGGGGGCGTGGTGTTGCACCTGGATGCATGCATGCATGGCCTTGCACCTGGATGCATGCATGCATGCATGGCCTTGCACCTGGATGCATGCCTTTGTACTTAGATGCATGGTTTTACACCTGGATGCATGGTTTCATCCTTGCAGTATGCCCCTGGCTAAAATCTCTTAAAAGCTATTCAAAAAGCTGATTCACAGTCTTTTCTTTTAATTTTCTTTTCTTGGTTATTTTATTTATTTACATTTCAAATGTTGTCCCCATTCCCAGTTTCCCCTCCACACTCCCCCAACCCCCATTGATTCACAGTTGTAAGCCTGCTAATGATCCCAATTACAGCTCCTTTGGAAAATCTTCTGTCTTAGCCTTTTCCATGGGTACACACAACAGATAATGAAAGTACTTATATTTTTGTTGGGATTTCTTTGGGAAATTGAGTTAGGCTAGTGAAAAGGAATATGTCAGGCTACTGAAAGGTCAGAGATCTTGGCATTTCCTGTGGAAACACATCCAAAAGGACAAAGCAATTTCACTTTGAGAAGATGGAACAGAACAAAAGAAATACATGCAGAAGCTTTCTACTGTACAGGTCTTGAAGAAAATGTATTTGTGATTAAAAAGTATTTTTTGTGTGATAAAATGCACACAAAGGTATTCATTTACTGGAGATTCATATTTAGATTTTAAAGTACATAAATGGACAGACAACTTGAACAGGACATTTCTCAATGTTCTAGTTTTAATAGATAAAAATGGAAATGTCTATTTTTATCCTCAGATATCCAAACAAACACTATGGAGCATGTAGTTAGTAAGTTAGGAATGTTTTAGCAAAATAAAACCAGAAGCTACCACATTCCTACACATCTAGTGGTAGAATGACTTAAAATTTCTTTGGAAAACATTGGGAACATTTGAAGAATACAAAATTTCATTGGCTCCCTTAACCATACAGTCCAGTTCTTAGGCAGTTATCTAAAATGGATAGATAGTCCTTCTAAAAAGAATTTTTGTTTTTAATAGAGAAAAATTTTAAGCTTATTTCTTTTTTTAAAAGATTTACTCATTTATTTATTTTGTGTATATGAGTACACTGTAGCTGTACAGATGGTTGTGAGCCTTCATGTGGTTGTTGGGAATTGAAATTTTAGGACCTCTGCTCGCTCTGGTCAACCCTGCTTGCTCCTGTCAACCCTGCTTGCTCCAGCCCAAAGCTTTATTTATTGTTATTCATAAGTGCACTGTAGCTGTCTTCAGACACACCAGAAGAGGGCGTCAGACTTCATTATGGGTGGTTGTGAACCACCATGTGGTTGCTGGGATTTGAACTCAGGACCTTCAGAAGAGCAGTCAGAGTGCTCTTATCCGCTGAGCCATCTCACCAGACACGCTTACTTTTGACTTACAAATCTTTATTCTAAAATGAATGTTATGTAAAATATTAAAACTTTCAGAAGAAGCCAAGTTCTCTTTTCTTTTTTTTTTTTAAGATTTATTTATTTTATGTATATGAGTACTCTATACAGTCAGAAAAGGGCATCATAGATGCTTATGAGCCATCATGTGGAACAGCCAGTGCTCTTAACTGCTGAGCCATCTTCTCTCCAGCCCCAAGTTATCTTTTCATTTCAAAAGGATACAAATACCGTAGCAAGGAAAATCAACCAAATAAATATTAAAAACCTGCATAATGCTATTTACATTCTATATTAGTTACTTTTCTGTTGCATGATAAAATACCATGTCCAAACCAACAAATAGAAGGAAGAATTTATTTGGGCTTGTTGTTCCAGAGAGCTAAGAGTCTGGCGTGACAGGAAGGCATGGTGGTCTGAGCAGGAAGCTGAAAGATGATCACATCTTTAACAGCTAAAAGCAGAGAGAGCAAACTAGAAGTAGAGTCAGGCTATTCTCAAAGCCAGCTCCCAGTAACACACTTCCTCCAGCAAGACCATCCCTTCCAAGTCGTCTAAAACAGTGCCACCAACTGGAGACCAAGCATTCAAATGCTCTTCCCTGTGGGAGACATTTCACACATTTTTAAGAAGAGAGATGAAAGTAAGAAATTTTTCTTTGTAATTTTTTTTTTTATCCATCATGAATAGATACAACATTTGGAACAACTTTTGGAAAGTATCACTGAGAATGAAAACAAAGTACAGAATTTGAACAGCTGGTTGGAGGCACAGGAAGAAAGGCTGAAGATGCTACAAAAACCTGAAAGTGCCGTCTCCATGGAGAAGCTGTTACTGGACTGCCAGGTAAGGAGGGGCAGGCAGCATCCTGCCCACCATGTGACGTAGCACATGACGCCCACCACTTGACGTAACAAGGCTGAGTCTGAGAGGTTCATGGTTAATGAACCCGTATCAGACTGTACTTACACAAACCTAGAATGGAGTCGCCTACTACACACCCGCGGAGTACCGGATGTGCCAGTATGCATGTGGTGCATAACTGCACTCAGCTTCTCATATAAACTAGCCAAATATCCTGGGTTTTAAATAATAGTAAAGCGATATCTTTCGATCATTGGCTCTTTCTCGGTCGTTGTCCCTTTTATGAGATTTGAAAATTACCCCTAAGGAGCGGAAATATTTTCAGGGACTTCTGCTTCCAAGTTTCCTCAAGCTTTTTTTTTTTTTTTAATTACTTTGCACAGCATTGGCGACATTACTCAGGCATTTCCATTGTTCTTAGTGTTGCATCCTGCACTTGGCCTGAAGGACGTAATTTTCTGCCACCTGTTGTGTACTGTGTTCTAGAAGGACCACTTGTCCCTTGGAGTTGGTCTAAGTCACACTTGGGTGTAAGGGTGTTATTTGTTGCCCGGGTCACGCAGTCCTTGAAACTCTTGCCAACACGTGGACATACTGATAAGCAGGGCCAGAGTTGGTCATGCCCCAGTTGTACATCACCTGTCACCATGGCTGCAGAGGGCACATGTACTGCTTCTGTGTGAAAGCATCAGGCTACTCACTGCTAGGGCTAGTGGGGGTCAAAATCCTATTCTCCTGAGTTTGCAGACAGCACTTGGTTGAAAAGCAAAAACAGCAAGGAAGAGGGGCTTCCTTGTGGCCACTTCCGGTCCCAGCTCTCACTCTCCGATTTACCTTAGTGTCTACTTAGGGCTTAGCATTCGGCTGCAGGAAGCTGCAAAGAGTTGCACAGAGGCCATAGCTAAGCAAATCTTCCACAGACTCTAGTCTTTGTGGCATGTTTCCTTCTGATGGTCCTACCCTCCAAACAAGCCTCCAAATGGGTTCATTTTAGCTACCTGCCCGCCTCCGTCTCACAACCAAGCTGTAACTCTACAAATAGAAGAGCTAAAGGGCATGGCTTAAGTACTCTACTTGGGTAGCCTTGGTTTCTATCCACAGACAGACAGACAGACAGACAGACCAGACCAGACCAGACTATCTGATGTAGAAATACTTGGTATTGTAAGATAATAGTTATAAACACCAAAAGCAAGGACAGTTACCAAAGAAATGTGTAGTTGCCTAAAATTGGGGATGCCTAAGGAAGTTTGGTATTCTATTGTAAGCAAGCATAGTTAACAGATCTGAGTCCATAATCATTTCAGAGGAACTGGGAAATTTTTTAAAGATTTATTTTATGATTTTATTTATGTGTGTCTGAGATATCTATGTCTGTGGTTAGGTGAATGTTAGCTCCTGAGGTGGCCATTGGCAGCCAATGCCCCTGGAGCTGGAGTTACAGGTGGCCTTGAGCCATTCCACCTGGGTGCTGAGAATTGAACTGGGGTCCTTTGCAAGAGCAGTATATAGGTGCTCTTGACATCAGAGCTGTCTCTCCAGCCTTGAGACTGAAATACTTAAACAGTACTAAACACTGTTCCTCACAGACAAGCAGGTTAGCTTCTGATGGATCTATGTAATCAGCAAGTCTCTTCATTCCAGTTCATGTTTTGTGCTGCAAGTCAGAATTTAAAGGAAGATGTTTACTGTGAGGTGGGAGCTGGCATGCTTGGGAAGTGCTGTAAGGTCCCAGTGTGGCAAGGGGGGTCTGCAGGACCCCTGGGCCCACTCCATGTTAGTTGAAGAAGGACAAAAAGAACAGACAGCTATGTTGGCGGGATCATGTTCTAGTAACACCAAGCTTATCTATACACTATCATTGTTTGATTTGGCATGAGTGTGTGTGTGTGTGTGTGTGTGTTGGTATTTCTAATAGTTAAGTAGTTCTTTTAAAAATTTTTCCCTTCACTGTAGAGGAAATATGACAACTTACTGGTGAATAGTACTTTTAGAACTCTAGTTAAATGAGCCTCTGTGAGTGATTACTAGAAGGTTGAAGGCGACAACAAATCTCCATAGTTATAAAAAGTAAACTGTAGTTAAAACACTGTCGCTGTGGTGCTTGGTGTAACTGTATGCTACAATGACAATTTTTTACTTATTTTACAGAAAAATACACCAGCTTCCAATTGGTGTTCAAGGACACCTGTTCAAGAATAAGCTCCTGTCTACTAATTGTTCTGTAGAATTATACATTTGTTTTTTGTCTTGCCTACCTAGGATATAGAAAACCAGCTTGCCCTGAAATCTAAAGCTCTGGAGGAGTTGAGACAAAGTTCTCTGACAATAGATGGGGGAGACGTGCCATTGTTAGAAGACATGGCGTCTGGAATTGTTGAGCTGTTTCAAAAGAAGAATAACGTGACCAGCCAGGTACTAGGCATCCCTCAGTCCGCTGTTTCTCCTCACAAAGCCTTTCATTTGTTGTTGTGTCTGTTCTTTTATCATGGAGATTTACCCCACTTTAGAAAGCCAGAGAGCTACTGGGAAGCATCCTGAAGTGAAAAGAAGTTATTTCAAGTCTCATTTTATGTCCTAAATAACTGAAGGCAAAGTGGTGGCCCCGGCAGGCAGGAAATCCGTTTGGCTATCTTTGTTTTATCTAACACACTCAGGCAAGCATAAATGTCTCCTCCTTTCAGAGCAGCAGAGCATCTGGCGTTGTTTCCAGTTCAGCACCACAGCAGCAGTTAGGAAAGAGCCCCCCACGCCTGTGGGAGATGCAGCAGGGAGTGGGGGGTCTATAGCATATACCCTCGGGAGCTGGGAGCAGGGTCAGCATTGGGGGAACCCCAGAGGCAGGAAGAGAGACAGAGGAAGAAGAGTGTGCAGGATGCCCCCAAAAGGAGGGCACTGGGAGAGAAAGCTGAGACATGCCAAGGGCATTTACTTCCCACCAGGGAGGATGCTCTGACAGTTAGCCAGTGATAATGTGTTTGCTGCCGTTTCCACCAGCATCCTCGTGGAAGTTAAAAAGTCACTGAAATCTGCCTTCAACCTGGGTTTCTAGTGGGGACTGAGATCAGGCTGTGTGATTGAAATCCCTAGGCAGCCTGCAGCCTGCAGCCTCACCCGACTCTGGGGAAATGACGGATGAGCTCCAACAGTCATTTGTCAATCATGTCTAAGTTACTCTGCTCACGACCAGGGGTCAGAGAAAGCAGACAATGATGGAACCAGAGCCTTAGGGAGCTCAAGCCATGCAGGAAATACATGTGAACAGATAAGAGTGATGTAATGAATTTATGATGTAATAAAAGTATAGAATGGGGATTAAATTAAGATGATGCAGATAACAAGATGATAAGAGAGACACACAAGTAAATGGAAGGGTCCAAAAGTGAAGTAAATTTTCAGTTGAATTTTCAACAAAGATAGCACTATAATTCACAGAGAAAAGGAGGGACTTTATTTTTTTTTTCTTCACAGAATGACACTGGGTCACCCGGATATTAACATGAAAAAGAATGATGCTCGATAACTCGATGCCACGTCCACAGTCTAACCTGAAATGAATCAGACATAAACATAAGAGTTAAAACTACAGACCATTAAGAAAGGCAACATAAATGTTTATTCCTGTCTTCCTAGAGAGGACACTAGAAGCGTAATCAGCCAGAGGAGGGGGCAGAGAGCTGAGCTTCATCAAAATTGAGCACTTTGTTCTTCTGGAGAACAAAGCAAAGATGTGCAAAGGCTACAGGATGGGAGAGACAGGAAGGGGCTCACACACTCATCTTAACTTTGCTTGTTTAAGTGACTTACCACCAGAGTGGGGGGAGATCGAAAGCAGTGGAATCCAAGCTGCATCTCTGGGGAGGGGCTTGTATGTACAGAATGGCGAGTTACAGAGCAGGAATTGGAGGAGCAAATAGGGACGTTGTTTGAATGGATGTCTCTCCACAGAAGATGGTGTGAATGGCCAATAAGCACATCAATAGCTATGAGGGGAATAAAAATCAAAACCACAGTGAAGTGCCAGTCATACCCATGAAGATGGTGCATTAAAGACAGGAGGTGTTACAGCAAGGGTGTGGCCATATGCTGCAGGTGGGGGCTAAAGCGCGGCTGCATCAGGAAGGTGCATGGCAGCTCCTTGAGGTTAAACATGACTTGCCATTCTCCTAGGTGGTGAATGCTTATAGCTGTCTAACCATGATAACCCCGGAATGGTAGCAACCTGTTGTCTATCCAAACGTGGATGTCTTAGTAACATGTAATAGGTATATCTCTATTGTGGGGTATTATTCAGCTGTCTAAAGCAGTAATGTATTCTGTATCAGAGGACTTAACACCTGATAAGTACTCATAAAAAGACCATGTTTGAATCCATTTGTATGAAATACTGAGCACAAGCAAACCTTTGGAGACAGAAGCTGTAGCTGGAAGAGTAGGTGGAACTTCTAAATGGACATGATGTTTCTTTTTGGAGTAGAGAATGCGTTCTAAAATTGTAAGATTTTAATCTTTGAATAGGTAAATTATATGAGGTATGAATTTTATCTCAGTAAAATGTCAGTTTTAAAAATGCAGGAGGTAGGCTGAGGAGCTAGCTCAGTTGGTGAGGGACAAACGTGAGGACCCAAGTTTGAGCCCCAGAACCCACACTAAGAGAAGCTGGTCACAAAGACACACAGTTGTGATTCCAGCAGCTGCTGCCTGGCAGCAATGATGGCCACACTTTCCCATCTCTACCCACAGGCAGGTCACTCCCCCAAGCCTGTTTTCTGGTCTAGCAAATAGGAATGAGAACACAAACTGACCTTCTGCTACCTTAGCAGTGCCCGTTGCTATCACAGTGCTTGGTCACTAAAGCTCTACCTGAGCCCAGTTCTCACATTTACATAGCTTCCTGCCTCTCCCGTCTACCCTTCTACTCTGTTCAGGCTCCCTTAGTGAATTCCTTCTTTCCCCTCTGACCATACCGGCGGTGTCTTTTGGGATCAAAGCTGGGTGTGGTGATGCATACCTATGAGCCCAGCACTCCTGGGGGGGGAAGGGGGGACGGTAGGTAAGGACTGAGTCAGGAGGATTCCATGTCCCACGCCTGCCTGAACGACATACAAGCACTTTTACCTGGTAGGCCATCTCATGGCCCTTTATATCTTAAATACTTCATGCCGGCCTGGAATTCATCCAGTAGCTCAGCAAATGCTCTCCTGCATCAGCCTTCCAAGAGTTGGGGCTACAGCCACGCACCCACATGTGGCTTCATTGATTGTTCTCACTAAGTAGCAAAATGCTCAACTCCTGTCACCAAAATGTGCCAGTGGGTAAAATATGTCTGCCCTTCATGCATGCCCAGCAGGAATGCCCTGCGTGCTTCTCTCCAGCTTGTGATGGCTTTGCGAAGTCACCTGAGCACAGGCACTATCTTAGCATCTTACACTTACAGTACTTGACAGTTGTAAAGGTTTTTCACAAACTCTATTGGGGTGTGTGTGTGTGTGGGTGTGTTTTGCCTGTCTTATTAATAAATTTGTTTTGTGGATAAAGAAACCGGATGACAGAGTTAAATAATTTGCCCAAAGCCAGAAGGCAGGCAGATTGAACTCAGTGCTCAGATGCTCATTCTTGCCTGGTACCTTGCCCTGCGACTGTCAGGAGCCTTGTGATCTTGGGGCTATTTCCCACTAGTCCATGTTAAAACAGCTTTCCTTGAGATCTGTATGCTCCTTAGCCTAGCCTTCGCACCTTCAGGACATTAGTGGAGATCTCCAGTGCATTAAGTTGAAATGCCTAAATTGGATACAGTAATAGACTCCTCGAGAGGAAGTAAAATGAGAGACTGTCTTAGAACACTAAGTCAAGGTTTCCACTTTCCCCGCAGGTCCACCAGCTCAGAGCTTCTGTGCAGTCAGTGCTACAGGAGTGGAAGGCCTGTGACAAGCTCTACGATGAGGCCACCATGAGGACAACCCAACTCACATATTCCATGGAGCACAGCAAGCCTGCGGTCTTATCATTGCAGGCCTTGGCCTGCCAGGTGCAGAACCTTGAGGTAAGTTAACCAGTGTGGCCAAAGGTATTGTGGGTAAAAGTTAAAGGCTGAAGCAAGCGCTATAGTAAACACACGTGCTTTTGTGCTGTTTGGCAGAGAAGCAAAGGGCGGTGCTTTAACTAGAGGTATCGAGGGCACGTCTTGGGGTTTTAAAGTTGGTCACGGGAGTCATAGGAAGTTTTAAGTGTATCTTGACTCTTCTGCAAGTTTCATTTCATGGTTTATGAAATTGTGTGTGTGGACAAGTGTCCAATGTTTGGCAACTTAGTACTTCTAAATTCTGCTTGAGGAAGGAATGTCCTGCCAGTCGCCGCCTTCCCGTTCCTGGTTGTATGCCACTGTCCTGTAAGGTCTGCATGTTTGTGTCATGGATGTGCAGCATCCAGGCTGGGATGGCCCAATCACCTGCTTTTACCTCTTTCTGTGTCTTCAGGCCCTTCAGGATGAAGCTGAGAACGGGGAAAGGAGCTGGGAGAAACTGCAGGAGGTCATTGGCAGACTCAAAGCTTCCTCCCCCTCCATTGCTGGCATAATCGAAGAGAAATGCCAGGATGCTCATTCGAGGTACTCCCGGAATGCAATTTGAAAGGTCGACCCTCTCACTTGACCCTTAGGCTCAGATCTTCTAAAAGCTTCTCCCTCCTTCACAGTGACGGGCTTCATGGTTAGTGTGGCTCTTCTTCAGAGGGTGTAGTTCATTGTGGACGGCTCAGTGTCATGAGAGCGTTCATGTGGCTCCAACAGTTTCTGGAATAATCAAGCTAAAAAATGCCCTAATGGAGCCTCTTCCAGAGTGTGTCCTCAAAAAGTCAGGCTTGGTCCTGGGAACCCCAAATCAGCAACAGAAACACGGTAGAATGGGGAGTCCATAGGATATAGTGGGATGGATGTAGTCAAACATCTCTTGGAAAGTGACCCAAAGCCCGAGACAATGTGGAGAAGTCGGTTGCCTTCCAGTCTTCTCCATGAAGACCCCTGTGCTTCAAAAGCAAAACCAATGTTCAGTATGGCGTAGGACAGCAAACTGCATGCCCTGGCAGGCTGTCCTCGGGTCTCCGCTTTCAGCGCCCCTCACTGCATAGGTAGAACTGTTGCTGTTGAAGGACTCAAGTTGCTGCTGCACATACAAGCTCTCTTTTCGTCTGTGTTTTCTGTTTGTTGTTTGAGTTGCTGCAAGTTGAGAGTATGCTACTCAAATGTTCTACCACTGAGCTACATCTCCAGCCCCGTGCATGCAAGTGCAACAGTTAACCTGCAGAATGTTCTGTACAGCCATTTAAAATGCTTGCCCCTCCCTCCTTGTCCTCCTTCTTCGTCCTCTCTTCTCTTCCTCTCCTCCTCCTCCCAATTCTTCCTCCCTCTTCTTTGTCCCTCTTCTTTCTCCCCTTCTCCTTCCTCATTCTCCCTCTTCCTTCTCCCTCCTCTTCCTCCCCTTCATCATCCTCCTCGTTCTCCATCTTCCTCTTCCCTCTTCTTCCTCCCTCTTCCTCCTCCCTCTTCATTTTCCCTCTTTCTTCTCCCTCCTCTTCCTCCCCCTGTCCTTCCTCCTTGTCCTCCCTCTCCCCTCTTCCTCCTCCTTCTTTATTCTCCCTCCTCCTCCCTCTTCCTTCTCCCTCCTCTTCCTCCCCTTCATCCTCCCCCTCGTTCTCCATCTTCCTCTCCCCTCTTCTTTCTCCCTCTTCCTTCCCCTTCTCTTCTCTCCTTGTCCTCTGCCAGAATTTCATTAAGTTGTTGGCTAGCCTAAAAGTCACTGTGTAGTCCCAACCAGCCTCAAATTTGTGATGATCTTACTGACTCAACCTCCTAAGCAAGTGATAAGATTACAGTCAGGAACCTACGCCTGTCTAGCTTTTTTTTTTTTTTTTTCCGAGACAGGGTTTCTCTGTATAGCCCTGGCTGTCCTGGAACTCACTTTGTAGACCAGGCTGGCCTCAAACTCAGAAATCCGCCTGCCTCTGCCTCCTCTGCCTCCTCTGCCTCCTCTGCCTCCTCTGCCTCCTCTGCCTCCTCTGCCTCCTCTGCCTCTGCCTCTGCCTCTGCCTCTGCCTCTGCCTCTGCCTCTGCCTCCCGAGTGCTGGGATTAAAGGTGTGCGCCACCACACCTGGCTTTTTTTTGTTTGTTTTTTTAGCATGGAAAAGGTTTTGTTTGTTTGTTTGTTTTAAAAGAGTAAATAAAAAGCAAAAATTCTATAAATAGAATTTTTTCATTTATTTTAACTTGAAAATAAATAATTTTTTTTATATATTTGCACAGTAAATTTATTCGATACAAGAACAATATAAATAAGGCCTATTTAAAAGCCAGGTGTGGTGGTGCAAGCCTTTAATCCCAGCACTTGTGAGGCAGAGGCAAGAGGATCTCTTGTGAATTTGCGGCCAACCTGGTCTACATACTGAGTTCCAGGACAGAGTTACGTAATGAGTCTCTGTCTCAGAAAAAAAAAAATCAAAATAGATCTCTGTACTTTTAACTTCCTGGTGGCTTGTGTGTATAATTTTGCTCAAGGACAGGGTGGAATAAGGGATCTGTTGTCACACTGCCAGGTGGACCCAAGTAAACCAAGACCTCGCAGACCAGTTGCAGGAGGCCCGAGGGCAGCTACAGCTCTGGAAGGCTCCTCACAATGCTCATGCAGAAGCGGCAGCCTGGCTGCAGCAGCAGGAAGCGAAGTTCCAACAGCTTGCCAACACCAATCTGTCTGGAGACAACCTGGCAGATATCCTGCCACGGGCCCTGAAGGACATAAAGGTAGGTGCAGGGCCCTGCCCAAGGAGTAAACTAAGCCATGTCCGTCCGCAGTCTGCAAAACAGCCGGGACCAGGGAGGGACACAGAAATAACCAGACAGGGCACAGGGCAGATGGGACACGTGGGCTTGAAGAACGAGGTGGCAGATGTGTGCTACCACCTCTTTCGAAGTTTACAGGTCTGTTGTGGCCATTAAAATCAGCAAAACCCTCCTACAGAATCTGAAGTAGAAGCCACACGATTGCCTCGCTTGGTCACGGGGCTTTATCACAGTCATAGAAACCTTAACTAAGACATGTACATATGTCCGTGTATGTATGCACATGTGTGTGGGGGTGCTCACAGAGGCCAGAAAGTGCCTGATCCCTTAGAGTTGGAGTTACTGTTCATCATGTAAGAATCTCTTGCTTTAAAAGTAATCCTGGGTGGGGCGGGGCTAGAGAGATGGCTCGGCAGTTATGAACAAGCACTACTTCCCTAGAGGTCCTGCTTCGTTCCTCAGCACCAGTGTTAGGAGCTCACAGTCCATCATCAAAGGAAGTCAAAGCAGGGCAAGTCCCGAGGCAGGAGCATGGCTCACTGGCTTGCTCTTGGTGGCTTGTTAACTCAGGACTAGCCAAGGGGTGGCACCACCTGCAGTGAGCTGGGCACACACACTCCGATCCGGCATTAATCAAGATGGTCTTTAGACTTACCCACAGACCAGTGTCCTGGGGACACTTTTCTCAGTTGAGGTTTACTCAAATGAATCTAGTATGTGTCAAGTCGTCAGAATGCTAGCCAGCACAACATACATAATTTGAAGCAAAAACAAGTCTTGATGGTGAGGATGAAGATGGTGGTGGTGCTGGTGGTGATGCTGGTGATGGTGATGATGGTGATATAGTGGTGGTGATGGGGACTGGGGAGATGGCTCAGTGAACAAAGTACTTGTTATGCAAGAACGAGGACCTGATTCAGGCCTCAGCACCCAGGTCAAAAGCTAAGCGTGGCCATTGAAATCCCAGTGCTGTGGACGTGGAGACAGCAGGGCTCACTGGCTGGTCACCTAACCAAATCAGTAAGCCTAGGCCAGTGAAGAGACTCCGATCCAAAATATAAGTAAATAAAGTGTATGGTTCAAACACACCTGCTCATAGCCACACATACCCTCAAATATCTCAAAACTAGGAATCCTGGCCTCGGTGCCACGTGAGTACAGCTTTCCTGGGAATTCAGCGATTTTAGACAATTTATTAACAGGACAGTTTCAGCTATGGTGTTTTTCCAATACTGGGAGGAAATAGCCAGAACTCGAATACTTCGTAGTATGAAACTTCGTAGTAGTAACAAGATGTGTTTTATATCTTTTAGCACTCTAAGTCAGCTCAAAAGTGAATGACAGATTTAATTAGAGTGCCCTGAGGTCTGCTTGCCCAGTGAGATGCTGTGGACTCTACATGAATCCATTTATAGCAGAAGGTCAGGGGCGAGGGACAGCCTATAGTGATTCTTGACATAATTTGAGAGCCCGTCCGTCCCTCAGATGTTAGACAATTAGAAACACAAAGCATGAGAGAAGCCAAGATTCTGTTGGGCAATGACAGGTTCAGTGCTAAACCGCCAAATCTCCAAGTGGCACTGGTAGGATAGATAAATCATTTTAAGAAACCTTAAATTTTCTTAGCCATTTGAAATAAACAGTAACAGCAACAACAAAAACTGTTTACAGAAGCCCAGTGGCAGGGGTTGGTGGCTGGTGGGGAGAAGTCAGCACTTTGCTCTCCTTTCTCCTTCCCCAGGGGCTGCGGAGTGAACTGCGGAAGACCAAAGAGGCCTTCCTGGAAAATTCTACCCTCTCGGATCAGCTGCCACAGCCTGAGGAGCGCAGCACCCCTGGGCTCCATTCTGGACAGCGGCACTCCCTCCAGACAGCTGCGTATTTAGAAAGGATGCTGCTGGCAAAATCAAATGAATTTGAGGTTTGTCTTGCTCTTCCGTCCAGTGGCAACTGTGGACAGCCCAGGCCACCCTCAGTCTTTTGCATCCTGTGAAGCAGTTTTACTGTTTGAACAACACGCTAGGGAAGTCACCCCAAACAGAGTCTGGCTTAATCAAATGAGCAAGGAAGGGCCCGCTCTTAGGCTACCATCTGTTCTTAATCAAACATGTTAATTTAACAAGGAGCATGCTTAGTACCCTGTTCATAATCTCAGTTATCTGGATTTAGAGTAAAGTAATTGAGACACAGGTATGGCTGCTGGAAACACAGCTGTCGTTGGAGTCTTCATTCATCTCCCAAGCTGTAGTGTGCGAACTAAGAGAACAGAGTACTCCCGTCTCTGTGTGGAACTGGTCTACAAGACCCCAAGGCACAGGATGAGATTCCAGGGTCTCTACAGAGACCCCTGAGGCGATGTTGAGCAGAAAATAACTTGAGCTTTCAGCAGCCCATAATATGCTTACTTCTGTCTTAGGCAGTCATGAAATTTTTCTAATGAAAATGTCTCTTTATAGATTGTTCTGGCACAGTTTAAGGATTTCGCAGACCGGCTGGCATATTCAAAAGACCTTATTGTGCACGAGGAAGAAAATCTGAATAAACTTTACCATGAAGAGAAAGAAGACGTTCCTGACTTGTTCCTGGTATTGGCAATATGTGTCTTTCCTAAGGGCTTAGATTTTCCATGGGGCTAAAAATAGGCTGATTACTGCTGCATGAATCTGCCCACACACTACTTCCCTATGAGTTCCGTCATTCACTTCCCTTTTATCCCTGTTCTATCTTCCTAAGGTCTCAAACCGCAGAACATTGTGGGACTCTATCTTACTAATAAGTTATTAATATACCTATGTTATTAATATACATGTACTGTCCATAGATGTTTTTATCTTGAAATCACTTTGAACTAACTTGAGTGCACCCAAATAGTCAAAGAATTCTCTGTCGTGATTAATCAGTTAGTTTGAAGATCAAATAGAAAATATTCAATTAAAATTGGGCACTTTTTCTTTTTAATTACCTTAGTAAATTTTGTATAATTAACATAAAATGAAGCAACTGAAGAACTCTGGATCTGGTAAACTCCCAAAGACCACTACTTAAGACCCCCACGAGTAAACTAACCAGTACCCCGGAGCTCTTGTCTCTAGCTGCATATGTATCGAAAGATGGCCTAGTCGGCCATCACTGGAAAGAGAGGCCCATTGGACTTGCAAACTTTATATGCCCCAATACAGGGGAATGCCAGGGCCAAAAGAATGGGAATGGGTGGGTAGGGAAGTGGGGGGTGGGTATGGGGGACTTTTGGGATAGCATTGGAAATGTAATTGAGGAAAATACGTAATAAAAAAAAAAGACCCCCACGAGGAGCAAATGATAGCGTGTTATTCAGATCCCCGACCACCACTCAGTTTTATAAACAAAATGTTATTTAAGCCCAAACCTTCCACTTACACATTACCCACGAGAGATTCTAGCTTAGGGGACAGAGCTGGACGGTTGCTTTCCAGATGAGGTGGCCCACAAAGCTAAAACACTGATGGGCTAACGGTCTGCAGAAAATGTTTGTTGACCTTGCCCTAGAATATGACAGCAGAGTTGGGAAGATTCAGGGTATTGTGGAAGACATTCATTTAACATACTGTTGACCTGTCGTTGACCTAGGGGCTGTCCTGGGGGATTTCATACATGAGGAAAATATGGGTAAGCTGGGTTAAGTCTGGTTTAGGCACCCCACTTAGCTAGGCTCATACTGAGGAAGAGATTGTCACGTGATGTATAGGTATGCTGGATAGCCTGTTGAAGGTCATGTTGGTGACTGATTATATACTATATAGGACTTGAAGGCCCAGATGTGGTCTTTAAAAAGACCACAATGCATTTTTGGTCTTGCATAAAGACAAAGTTTGGCGTCCCTTCCTGTTTCTCGGTGCTGCTTTGGTGCTGCTCTTGTGTGGTTACTTTTCTCGTGGCTATGACAAAGTTTCTGGCAAAGGCAACTTGAAAAAGGATTTGGAGACCAGCAAGATGGCTCTGCTCCTAGAACCCATGTAAAGATGGAAGGAGGAGAGTCCTATTAAGGTGTCCTCTGACCTCCACATCCTGCATGCACACACACAATAATAATAATAAAGGTTTTAAAAAGAAAGGGCTATTTTGGTTTGTGGTTTTAGGGTCTTCAGTCCATCATGGCAGGAAGGGCAATAGGAACGGAAGGGTGATGCAGCTTGACACCTTGTAGCACAGTCAAGAAGCAGAGAGGCAACTTTTGCACTCAGCTGGCTTGCTTCTCTCTATTCAGTCTATGCCTCCCAGCCTATAGGGAGTACCTATATAGCCTATCGAGCCTATATGGTACCACCCACATTGAAGATGGGTCTTCCCTCCTTAGTTAAATCTCTGAAGACACCCTCACAGACATTCCTGAAGATGTGTCTCCTAGGTGATGCTAATCCTGTCAAAGTTGGCAGTTCAGAGGGCCATCATTCCATATGTACAGGCTGGTCTTCTCAAATAGGAGCACCACTGAGAAATCTAGGTTCAGACCCAATTCCAACTCTTAACTAGCTGTTTGACTCTATGCAAGTTGTACTACCTATCTGGGCCCTATTTCTACTCATCTTTAATGTAAGGAGGCCAGTTCATCACGTAGACATTTTATCTGTACTTTTTTCCCCTCACAGAACCACGTGCTGGCCCTGACAGCCCAGTCACCTGACATTGAACGTTTGAATGAAGAGAGCCTCAGGCTTCCCCTCAGTGATGTAACAATAAAAACATTACAAAGCTTGAACAGGCAGTGGATCCGGGCCACGGCCACAGCGCTGGACCACTACAGGTCAGGGCATCCTTTCTCTACTGCCGCTTCAGGGAAAGTAGAATTATCATTATTACAAGTCTCAGTGTTGTTTGTTTTCAAATCTTTATAGTGAACTTCAGGGAAATGGGTTGAATGAAAAGTTCCTTCATTACTGTGAAAGATGGATCCAAGTTCTGGAGAAGATCCAAGAATCACTTTCAGTGGAAGTTGCCCACAGCCTCCCCGCTCTCCTGGAGCAACAGAAAACCTACGAGGTAACCCTGTGCTCTGCCGCTCCTCAGCCACGTCCCCCGAGGCAGGGCACAGGAAAAAGACATCCAAATGGAACACAAGGAGTGCCTGTCTTCCTTAACTGTCATCAGTGGTCACAGGCATTTAGGAATAGCTACTGTTGCTAGATCTGTCGTTTTCCTACTATTATGTTCCTAGGTGATACTAATATGATGGTCGGATGTGTTTGCAGTTGGCTCCCGATAACTTGGGAACTACTCATTTCACAGACCCTCTGAGAGCCTTACTAGGAGCGTAAGTTCCCAATCCCAGACAGTGAAATCTATCAGCTGATAATTTATATTTTGGTTCATAAACAGATATTAGAAGCTGAGGTCTCTATAAACCAGGCAGTCGCTGATGCGTATGTGGCCCAGTCCTTACAACTCCTGGACACAGCAGAAATAGAAAAGAGGTAAGCTGAGAGGGGTGCTGGAGCGAAAGCACTTGGTGGGACAGGCCTTCGGATGCGAGAGCCTTTGTGCATGTTCACGGGGTGTGGTCGGTGGAGCATTTTACCCCATTGATACAATGCTGAAATGAATTCTAACCACTCAGGGTAGTTGTCTCTTATCTATGCCTTTGTGTGGAGCCTTTGAGCTCTTCCTAAGAGTCATCATAGGTTGTTGTGAACTACAGATCTTAGGGTGCATACTAGGCTCTGTTCCTTCTAATTTGTTCCTGCCAATGCGTAAACCTTGCCGACATCCGTGCCCCGCAGCCTCACAGGGTTCCAGCCTTCTGCTTCTACCTTAGGACAGGGTGGTGCCTTATGGTCATAAGTATGCTAATGATGCCTTTTCCTGTTGTAAGTGGATTCTCAAAAGAGCCACCCCCACCCCAAGTGTATTAACTAAGTTTTGAGTGATTCTTATTATTATCTTTTTCTCTCGGCTTTCTCCTGCATGAGGTTTTGTTATTTGAAATATGATGTAAGGGTACTCTTATCACATGCATGAAGCAGTGTCATAGTCACAAGAGGAGAAATGTCTCCCTGGGCATCCCCAATGGAGTCCGTGGGTAGCAGCAGTCAGGCTATCCCTGAGCACAACTGAATCACTCATGTTGACATGGCCAGAATCCAGAGGTGGTCCAGTTGTCCAAATGTTTCTGAGTATCCCGGTTGGTACCATTTTCCCTCTCCCTGCCCTCAGTTCATAGCTGAGAAATATGAAGGCTATGTCTTCATAGTCCCCGAGTGATACATGCAGGTCCATCTCAGGATAATAAGCTATTTTGATTGTTTGTTATGATAAATATGACTTACCCAATTAAAGGCCCTATTTCTCCGGTGTTCAGCATTATCCATCCGTAAAGAATTAGTCGGGCAGATAAAATAAAGCTTACTCTTGGTTGTGCCAGTTATATAAGATGCTCGGTCCAATAATTTATAACACTACAAAGCACCTGCCCACGTATGGTTTTTTCCCCCATTTCCAGTTTCTAGATTTCCAGGAAGACCTGGCATCACGTATGTTAAGACAGCTCAGCTCTTTTAAAGGAATGCTTCCCAGGCATGCTCCCTGGGAATGCTGGCCCAATGCCAGGATGTGTGTGCGTGCCTTCTAAACCATGCACCCCCAGCTCTGTACCCCTCACTGTTTCAGGCTCGGGTCTCATGAAGTTGTTTGTTTTGTGTATGTTGTGCGTGCAAACGTCCATCAGCCCTGGCCAGTGCCTTTTTGTACATGTTTGTGTTATGAATCTCTTGCCATGGTTTTCCCCTAGACCAGAATTTGTCTCGGAATTCTCCAAGCTGTCAGACCAATGGCAGAGGGCCGCCCGGGGTGTTCGGCAGAGGAAGTGTGACATTGGCAGGCTGGTGACACAGTGGGGGTTCTTTACCACCTCTGTGGAGGACTTGCTGCGGTTCCTCGCTGACACCAGCCAATTACTATCTGCAGTGAAGGAACAGGACTGTTTCAGCCTCTGCCAAAGCAGGCGCCTGGTCCACGAGCTGAAGGTATGTGTGCACGGGTTGTCCCTGAGAGGCACAGAGGGCGAGGGGGCTTTATTGCAAGATATTTGCTCCACTAACGTTTTATTTAAATTTAGTTTTATTGTTTTTAATTACATGTATGGACATGTGCATGTGAGCGCAGGTACCCCAAAAAGGCCAGAGATGTTAGATCCTCCCTGGAGCTGGGGTTGTGGCGAGCCACCTGATGTGCGGGTGCTAGGAACTGAATTCTGGTCTTCTGAAAGAGCAGAGAATACTTTCAGTCTCTGAGACCTCTCCCCAGCGCCCTAGGATTTAGTGCTTTCTGTCATGACCCGAGTGTGTTCTATGCAAATGGGAGGCCAGCGAGGTATGACCACCCATAGCCTGCTCGCTAGTCTCGTGCAGTGTGAAACGTTGTCTTACTGAGAAATAGAGATGCTCTCTCTAGGGTGTGAAAGAAGCATGCTGGGCCAGTGGGTGGGTAGAACAGGGGAGGTCGGTAGTGATAGGATCACACCATTCAATCTCCGAGGGCACGGGCTAATGTATAAGTAAGGTATCCACAGATGTAGTGACAGATGGGAGGGCTGCTTGCTCTTCGAGAGCAAATTCAGACAACCAAATGTGCATCAGAAGGGTTTAGGGACTGGCAAGAGGGCTCAGAGAGTAAAGGCGATTGTTGCCAAACCTGAAGACCTGAGTTCAATCCCTGGGACTCACATGATAGAAGAAAAGAGCTAGCCCCGACAAGTTTTCTTCTGACCTCCAGATAAACACCGTGTAGCAGATGCACCCCACCCCGACATGCGTTCTATAAGTAAATCAACATATGAAAAATGAAAGGAAAGTGGCTTAATGGGCATGGGCTCAGAGCAAGTTATTGAATGTGTTCCCTCTTTATTAGAGGGGTCGCTCTCCACCAGAAATGCAGGCAGTTGCCATATCACTGCCTGAAATGCTGGGCTGGCCTCTCTCACTTACCCAGCCATCCGTTATTGACTGAGCACCCTCTCTGTCCTGGTGTCTGTCCTCATCACAGTGTAAGGACTAGACTCCGCTCTTCTCAACGCATCTAGGAAATCAACTAAAGGACTAATTAACTTAACTTAATCAATTAAAGAAAATACCAAATTGTAATCACTTTGTATATATAGTTAACAGCAGAGCTAGTAGCTTCTTTAGATTTGGGTGGTCTCTGGGTTGGTGGCATTTCAACTGGGACCTGAAGGTGAGCAAGAAATGAACCAACCCCACAAGGATTTGGGACGTAAAGAAAAAAAAAAAAGAGTCCGAGAGGATGCTAGGGTTTTGTCCAGAGCATCTTGCTAAATCATGTACCACGGACCAAGCAGGGAATTGCAGAGGAGGCGGGGCCTCCTGTGAGAGGAGCTGTGTTGAGTGGCACACTGCTCCTTTTGGAAGCATGAGTCAGTTAAGAGCCCTCCTCATTTCTGTGTTGGACATAGCTTGTTTCAGTCTGCCTTAAGCCTTCAGTGTCCTACTCAGATCAGATGTTTTCTTTGTTCTTTCATGTATTGATCAACATGTGTCATGGGTTTGACTATATGCTTGGGAGGGTATTACCTTTTTATTTGTTTTATTTTTATTTTTTTGCTATCATATGCTCGTTCTACTCAGAAGAGTTACTCTGATAATAACCTATGTAATTATTTCAGTTCAGAGACTCTTGTTGTTTTCTTAGTGCTCTGAGATCCCTATTATCTTGTACATTTTTATTTTATGAGCATATAAATATAATATATAGTTTATATGTAAACATACATATATAATATATAAACATTCATATGTAGTATACATTATATATGTATGTGTGTGTGTGTGTGTGTGTGTGTGTGTATACACACACATATACATAAACGCACACTGTGTGCTGCCCCTAGAGGCCAGAAAAGAGTGTCCTCTTCCCTGGTACTAGAATTACAGACAGCTGTCCTGAGAGTGCTGGGAATTGAACTCAGGTCTGCTGGAAGAGAAGTCAGTGGCCTTAACCACTGAGCCATCTCTCAAGCACCCCAAGCTTCCAGTCTCCTAAGAGTCTTCTCTGTTACTGATCCTTGGAAGTTATCCTATGACCACCTCCTCTGGAAGTAAGGACCCCCTTAGCATTAAACATTAACTTTCCACATGAATATGTGTGTGTGCATGAGTCCATGCACACACACATTCTGTATAGGCTTGTCTAATTTATGTGGAATTTACCATTCAAGAGAAGGCCTGGGAGAAACCCACAATCACATTTTCATTGGATCAGAGCCAAACCCTTTTTTTTTTTCCTCTTTAGAGCAAAGAGATCCATCTTCAGAGGTGGCGAACAACGTACGAACTGGCCTTGGAAGCCGGGGAGAAGTTGCGGGACACACCCAACCCAGAAACGAGAGAATTCGTAGAAGGACAAACCAGCAGGCTTCAGGAAAGCTGGAAGGACACTGAGCTTAGCCTGGGAGAGGTGATCAGCCGGCTCCAGAGCACTGCAGAGGTACGTGGGCGCCACTGCCATATTCTACACGTGGCTCTTGGTTGTGGGACAGGAGGAGTGGTTTTTCTTTTTTTTAAATCCTATATTCTGAGTTTTCTAATGAAAGTTAGTCCCTACTAATATAGAGATCATGCCTGTTAGCACCATTAATACAATAATAACTGCATGGGAAAACTGAGTATTGCAAATATAAACACCTGAGGTGCTCTTCAAATACTTACCTTGGGTCAGTGAGATGGCTCAGTGGGTAAAGGCACTTGCTGCCGAGCCTGCAACCTGAGTTCAGTCCCAGGAACCCACATGGTAGAAAGAGAGAACCAACTCTTGCAGAATGTCCTCTGTTGTGTGCTATGGTGTACCTACACAACCACACGTACTAAATAAGTAAGCAAATAAATACATGTTAAAGGAGAGGTTTGTGAAAGATGAAACATGAAATTCCTTGGATGTTCAGTACAGGAAACTAGCATCGCATGTATGCCCTGCCTGGGGTACAATACATGACAATAAGCTCACTGTGCTGTGGGTCTCGGTTCTCATCAGAGAACGCACTTCCCCACAGATGCCAGTCCCTTGGGGAATTGCTCACTATATGGGAAAGAACTGAACTGTTTGGAGTCATTAGTGAGATAGTCTCTGCTTTGTTTTTGTTTTATTTGGTCCATGTTGTTCTCAAGGACTGAACTGTTTTAAACTTACGACCCAACACTATAATACTCTTAGGTCTTCTTTATTATTATTATTATTATTAATTATCATTATTTATTTTTTGTATGTGAGACAACTGTCTCTGTCTTCAGACACATTAGAAGAGGGCATCAGATCCCACTTACATATGGTTGTGAGCCATCATGTGGTTACTGGGACTTGAACTCAGGACCTCTGAAAGAGCAGTCAGTGTTCTAAACCGCTGTGCCATCTTTCCAGCCTGCTCTTGGTTTTTCAAATGGAGTTTTTATTTTTGTTTCACTTGTCAGAATACTAAGCTATGTTTGTTTTGTTTCATTTCTATGCTTATTTCTGACACTCCTCTAATCTGTTGTATGCACCAAAAAGCAGAGACCCAAACCACTCAGGGAAAGTTTTCTAAACCAAGAGTAAATTTGTGTGAGTTGGTCGGAACACTGTGCTATGGACAGAGTATTGTGGGGTAAGTGGAACCATGACACTAGACAGAGCTGACAAGGTAGAAACAGATTCAAAAAACCTCAGTAAATCTCATAGTTGAGAACGGTAGGCATTAGAATCAGCTCCCAGCCAGACTACCTGTCCTGGAACACATGACCACAACACCCCACTAAAAGGACCATGACAACTGGTCACTGTAGCATAAAAACCTAGAGTTCTCCATGGTAATAATGTATCTAGATAGGCCCCGAGTGTTTAGCCAATGAGCTTCCCTTCCTGCAAAAGTTAGTTAGATCCCCAATTAACCCTGAGTAAGAGGTATGCATTCAAATACACCATGAATGAAACAGTTTGGACAAGTGAGGACTGTCTCCTTCATCAGGAGTCTCAGCGGGAAGGAGGGGTGGCCTTCATTGTAAAGAGCCTCCCCTAGATGTTCATAGTGAATCAGATCTGAACACCACAAACATGAAAATGCAGGCACCTATTGGCTTGGTTACATAAGGAAGAGAGATGCTTGTCTCTTACCTAGGTCTTTAACTTCCCATCTGTGAGCCAACGGATATTCTCCAAGCCCCGACACTCACATTTTAAAATGTGGCGGCCCCTACTCTGCGTCTTCAGGTTTAACAACTGCAGTGACTTGGTAAAAGCTTAGAAACTCTTTGCAGGTGGAGGGGGAGGCGCTACAGTGTGAAGGGAACCAGGCATTGGGGGAAACCAAAGAGCAGCACAGAAAAGATTACCAAGGAGGGGAACGGCAGTGAGCTTTGCCTGACTCTGCCACTGGGACACACACTTAAGGTGTAGATGCTGAAAGTCAATCTTCACAGTAGCCCTTCAGATGTAGATGTACACAAAACTGACATAGAATAGAGAGATGGAGACAGAAACAGGAAGAGAGTCACCCCCAATCGAACCCGTACCGGTGACTGACATGTACTGATGTCCCATGTACCCCTTCAGGTCAGTCTGTATGAGATGAAGAACTGCCTTCTGTGTGGCTTATCCAAACACGCTTAAAAGAAACCGTATATGAGCTGGTCTAGTCTGTTGTTTGTTGTAGAGAGCCATGCACTCACCAGTTTTACTACTGTTTTCCAAACAGACCTGGGACCAGTGTAAAAAGAAAATCAAGAAGCTGAAAAAAAGGCTGCAAGCTCTGAAGGCACAAAGCGAAGATCCCCTTCCTGAGCTTCACGAGGCCCTCCATGAAGAAAAGGAGCAGATTAAGGTACTGACGTCCGTCCGAGCCAGCGGCCAGGACAATCACACAGCTGCCTTGTGGGCACTTCAAATGCTTGCCTGCCTCTCTGCTTTCTGTGATCAAGAAAAGTGTTCTCATCAGCTGGAGGATTTTCCCTGTCCTCTAACAGCATTCTGGTCTCTTAAGGTGTTAGAATCAATGCTCCATATAGTCCTCGTGTAAAGATGAGAAAGGGCTTTGGCAAAGCGGTACATTGTAGGCTCTTGTGGTAGTTCTCCTTCATGTTCTCTTTCTGTTTCTTCTCTGAATGTAAGACCTGGAGTCTGAGGGTTGTTTTTTTTTTTGTTGTTTTGTTTTGTTTTGTTTTAATCAAGTGGGGAGGGGGAGGGGGAGGAGGTATGGAGGTCTGAGGACAGCCTCAGGTGTCAGTCTTTGCCCTACACCTTGTTTGAGGCAGGGTTTCTCTTGCTCCCATGATAAGTACTCCAGGCTAGCTAGCCCATGAGCTTCTGAGGGGTTCTCCTATCTCTGCACCCCATCTTGCCATGTCACTGTTGGAATGCTGGGATTACAGGAATATGCCACCACACCTGACTTGCAGCCTGCCTCAAACAAGGTATAGGGCAAAGACTGACACCATATGAATACAGTCGGTACATCCCTCTGCAGTGATTGATATTGTCAGATATTGTTCACCCTTTGTTAATCTGGAGTGAAAGGTAGTGTCTGTCTGTAGTTTGTCTCTTGTCCCATCAGTCAGCCCTCTTGGGAACTGCCTGTTGACATTTCCCCTGATTTTTGGCCTCCACTTAAACAAGTTGCTTATTTATTCTTAATATGTTGTCTCTTTTAAGTACATACTTATGAATATCTTTATGAATATCTTTTTTAAGATTTTTATTTTATTTTATGTCTATGAGTGCCAGAAGAGGGCATCAAAATAAGTGCCAGAAGAGAGCATCAATTCCATTACAGTTGGTTGTGAGCCACCATGTGGTTGCTAGGAATTGAACTCAGGACCTCTGGAAGAGCAGTTAGTGCTCTTAACTACTGAGCCATCTCTCCTGCCCCCTTATGAGTATCTTCTGTCAGACAGTTTATTCTTCTTTTCTTTCCTTTCTCTTCATTCTTTTTTTTTTTTTTTTTTTAATGTCACTGGTGAACAATAGATTTGTAGAAGTTTTGTTTGGGGTTTTGGTTTATGGTTTTGTTTTGATTTATGTGTGTGTGTGCATGGGTGCACACCTATATTTGCGACAAAGTTTTGCTATGTAACCCAGGCTAGTATTATCACATTCTTGATCTTCCTGCCTCTACCTCAAGAGCTGGTATTGACAAGTATTTGTCATCATTACCCAGTGATTTTGTGTGGCTTTATTATAGGCAAATATGTGAGTATTTTTCTATACAACTGTGCCCTCTTTTTCTGTAGAAAGTTTCTATCTGTGGGCGATGGTGGCACACGCCTTTAATCCCAGCACTTGGAGGCAAAGACAGGCAGATTTCTGAGTTCAAGGCCAGCCTGGTCTACAAAATGAGTTCCAGGACAGCCAGGGCTACACAGAGACCCTGTCTGGGGGGGGGGGGGGAGGGGGGTTTCTATCTGTAACTCATAGAATACATTTTTATATCTTCTCCTAGATGTTCCCACATATCCTAGATGTCTAGTGTTTAAAAGTACTGCTTTTTTAAATCCACATCTTAATTTGTTCTGGAATTGATGTTTGCATATGTTTTAAGTGAAACTCCTTTTTAAAATGTTATTCCTGTAGATAACCCTGTAGCTTCTTGGAGCCTGCTTAATAGACCCATGCCAGGTATCAAATTAACATATAAACAAGATTTGCAGCCAGTAGTGGCTCATGTCTTTAATCCCAGCACTTGGGAGGCAGAGGCAGGTGGATTTCTGAGTTCGAGGCCAGCCTGGTCTACAGAGTGAGTTCCAGGACAGCCAGGGCTATACAGAGAAACCCTGTCTCGAAAAACCAAAAAAAAAAAAAAGAAGAAGAAGAAGAAGAAAGAAAAACCAAAAAAGATTTGCTCCTCAGATTTTCTTCTCCTCTTCATTGGCTTCAATATCAAATTGCTATTAGCAGGCATCGCAGTCTTGAGAGATAAGGTAGAAAGATAGGGCATTAAAACCAGTGTCAGCTGCATACAGAGTTCAAGGCCAGACTGGGCTACATCAAGTTTAGATCAAGATGCCAATAACAAAGTGAGAGAATCCAGTGTTATTCTCCATTGACATGCTGGAGTTTCCTTCCATAAAGTCTAGAAGCCTGTGCTGACTGTGAAATCCAAACCTTTAAGGACCTAGTGTCTCTTCAAGTGTCATACCCCATGGCTTCCAGCAGAGTCTGCAGCTTTTATGAGCCCGGCCCCGTTTATCAGTGGAAACAATCATGGCAGAGATCCACAAATTCATCTGACTAATAACCAGATTCCAAAACAGATCCCAAGTAACTGGAGGCCTACCTAGGACCATGGATACGATCCCAGAAGAGTCTGTGATCTGCCCAACCTGCCGAGCCTTCCTTTCCTCATAAAGCTACATCCTATTATAGCCAACTTCATGTGGAAATAACAGCACACAGACACCTACATGATAGACACATGCCACATACACACCATACATACACACACAACACACATACCATATACCCATATACCACACACAGCCATACACACAAACACACAATACATATACATATACACTCTCACCAGAAACACACAAGTTAAGCATTCCTATTTCAAAAAAAAATCCCCAAAACTCGGAGGTATGAAGCATTTCTCGTTGTAAGCATTTTGAATGAGGTATGGTCAGCCTGACATGTAATGTCTCTAAATATAAAGCTTTTATAGATTCCTGACTAACACAGACTCTATCTGTATCAGCGCTTCTAAACCTGTGGGTCGTGAGCTCTTGGGGGTTGACTGAGCCTTTCACGGGTGTTGCCTAAGACCATTGGAAAACACAGAAATTTACATCACAATTCGTAACAGTAGTAATAATTTTATGTTGGGGGTCACCATAACACGAAGAATTGTACTAAAGGGTAACAGCATTAGGAAGGCTGAGAACCACTGCTCTATATACTATTATGAAAATTGCTACAGTGGACATGAGACTTGTTGAAAGATCAATTCATTGGAGCAGTTCTAATTTTAAAGTTAATTTCAAATAATATAGTCACATGGATCTAAATTTAGAATGTTCATAAGATGTATATTAAATTTTTTCTCCATTCCTTACCACAGGAATTGATGGGACTAATTTGTTGAATATTCTTCCCAGGATAAGATATTCTGTCCATGTACACGCACGTGCATATGTCTTCATCTTTTGTTCCCTTTCTGTGTGTGTATGTATGTATGTGTGCATGCCCTGACATGGAGAGCAGAGGTCAGTGTCCAGTGTCATCTTCCATTGCTCTCCACTTGCTTTGCTTGAGACAGGATCTCTCACTGAACCTGCAGTTCACTGATTTAACTAGGCTTGCTGGCTAGCAGGCTCAGGGATCCTCCTGTCTTCATCTCCCTGGGCTGGGAGGCATGCACCACCGTGCCTGGCTTTTTCACATGGGGGTTGAGGCTCCAACTTAGACCCTCACTCTTGCACAGCATCTATCCATCCCCTTTAGTTCAAATGGTAGCGCAGAAGAACAGGACAAGGCGTGTGCTGCCTGTTGCTGTAGGGAATCCAGCTAGAGCCTGGTGATGCGCTGCTAAATATAAACAACTTGAAGTTTTATATCACACTCTATAGATGGTAACTGGGATTTTACAATACAGACCATTTATCAGATTAAAGATAAAGGAAACTATATCTGGCTGACTTATTCTCCTTTTGCCATCATTTTCTAGTAAACCTGGGGCATTTTAACTTAAAGGCTGTAGCATTCTTTGGTTGGGCGGATAGATGGGTTTTCCAAGGGAAGGAACCCAGAGCCCCTTGTGTGTTGTGTGCTAGGCAAGTCTCCACCCCTGAGATTTACTCCCAGATCCGAGGCGTGGTTCCTGGAATGTTTCTACAGAAGTGATCATTGGCTGTAATTAGCTCACATACTACACCTCCCTGCGTATTATTTGACTTCTTTGTTTGTCTTTCTCTTAACACTTAAGAACATTTTAAAGCTCTTAGCCCTGTGTGGTTGTATAAAACCTCTAATCCCAGCTTAGGAAGCTGAACTGTAAGTTGGAACCCAGCCTAAACAACATAGCGAGTACCAGGCCATTCAGTACTGCATAGTAAGTCATTTGCCTAACTTGCACGAAGCCCTGAGTTCAGTCCCCACTACTGCAAAACCAAACAGATAGACAACGACCAAAAAAGGTTATTGGTACAAACTAGAGAAGCTGCTTTCCTTTTCCTTTCTTTTCATTCAAACATATAATTCATCATATCTAATGATTCAGTATGCACCAGGCGTATGGCAGGTGCCATGATAAAACACCATGACACAGAGCAACTTGAGAAGAGAAGGGTGTATTTCAGAAGCAGTGTTGTTCCGGTCCCTGCCAGTCTGTCAGTACAGTCTGTTGGGGAGATACATGCTAACCACATAGCTACACTGTATGCATGTGTGTGGGGTGTGTATGTGTACTGTAGGGAGAAAAGAGAGGAGCAGTGAGACACTAAAGCAGAGGTCCCAGGCTGGGGGTATAGCTCTGTGGTTGACTGTTTGGGATTAAAGGATTAAAGATTAAAGGTGTGCATCACTGTGCCTGGCCATTTTTATGCAAACTTTGAAAGTTTCCTCTGGACCATTTTATGAGAAACAGAGAATTTAGCAAGGTAAGAGACCACACCACTTTAGCTTTTAGAACACTGAAAAACTATCAATGGGAATTAGTGCCTCGTTACTGTAGCCGCTCTTCGGAGTGATCTCTGGAGTAAATGACACAGAATCTTCTTTCAGATTTCATCAGAAGGCCTGGAAAATGAACCATACATAAAGAACCCTAAACACAACTAAAACCTAAGAGACTCGGGGTGTCTGGGCTGGTCCCTTCACTTCCCTCTGCAGTGAAAAGGATTGTCGTTTACTAAATGCTACCTTTCATTGGATTGGAAAAGGACTTCATTTTAAAAACTCATTGAAGCCGGGCAGTGGTGGCACACACCTTTAATCCCAGCACTTGGGAGGCAGAGACAGGCGGATTTCTGAGTTCAAGGCCAGCCTGGTCTACAAAATGAGTTCCAGGACAGCCCTGACAGCCAGGGCTATACAGAGAAACCCTGTCTTGAGAAACCAATAAATAAATAAATAAATACTCATTGAAGCTGATGGTATAGTCTCTGCCTAGCTAATGTGAGGCCCTAGAAACCCTGTCTTGAAAAACCAATAAATAAATAAATAAATAAATAAATAAATAATAAAAAACCTCATTGAAGCTGATAGTACGTAGTTTAGTGGTATAGTCTCTGCCTAGCAATTGTGAAGCCCTAGGTTCGATCTCTTACACATGAATGAATGAATGAATGTTAAATATAGGAAGCTGTCCCCTAATTTAATCGCTGTCAGTTAATAGCAAGCAGTTTCCCCTCCCCTATAGTCATTTATTTAGAAAATAAAAAATAACTCCTTCCAAACAGAAGTTGTCATTTCATGATGGCCAGCCTCAGTGCTAGTGGCATACCCAGGCATTTTGAAAGTGAGAGATCACACTTTATATGACTTCTTAACATGGTTTCTGGGTCTTAATCCAGAAATGTGTGCAAATTTTGCTTTTCTTACATTATGTATGCTGTGCCCTCTAAAGAATGGTAAAGGTCAGCCGGGCAGTGGTGGCGCACACCTTTAATCCCAGCACAGCACTTGGGAGGCAGAGTCAAGAGGATTTCTGAGTTCGAGGCCAGCCTGGTCTACAAAGTGAGTTCCAGGACAGCCAGGGCTACACAGAGAAACCCTGTCTCGAAAAACCAACAAACAAACAAAGACTGGTAAAGGTCCTGGATGGTTTTCCAACAGAAACACTTTATTAAACTCCAGCTACCTGAGGGAAGGAACTGGAAGGGAGCAAAGACTGTCCCCTTGAGAGAAAGGTGACTGGAGGCAGCCAGGCAGGGCTGCGGGAGCGGCTGTTTCTCATTCCGAAGGTCCCTCCCCTTCCCAGGCTCCCCTCCCCCAGAGTCTAATCAAAGGATTAGCCTACAGGTTTGGAAACAACAGCAGCTGGAGTTGAAGGCATTTTCCCCTTTCTCCTCGCATTTAAATGCAGGAAGTAGAGAAGTCTCTGGCTAACTGGACGCACAGCTTGAAAGAACTTCGGACTATGAAGGCCGACTTGAGCCAGCACATCCTAGCGGAGGACGTGACGGTTCTGAAGGAGCAGATCCAGCTTTTGCACAGACAATGGGAGGACCTCTGCCTAAGAGTAAGTCAGTCAGCCGCCTGCGGGGCTGTGGGGGGGTTGATTGAAGCGTCCCAAGGGCAAAGGAAGGGATCCTGACTTCGCTGAAGCAGGAGCCCTTGGGTCTGGGACCCCTGTGCTTCTCTGCTGGGTCCTTTAGGAGGCAGCAACCGGTTTTAACAGATTGACCTCTTTGTTTTAACAGAGTTCACTGTGTAACTTTGCACACTTCCACTGAGTTCGTTTGGCTGTTTGGTTGGTTTTGTTTTGTTTAAGATCACCTTAAGCTGGGATGGCAGCAAGGGCCATGCTTGTGAAGCTTCTGCTCCATGGCTTGCTTAGGGAAGTACCAATCTTCGTGTTAGGAGAGATCTCTCTGACCCCCCTGTGTATTTCTCTTCTGCCACACCAGAGCCTTGATGCCCACAGGCATGGAGGCAGTTATCTGAGAACCAGGCTTCTGCTGCATTCGGATATTCAGTTCTAAGAGCCTTTTACACTCTGGAGTGATTAGAGCCTAATGACCTTAGCAGATCACTTGTACTGGATAAAAATGGAATTGTGTGTAGCCTATTGCACAGTTCAAGACTATGACAGGATATCAAAGTGGAATTAAAGGGTTCAAGGATTAATCTTAAAGACCCTTGTTTTAAGGATATAACATTCTCAGGAAAAGTTAATGCCTTAATCTCATTTTTTTGTATCAATGAATTTTTGACATTTGTGAATACCTGTGTTCTAAAGACACTTTTAGTTACACTTTGAAGTAAATAGTATACTTTACAGAACCTTGGTTCTTAGTAGTTACAATGTACTCTAAGTGTCTTTTAAATTGTTCTAATTCCTGTTTTCTATAAATGAAAGCACTCAGGATCTGTGAGAAGTCTTGAGAGAGTTAGGACTCAAAGAGCGCACCCAGATGGTCCCGATTGTTCCCACCGTGGACTCAATCCTGGCACACATGCCAGGAGTTTTAAAAGCCAAAATAAACAGATTTCTGGAGGAATGGGAGCAAAATGCTTGTTTTTCTAGGGATAGATTTCGGGCCTTTTAAATGCATTTGGCTGGGCGGGACACTGGAGCATTTGGTATCTTGACCTCACTCAGGGAAGAGCAGAAGTTCTTTTGTAAGTGGTGAGGAAAAAAAAAAAAATCTCAGGAGAGTGCAGCCGTCTCTTCCCCTTTCTATAAAATGCAGTGCTAAAACTACTGAAGAACTCTTAGCTACCCCATATTACACTACCCCGGTTAAGATTTCAATGACTTCTCAGAAACTGAGAATAGATGTACTTTTAGAAAGGCTGGTTTGAATTATCTAGATGTAAGTTTAATTGCTAACCCGTGGCCCTCTAAGGAGACGGGAAGCCCCGTGCCTGATGTTAGTACAATAGAGCACTGGGCATCTGGGGGTCAGCCTGCTCGCTCCAGACCAATGTTTGCTGACATTTTCATGGTTTCCAGACAAAAACTACAGTGTGTAATGACAAGATAAATTAAATGAATGGTTTGGGGATTTGGTGTTTCTGTTTGTTTTATTTTGTTTTGTTTAAATTCTCAAAAAAAAAAAAAACTTTTTACTACTTTTAAGGTTTCTGGCTCATTTGCATTACTAATGAATGGCTGGGTGATTTTTTGTTTTCTTCTTCTTTTTTTTAATTTTGTGATCTGGATTTAAATAAGTTAATCTTCAAAATAAGTAAGCAGGACACTGCCTGCTGGATATAAAGACTTGATGAGTTCCGAAAGGGAAAAGCTTTAGGCCACAAAAGTGAGAAATTCTCCTGGAGGGATCAGTAGATGAAAGAACAAGGGAAACAAAAGCCGAAGCAGAGCCATGATTGACTCTGTACTCACCTTAACCTTTCTGCCTTGGGCTTCATGGCGATCAGATCAATACAGAGCACAGAGCACCGTCATTTTACCTTTTGTTAGTTTTTATGGTGGTCATCACGGGTGGAAAAAAAAACTTGTTAATGTGAACAGGGTTCAGAGACACTGACAAAGTGAATGGCCTTTGTGTGTGTCTGTGTGTGTGAAAGGTGTGTGAGGTGGGACGCTAGAGTGGGGGTGCTCTCGGGTGTTGAGAGCCAAGGGACTTTCCTTCCCTGCTATCCTCAGCTGCCCCGTGCATGTCATTACCTAGGTGGCTATCCGCAAGCAGGAGATTGAAGACAGACTCAATTCGTGGATTGTGTTCAATGAGAAAAATAAAGAACTGTGTGCTTGGCTGGTCCAGATGGAAAACAAAGTTCTACAGACAGCAGATGTCAGCATTGAGGAAATGATCGAAAAGCTACAGAAAGTGAGTGGGGGCGGGGTTCCCCGTGCATGCAATGGAGGAGGGCTATAGGCTTCCACAGGGCTCCAGGACCTGTCGTGTCCCTGGTGTTTCTAATGGCAGTGTACATCTTTCAAGGGACTGTTTTTGAGTTTTCAAAGGAGGAAATGGGAGAGATCGAAAGCATGAGCTTGTCATAGGTAGATACAGTGCTGAGGAGAGCTGCTTCCCTTCAGTCGGGAAGACTAGCCAGTGATGGGGTCTAGTGAGTGTTTATTAGAACCCAAGTCAAGAGGACGCCTGCAGCAGTGAGGCTTACGGAAGAGGTCAGTGGAGCATCATTGTACAGTCACCCAAAACACCTCTCCATAATCCCTGGGAAAACTGACCTCAGGCCGACTCAGTCAGCTCTGTCTAGCCTCAGCTCCACATCTGTGACGTGCAACTGAAGGGTTGTTCATTAAGAAAGAACCTGAGGGGGCTGGGATATAGCCCAGGTGGTAGAGTTCTTGCCTTCCATGCATGAAGCCCCGAGTTCAATCCTTGGCACTGCAAGGATAAAGAAAAAGACCATACCTACACCCTGGCATGGGAACGCATGCCTACACCAGCACTCAGGAGGCTGAGGCAGGAGGCTCAGGAGCTGCAGGCCTGGGCTACATAGTCAGAGGAAGTCATTGCTGCGTTAAACACTTCGTAGTCACCCAGCTGGTACAGCCATCCCTTGAAGAACTGTCAACAAGTATAAGGTTTTTGTTTTCCAATTAAAACTAATGTAGACAGGTCTGGAAAGATGGCTCAGTGGTTAAAAGCCCTGGCTTTTCTTCCGAAGGACCCAGTTTGAATTCCTAGGATCCACATGGCAGCTCACAACTGTCTGTAACTCCTGTCCTAGGGGATCTGACACCCTCACACAAACTGAAGAAAAACACCAAGGTACATAAAATACATAAATAAGCTAGTGTAAGCAACATGGTAGTATGTGCTAGCCATCCCATCACCAGGGTGCCTGAGGCAGGAGGATTGCCTGGAGTTCAGTTTCAGCCTAGACTATACCATGAGACCCTGTCTGATAAAATAAAAACAAACAAAAAGGTGTGTTAAGAGAGAACTGTGCCCTGGGCTAGAGAGGGACCGGCCTGGTGGTGACGGCTCGGGCCCTGTGCTTTGGTACCTGTCAGGACTGTATGGAAGAAATCAGCTTATTCACAGAAAACAAGCTGCAGCTGAAGCAGATGGGCGACCAGCTGATCAAGGCCAGCAGCAAGGCCAAGGCGGCTGAGCTGGAGGAGAAGCTCAGCAAGATCAATGACCGCTGGCAGCATCTCTTTGACGTCATCGGATCAAGGTAAGGACTGGCCTAAGATAATGTGTATTTACTCCTAGCGATCTCCTCACAGACCTGGTGAAACTGAACCTCATCTTCCCGTGTGGTAGCCTGGCAGGTCATAAGCATACAGATTTGCAGTTGAGGGGAGATGAGGAGAAATTCTAATTTGAACAATAAATGGAAATGATATTTGTGTGTGTCTGTGTGTATGTGTGTATGTGTGTGTGAGTGTTATGTGTGTGCATGTACATGTGTGAATATGTGTGTGTGTGTGTGTGTACGTATGTGAGTATGTGTGTGAGTGTGTGTGTGTGTGTGTGTGTGTGTGTGTTGTTTGTGATGCAAAGGATTAAACTCAGCCTCACATGCTAGGCAAGTATTCTACTACCAAGTTATTGTTTGATTGCTGCTGCTGCTATTGTTATTGTTGAGTGTGGGGTCTGGCTAAGTTCCCCAGGCTGGCCTTGAACCAATCTTATTTCCTCTGCCTCCCGAGTAGCCAGAGCTACAAGCACTTGCCACTGTGCCCAGCTGGAGTTGTTTTAAACAAGAGTTGGAAACTTAGTTCGAAAGAGATCCTAAAGGGGAGTTCTCCTTCGGAAACTCACCCCGTGCTAGAATTAATGTGTCCCCCGTGAAATTACGCCTGCCTGTTCCTGCACTACGCTCTGTGTAGTAACAGCCGGGCCCAGTGTAACCAGGTCCTTGATGCCCCCCCACCCCCCCACCCCCCACCCCCCCGGTTCACTGGGGAATACAACTTTGAATACTGGTCAGCATATCCTCAGATGTGACCACAAAGCTCTGTTCTCCAGTGCAATGTTGTCCGAAAGAGAGCTAGGAAGATTGTCTGCCATCAAACAACGCTAACGTTTGTAGATGGCTTTCGATTTCAAGTCTTCTCAGCAAAGGCAGCACCCTCCTCCCCAGACCACACATTTTCCTAATGCACCCTGGTTTTCCGAGATGTCTGCTTTGGGACCACTCATGCAGCCTTGTCTGCCAGTGGCCCAGCGCGTGTCTCACAGGACAGTGTGCTCAGGTGCGAACACGAATGTCATCTGGAGTTTAGAGGAGAGACTGTTAAGATTTGGAGATAAGAATAGACCGGTGTTAGTGACGTGGCATGCCCTTTGCCTCACTGACCACTGGAAGCCATAAGTGAACCTGACTCCGTCAGCAGAGGCAACGGCCAGGTGGGGCGAGCTCAGCAGACAGGAAGTGAGAGGAGCCAATTATGTTAATGGGAGTGCATGTCTGTCAGCAGTAGAGCCAAGCACATGGAGAGAGTCTGTCTTCTGAGAGTAGAGGGTGGAGAAAAGGAAAGGCCTGCCACCCAGATGGTCCTGAGTGAAGGTTCAGAACTCCTGATGGCCACTGCAGGCAGTGGGAGAGACCCTTGGTATGAGAAAGCAGGTATGATGTGGAACAGGAGAAAAACCACCCAGGAAGGGCTGAGAAGCCCCGCTGGCTCACATGTAAGAGAGGGGGTAGCATGCATTTTTTCAATGCGATCACTGCGTACATGTCAGCAGGCTGCTGGTTTCTCAGCAGGCTTCTGGCTTCTCACTGACTGCACATCTCTGGCCAGTTCCTTGGTAGAGATAAAAGTACATCAGCCTTCTTGGACATAGTGATTGGCAACAGCAGCAAATATCTTGGCTGCCTATTGAGTTCATGCCTTGTATGATGTTGCTTCACCTTTGTAGTACAATTACTTATGGGAGAGGGAGAGAAATGAGTGCCACATCACAAGTATGGAGGTACGAGGACAACCTGTGGGAGTCTCCTTCTATCAATGTGGATCGCAGGGGTAGAATTCAAGTTATTAGATTTGGCAAGAACCGCCTTTACCTGCTGAGCCATCTCTCCAGCCCTCACTTAAATTTTAAGGTAATTCTGAACGGTTGATACCATCATCCCATTTTGTACATAAGAAAAACTGAGGGCTGAAGTTAAATACTTGCCCAACTGATAGAGACAGCTGAGAATGCAACCAGTATCTCCACTCAGGCAGCTGCCATCCTCCTGCCACCGTAGACCTTTCTAGTCGGAAACACACAATGAATGGAGAACTGTGAAAACTTCACCATAAGCCTAAGTTAAAGTTGAAGGCTTGGCCTGGTGTTCAGAACTCTAAAACCCACAAAGCCAGGTCTCATTTGCTGCTTAAAAAGCAAAGCAAAGCAAAAGAAAAAAACTATTGCTCTGGGTTTATTCTCAACAAATTGCAAAATGATTACTGCAACATTACAACAGGCTTCTTTTTTTTTTCTTTTTAATTTATTTATTTTATGTATGTAAGGGCATCAGATCCCATTAGAGATGGTTGTGAGCCACCATGTGGTTGCTGGGAATTGAACTCAGGACCTCTGGAAGAACAGTCAGTGCTCTTAACTGCTGAGCTATCTCTCCAGCTCCCGCAACAGGTTGGTTTCTTTCTTTCTTTTTCTTTTTTATTAGAGATATTTTCTTTATTTACATTTCAAATGTTATCCCCTTTCCCAGTCCCCCCCCCTCCAGGAAACCTCCATCCCATCTTTCCTCCCTCCCCCCACAACAGGTTTTTTAAAGCTACATTTCATCTGATTATTTCAGACAGCGAAGCTCCTGGGGGCAGGGCAGCAGAGCCAGGCTCTTCACATCAGCTGTTTTGGCTCTTAGAAACAATACTACATGATCAGTCTGAGCCTTCATTTTCAGAGAGGGAAACTGCACTTCAGAGAAGGGGAATGAGGTCTCTCAGGAACTTCTGCTCAGGGCTGCAACAGGAGCTAGAGTCTGTCTGTATGTCTGTCTCACTGTACAGAGCATCTTAAGAACACATCTGGCTCCTGTGAGGTGCTGGCTTTCCAAGGCACTATATGAAAATTTTTCTGAAACCTAGGACTTGATGTCAGGCACTGTGTACTGGAAGACAGTGGTTCTCAAGCTTCAGCAAGCATCGTATCCTACCCTGGTGTCCCACGTCTAGAGCTGCTCCAGCCACGGGAATGGGTGGAGCTGAGACCTTCATTCCTGACGTGTGCCCTGGTATGGTACTCCTGATAGGAAGACCACACAGAACATAGGAGCAGTGGAATGAAGCAAGTCAGAGATTTTTGAATGAGTCTTGAGCCTCAGTCTCCATGCTGAAGGACCATGCACAAGTCCTGCTTCCTGCCTCCTTAGCAGGGTACCTGTGAAAGCTGAGATCCAGATGAGACGGTGGCAGGACCACCAAGGGTCCATCCACGCACATCCACCTCCATGGCATCCATTGAGGATGTCTGATAACCACAACAGGAAGAGAGGTCTTAGCCTTGAACCGCTGTCTTCTCCACTTAGAAAGTCTTCAGTATCAGCAACATCCTTAAAGCAAAGCAGCTGCAGGATATGTGTCTTGAGATAACCTTGACAAGGGCTGGAAAATCCAAGGTGCATTCACGTAAGATTACATAGGCCCTGGGCTATAATTATCTAGAATCCAGTCAGGCTCAATGACAAGGAATTTTAGTTACATACCTCTTTGCTCACTCAAGAGATTAAATGAAGAATACACTTTGTTGGCCATAGTCATTACCCTCCTTCCTTATGTTTCTTAGACACTGTATATAAAAAGTGACTTGACAAAACCGAAATACAGGAAGGGCAACTGAGTTCTTTTTTTTTTTTTTGTCAGAGCCATCCGTATGTACTGTCCTCTAAGAGGGAGGGAGTTACATGAGAACATGGGAGATGGACAGAAATTAACATTTTCAGCCAAGAGGGACCATGGCTCCAAGAGGGCCTTCCCAATTAGACTTCAGTGGTCATAGAGTCAGGAAAGGATTTGGCACCTTCTGTTGTGTGAAGCAGGAACTGTGAACACAGGTCACCCTGTGTCTTAATGTTTAGTCAGTGGGGGGATGGGGAGGGGGGTAGTGCATATCTTGGCTGAGCCATTTCATAAGATCTGGGGTGAAGGTACCCATGGTAGACATAAGGTATCTTTCCTTGATAGATTCCCCACTTTATATTTTGAGGCAAAGTCTCTCACTGAGCCCCAAGTTCATGGATTGGCTAGATGGCTAGCCAATGTGATCTTGCAATGCGCCTGTCTTCTTGCCTCCACACCCCCATCCCCCGGCTAGGGTTACACGTATGAACAAGACCATGCTCAGCTCTTATATAGGAGCTGGGGATCTGAACACAGATCCTCATTCTTGCTTGTGTGACAGACAATTTACCAACAGAGCTGTCTTTTAAGCCCTAGGGTTGGGACTATTTTTAAAGACTATTTCTAGCAGTATGGGTGAATGATCCAATGGATATGTCTAGTCCCTGAAAGCTCCCTTGGAAGACTTACACTGGTAATCTCCTTCGAGAGGGGATCGATAGTGATCGCTTTCATTTCACTTATCTACAGTTTCTAAGGAAAATGCTACTATTGGCTTGAGTGCCTCCTCAATGGTACTATCATGAGTGGGCTTGGTATCCTATGCTAGTGTATGAAGGAGAGACTTCAGCTAGATGGTAGCATGTAACCAAAGGCTTGTCCCTTCCTGTTGACACTGGATGGCTCTTGTGCATTCAGAAGTATCATGTCTCCGGGGAAAGACAGCAAAAGAAATTAAACATGCTTTTCACATTCCCTCTACCAATGTGAGAAACCTGTCTCATGTATACTGATAGCAAGTAAAATGACATCTAAGCTCAGCAGGTTTTACCCTGGCAACCATGGGTTATGGATGGTTTTCATCCCATGTAGAATGGGCTAACCCTTTTCATGGCCCTCCTCTTAGCTGTATCTTCTCAAGGTCACTGTGAGAGGCCAAACAGTGCTTCCGGTCAGGAAGCTGTCTTTTTCCAACCAGCACAGGTGCCGGGAAGGCTATAGAGGTCACTGGGTATAGAGAAGGGCCCGCTGGAGGTGGCCCTGCCCAGTTCCACTTTCCTTCCTGTCAATCCAACCATTCCCTCTCCGGAGCAGAAGTGCCTTCTGGGAGTCAAGGGCTTCCCCAAGGGGAATGCAGCCAACTTATGGGAAGCAATTGCCCGGATGTGCTTGGTCAGGGAATGAGTGCCAGAGTCTCCCACTCAAAGGTCACAGGAGCAGCTCAGCTTGTGGCAGCAAGTAAAGCAGGTGCCACCTTTTAGGGAAAATGTTGCCAAGCCTGCACACCTTGTTCCACTGGTAGAGAAGGCTTACATTGTCGTCGTCGTTGTCATCGTCATCTCACAGGTGGGAAATAGAGTAATGGCTAAGTCGTGGGTTGTAGGAACACAGGAGCTAAAGTCTCAAAATAGAAAAAGAAACAAGCCCGAGACATTGCCATAGGAGAAAGAAGGATTTCCGTCTTCCTACATTTTAGAAAACCCAGGAGGGAGAAGCTGAAATCTCCTCCTCTATCTTGAGGCCCATTTGTACTGCAAGGTGGAGTCCCTCCCTGTGCAACCATCAGTGGGATAGTGTAAGATGAACTCTGGCCTTCTCAGGCAGGGCTCCAGTTCTTAGGCAAGAGGAAAGCTCCTTAGGGAAACGTCTCCTTCAGGACCTGAGCAAATCACCCCCCACCCCAACCCCCACCCAAAGCTCGGGCTTCAGGTTTCACTGCTGCTTGTAAACGTGACACGGAGAAATTATAAACCAGAAATCTCTTTTCTCCCATGTTCCCAATCTAAATGTTTCCTCCCTGGCTTTATAGCACTTCATAAATAACACGGTGCCAAGATAACGCTGGGACTTTCTCCCCTCAGCCTTGCAATCCTGTAGCGTCAGAACAAAGGCTGTGTGTGTGTGAGAGCAAAGAGCTGGAGAGAGATGGTTTCTTTATTGCAAGGGGGAAAACAGATTAAAAATTGCGGAGCATAGAAAAAGGTGTCTTCCTTCCTTGCCGTCATTACCCTGTGCCCAGGAGCCAACTGGGGTGGTGCCGCTGCCGCGGCCGATGGGGAGCCTTGCGGAGGGCCTGGTTGGAAGATGCTGAGCCAGTGAATGAAGAGAGCAGGCTGGGCAGGGGGAGGGGCCGCCTGGCCAGGAGGTGGAGGTGCAGCCGGGAACTTGGAGCGTCCGCTGAAACCTAAGGAATGGTTTTTTCTCATAAACAGTAAGTGCCATGTCAGCGGCAGCCGCACCCGTGACCCAGGTGGCCCCTGCTATCTCTGTGTGTCTTGCTGTCTGGCTCACTCGTTTTGGTTACAATAGAGATCACTGATGAGATGGTGGCTGCGGAGTGTGTGCACTCAGCCATCGGGGGATGGGTTCTCTCCTGGCGTCAGCGTGCTTGTGGTGTCCGCAGCCTACCTCTGACAAGCCGGGCAGAGAGAGAGAGAGAGAGATGCGATTATGCTGTGTGGAAAATAGAAATCTCCCAGCATCAAAAATGCTCCAAAGCAGCAATTGGCTCCAAAATGTACTACCCTGTCTGTGCCCTCAAATCAGGACGTGGAAATTAATGATTTTACTATGAAGATATTAAGCTCTTTAAAAGGATAAAATTGTACAAGCTTGGTACATCACGTTCAGCAACTGACAACTGCCTATAGGTTTAAGTATTTCCTTGGGTCCAGGTTTGGATACTATTGACCGTTTTAGTTCTCCTTACTAATTTTGTTACGCTGTCCACATTGACAGAGGCATCGTTTAACTTACACCTACCTGGGCTTTTATAATTTGCATACTGTATACTGTTTACCATTAGAACAGAGCTGAAAGGTATGTTACTCCATGTGCATGAACATGAATTATTCCAGAAATATGCATTTGCTATTTAAAGCCTCTCATATACATAGCAAGGCTTCTGCTTGCTGTATGCACTGATTACCAAGTCACCTTCATTTTGACGGTTCTTGAAGGAGAGCTGTGTTGTTCAGTGTTAAATTCTGAGCCACCTCTAGTTAAGATGAAAGAAAAACTTTATTCACCTTGATCATGCCCTGTATCTCTCTACCCAAGATTCCTGTCATAGAACTCTTCTATTCTACAGCTGCTCTCGGGCATGACCCTAATTTTGTTTGGTTTCATAGGGGGGAAAAATGTCTTTTGGGATGCATGGCTTCTCCTTTGCACCCAACAGTACAGTTTTGGTCATCAGTCCCGGAATTTAGCTCAGGAGACCTGACTTCTTTTCTTCTGGGTATATGACATGTGTTCAGAGGTAATGCGTGACAACTACTACCTGGATAACCATGGGCAAGTGCAGAGGTGGGTCCCACACAAGCTGCCCAGGTGGCTGATGTCATGCCATGCCATGCCATGCCATGCTGTGCCACCAGGCTGGGTTTTGACTAGGTTTCCTTGTTTCCTGATATTAACTGAAGGTCTGAGTGGTTTGAGAACCATATGATTGAGGCCTGATGTATAGAGGTCAGCCATCAGGATCAGCAAAGGGCACATGCTTCCCGAACCAGTGAAGGTGACAGTTGAGTTACAGTGTCTGGGGAGCAGAACTACAGAGACTTTAACAATTCATCTGTTATTCTTGGAATAAATTCTCAGATATTGCTGGAGAAACACTCTTGATTCCAGTGCATTGAGGGTGTCAGACAGGTTAAGCCACAGAGCAGGTTAGACTCACTGGTTAAATCAGTCTGCCTATCTGTCCATCTGTCTGTCTGTCTCTTCCCCTCCCCCTCTGCCTCTGCCTTCCCTTGCTCCACTTGGCCTTTAAGCTTACTTGTTATCAATAGGTGGCCTGCCACTCATAGAAGGACAGTAAGTTGCTTTGTGGATAAAGTATTCTGTTATCCTCTTGTCTTTAACATATGGCATTGCCATCGTTTGAATGGAAAAGACAAACTGGTGACTGTCACTCCCTCCCCCAGTGGGTATTTATTTCTAAGTACTTCTGATACTGTACCCGATACCTAAGCTGCAGGGGCATAAGCTCTGAAGGACTTACAACCCAGCTTTGAGTTACCAAATCCTCACAAAGCAAATGGTTAAATGTGTAGTGAAAGAAAACCACGAAAGAGAAACATTGGCAGTAAATCTACAACTTCAAGCCTCTTCTCATGCTCTGGCTGCGAGCACGAGTATTGACTCCTGTATCTGAATCGTGTTCCCCGACAGCAGCAAAACCCATCTCCTACCCCCAATCTATGTGTATCTGTGTGTACAAGGTATGCAATAAGCCACAGAGGCCAGACTGTCGGGGTTAGAATCCTGCCCCTGCTAATGATCCAGGTGACTGAGCTAGTTATTTAACCTGTGAGCCTTCATTTCCTCAGCTGTCCAATGGGGAGGACAGCAGTACCATAGCACCCGTGTGCCAGCATCAGGGATAACAGTGTCATAGCACCTGTCTGTCAGCATCATTGAGATGATGAACTGAGTCACTAGCATGTGAGAGCAGTTGTTAGCATATGAGATAAATCTTAGCAGTTCCACTTTAGTACTATGGCTTATTAATGAGTTACAAAGTATGTCCAATGTAGAATTTTTTTAAAGAATTATTTATTTATTTTAATGTATATGAGTACACTGTCACTGTCTTCAGACACACCAGAAAAGGGCATCGGATCCTATTACAGATGGTTGTGAGCCACCATGTGGTTACTGGGAATTGAACTCAGGACCTCTAGAAGAGCAGTCAGTGCTCTTAATCACTGAGCCATCTCTCCAGCCCCAATGTAGTATTTTAAAGGAATGGATTACACAGGAAGAGGTTGGTATAGCTAAGTATCATTTTACACCAAACACTTGAGAACAGAGATCCTTTGGATTTATTTTTCTATCCTGAGATATCTGCATATTGAGATCTCTTGGGAAGCCACCAGCATTTCTTATATACATAGCTAAGGTCCTTAGTGTGCCTTCTGGTGTGAGGTCTGGCTCGGAATTTTTCACTTGTAATGTGATGACAGCCCTCAAAAGTTGTAGATGTTTGAACATTACAATGCTTAGATTAGGGATGTTCACTGTGTGTTGTATTTCCATCCTTCACTGGTCTGCCTCAAGCACTCCATTGTGAATACAACAGTCCAAGGAAAGACCAGCAAATTGTTCCTCTCCTTCTCCAGGAGTTGTAGCATCCCTAACTTCTGGTTGGCAAAAGAAAGTATAGTTATACCTAGGCTATTTATTGTGTGGTAGCTCCCTTTGTACAGAAGGTGGTCTCCCCAGACCTCTTTTTGTTGAAATAAGAAAAAAAAGCTGTGATTCTCCTATTGGCCTGGACTTGGGTACTTACTTGATGGGAGCATAGTAAGGTGCCATCCTGGGAAGAGGAAGAGCAACAGGAGAGAGGGAGATGATGATAACGGAGCCTGAACACCGGTCTCTACCCACAGGAAGTGGGCATGGCCAGGCCTCTTATCCAGTAAGAGGTTTTTTGAATAGGGCAGCCTCTCATAGCTGTGAGGGCTCCTTGCACAGTCAGGGGGGTGAGATGGGGTGAGAAGGGCACGTTGCTAAAACCACAGAGACGAGAGCCCGACCTGGGCTATAGCCGTATCCAGGCCTCGCCCGGATTCTGTTACTGCCTTTTCAATAAATCATCGCATGGCTTTGAAGGAGACTTTTTGTCTGCTGCAAGAGTGCAGTTTGGAAAATATAGTTCCTTGAAACTGATCATGCCCATGATTCCTGGGCACTTGTCCTCGTCAGAGAGTGTCCCAGATGGCTTTCATGCACACCTCCTTCCTGCCGCCCAGCCAACCCAGTGAAGGAGGGTATCACCGTTAGCCGCATTTTCTACGTGAGGTTAATGAAGCCAGAACTCAAACCCCAAGCTGCCTGCAAGCTTTCCACCTTCATAGAGCTACTGAGAGTAAAACACTATTGTGAAGTCCAGAGCTGGCTCCACTGTGGGATTGTGGCACCACGTGACCTCCTCAGCATATGGAAAGTTACACCGCTGAACATGTATTATATTCCAGTGGCTACTTGGTCTCATATCACCTGCAAGATGTTTAATTTTATAAATAATAAGGACATTTGGAGTCTGAGTCAAGTGTCTTGCGGGGCTGTAGATCTTGTAAATGGGTTGCGGATGGGACTTTCACCCTTATCTACTCCAAGGTTAAAGCCCATTCCTCTTATGGCTGAGGTTTGGGAGACCTCAGAAGCTTACAGGTAGAGGGGCTGAGGTAAAAGGGTTCTCCTAAATTCATAGTCACTGCTAGCACAGACAGAACTAGAAGGCTGTCCACAGGGAAGTCTTGATTGACTGTGACATATAAACTCAGTGACTCTTTGGTCCACTTAAACAATAACCTGGAGGTAGGGAACGCAGCTCAGTAAGTAGAGTAGTTTACCCAGCGTGAACTAAGCCCGGATTCCATGCCCAGCTCTATGTAAACTAGAGCGCTCCTCTATGGATCTAATCCCAACACTACAAAGGTGGTGGCCTGAGGATCAGAAGTTCAAGAGCAACCTTGACAACACAAAAGGATCAAGGCCTGCCTGAGCTACCAAAGACCCTACCTGAAAATAAAATGGGGAAGTTATTGGGCACGTTTATTCTTAACAAGTATTTGTTTACAGCCGGTGTACAGCCCGAGGGAGGTACTGCCTAGCTACCTTTCTTTTCTGAAGAGTGGGGAGTGTCTCCCGCTGTGCTGTTAGCTTGCCCTAGCTCTCCAGGAGCGTGGGGGTTGGGTACAGGGTGGTAATGGAAGAAGTGTTCCCAAGCAAGAGAGAGGAACGACTTTCAGTGAGAGGCCAAAGAGGTCACACAAATTGCCCTGAGGTGTTAAACAGATTAAGAGATTAAACTGGTTTGTCAGGGTAGAGAGCAGACTGTTGAAAGGTTCCAAGCTTGAGAGTCTGACTTGTCAGAAATGGAACCAAAGGTGGTGAGTAGGGAGGCGCAGAGGCCAGAGGAAGTTGTTTGGTTAAATAAACCTTGGTGGAGGTGCAGCAGACGGTGTGCTTCCTGTGAGCTGAGGTTAGCATCTCAGTTTCTCTTTCTATTGCTGTCAGACAGCCGGGGATGCAGTTCTGACGGCATCTGCCTGCATGGGGATTGGTAAGTGGGAACTTTGAATGTAATCATTACTTCGGATCTCTGGGATAACCCAAATCGCCAAGATCCACAGTTGCAAGCGTTCACTCTTCCTACTTTAGGACTCTCACGGGAGCCGCCGATTGAAGCGTTTAGTTCAGTCTCTGTGTGGAGAATGATGGCTAGCCAGGCGAGGAGGCTCACACCTATAATCCCAGCATTCAGGAGGCAGAGGCAGGAGGAGGATCTGCGAGTTTCGGGCCGGTGTGGGCCACTTAGGGAGACCCGGTCTCAGATCGACAAAGATGGGTTTTGCTTCAGTAGCTCGAATTTCCCTTGCAAGCATTAACATGAAATGCCAGTGAGCTCAAGCTACATTTGCCTCCTCAAACCTGCTCAAGCCGGGAGGGACCTGAGGTTGTCAGAGAGACGGCGGCAAGCAGAACTCTGCTTGAGTGGTGTTTCCCTTCTGACTCAGAGATGCCCCATAACAAGCCCGCAAGGCAGACTCAACGGAGCACCAGCCCATGCATTGAAGGGGCAGGGTTGCTATGTGTTCTGTCCTTGTCCAGAGTCCATAAAGGGCATCAGGAGCCAAGTAAGTGCCGACTGAACTGGGTAGGCGACATCATTAGCCATCCAGGGAGGACCGCTGACGGCTGTTGCCTCGGGCACACCAATGACAGGAACTGGACCGAAGTATTCATTGTGGAGCCCCAGAAAGCTGGTCAGGGTGTTAGGCAGAGTCCATGTGGGTCTGACAGGACTTTTGGCTCGACTGAGTCCCTGTGAAAAATCATGTGGACCAAGAGTATTGCAGAGTCTCCTACTCTGTGAGCATGCCTACCTGGGACATGTGAGTTGTTCCTGCGATGAATTAAATCAATGCACGCTCTCTTCTGCTCATCAGCATCCGGACCGGCCCGTGCTTCTCACTGCTAATGGCTGGTTCTCTCCTCCATTGCATTCAGGGTGAAGAAGCTAAAGGAGACATTTGCTTTCATTCAGCAGTTAGACAAAAACATGAGCAACCTTCGTACCTGGTTGGCTCGCATCGAGTCTGAGCTCTCCAAGCCTGTTGTCTATGACGTCTGCGATAACCAAGAGATCCAGAAGAGGCTTGCTGAGCAGCAGGTAAGTGACAGGAAGGAGTGCTGGGAGGAAGGGTGGAACCATGGGAGGCCAAGCCAGGCCTGCCCTCCTCTGCCTTGCGTCCAGCCTGCTCATGTATCTGTTTTCCCCAGAGGAAGCGGATACCTGCCTGTGTCTCTTGCCTCATGTGTGAGACAGCCATCTCTGAGTGCCCCTTCCCTTTTACATAGCCCTTTTGGAAGTAGTTCAAGTAATGCTAAAGATGCAAACCTTACTTTCAATGGTCAGTTGGGTTTATTATTTTTGTCTGTTGTGTTTAACATCGCTGTGAAAGGGAATGAGTTAGGGGTATATTTTCTCTTTTGGAGTGAGATATAACCCAGACTGACTTGAAACTCTCAGCCTTCCCCCTTATTGTACTGACATCAACTTGATACACCTGAGAAGTGAGAGAGCCTCGCTTGAGGAAGTGCCAGAAGAGTAGACTCTAGAGATCTAGGTAGCCTCAGACCTGCCCCTCTCTCCTGGGACTCAACCTGGTGTCTTTCATATGTTAGGCAAGTGCTCAATCAAGACCAGAAGGGAATACCCCAGTTTTATTTGTGTGTGTGTGTGTGTGTGTGTGTGTGTCACATGTGCCTTCGAGGGAGGGAGATCTCATTTTACCCAGACTGTCCTCAAACTAGCGATATAGCTCAGGGTGACCTTGAAATTCTGTTCCTTCTACCTCCACCTCCTGTGTGCTGGGATTTATAAGTATGTGCCACCATGCCTTTCTCAGAAGACACCCTTTCATGATAAATTATCTCGAGTCAGGCTTATCTTTTTATTGGTTTAATTGTTTTGTTGTTGTTTGCTTTTTGCTTTTCAAGACAGAGTTTCTCTGTGTAGCCCTGATGGTCCTACAACTCACTCTGTAGACCAAGCTGGCTTCAAACTCACAGAGATCTATCTGCCTCTGCCTGAGTACTGGAATTAAAGCATGTGCCAGTACTGCCTGACCTTTATTGATTTTAAAGTAACATTTTGGGAGACATAAAAAAAAATATTTGACCTTTGCAATTTTTTATTTATTTTTTTAATAAAAAAGCACCTGAAACCACTTTTTAAAGGTTTTCTTTTTATTATTTTAATTATGTCTTGCTATATTCTCATGAAAATAGGTATAAACAGACATCAGAGGTATTGAATCCTTTCTCTCTCTCTTTTTTTTTTTTTTAATAAAAAATCATATCTCACTACCTGGCCTACAACTTACTTGCAGACTAGGCTGATCTCTAGCTCACAGAGATCTGCCTCCTTCTGCCTCCCTAGTATTAGGATTGAAGGTGTGCACCTACATGCTCAGCTGAACATGTCTTTTTATTGAGGTTATCTAGATCGGTGTTTTCAACCTGAAAGTCTAGATCCCTTTGGGGGTCAAATAACCTTTTCATAGGAGTGACATCCTATAGGAAATTAGACATCCTATATCTAGTATCAGATGCTTACATTAGGATTCATAATGGTAGCAAAGTTACAATTGTGAAGTAGCAATAAAAATAGTTGTATGGTTGGGGGTGACCACAATGTGAGGAACTGTATTAAAGGGTCACAGCATTAGGAAGGCTGAGAACCACTGCTCTAGAGACTATCTTTGCTTTGGTGCATAGGAGATAGGCCTGAGCATCGTATAATTTCAGTGGGTATCACAGAGATCTGAGTGTGCATCTCAGAGGAGTCCCAGCTGCAGGACCACTCAGCTTCATTTGCCAATTTGACTTTCTAGCATGAATTTCTTTGGGCAGTCTCTCAATAGACAAGGCCTTGTCAATACCTGCCCCCTGCATGGTGGGTTAATTCAAGTGAAGGTGGATGCTGGCAGTATCTTTATTCTTAAAGAATGAGGCTGAATTTGGCTGGGCCTGAAAACTGTCTTCACATTTCATAAATCCAAAGTGGGATACTTTGCTACTAAATGGCAGAGAATTTACTCCTCAAGCCATAAAATCTGAAACTGCTGCTCTCTTGGCCTTCTTTGTCCCCATGCTGAAGTGGTATGTAATTTCAATCTGGCCAGTGTGACAGCTTCCTCTTTGTAGAGTTTAAGGTCACCACAAATGGAATTTTTGTCCTTTATGATTACCAAGAATGTTGGCCAAGTTGGTATAGGGAACTAGCATTGCTATGAAGAGGTTGATATGTTAATTTCCTATTATTGTAACGAAGTTCCATAAATTCAGCAACTTAAAAATCACAAATTTGTTATCTTATAATTTTCTAACAGGGCATCAAAGGGGCTGCCCTCTTTTCTGGAGGCACTAGACCAGTGGTTCTCACCCTTTCTAATACTAAGACCCTTTAATACAGCTCCTCATGGTGTGGTGACCCCAACCATAAACCTGTTTCATTGCTATTTCATAGCTGTAATTTTGCTAATTTTATGAATCATAATGTAAATATCTGATATGAGACCCCCCTCCCTCAAGGGTCACAAGGTTGAGAACCACTGATCTGGGGTGCAGTCTTTGATTCCATGGACTGTTCTGCATGAGTGTGTCTTTTCAATAACTCATCCACTGGTTATGGCCTCATGCAGATATCAGGAGAATGTTCATATTCTAAAGCCACATGGCTGGCTATTTCAAAATAGTCAATCTCCTTTACTATGTACCTTAGTCACTGTTCTGTTACTATGAAGAGATCATGACCAAGGCAGCTCTTATAAAAGAAAACATTTAATTGGGGATGCTTTAATTAAGATGTTTAGCCCATTATCATGGCAGAGAGCATGGCAGTAGAAAGGTGTCTTAGTCAGGGTTTCTATTCCTGCACAAACATCATGACCAAGAAACAAGTTGGGGAGGAAAGGGTTTATTCAGCTTACACTTCCATACTGCTGTTCATCACCAAGGAGTACAACCTTGGCTATCTCTGGAACACAGCCTCTTTGTGCTTTCAGAAAACACTTCCCAGAAGATGTCACCTCAACGATGCTGGTCTCTTCTTAATCACCGCTAATTTCTTAGCTCCAGCTAACCAGCATCAATAGTCCCAGTAATGCAAAGTTTTTGCTTTAGTAGTTCTGGTACCTTGTTAATCACAGCTGATTCTTCAGCCCCAGCTAACCAGAACTACAGAATCTTCACAATCAAAACAGCAATGGCCCTGAAAAGAGACTTTAATTTTCCCTCTGAAATTTCACAAGCCAGACCTCCATCTTCTGCACTGTTCTCAACATTATCTTCCAAGCTCCTACACAACATCTGACAGAGCTCTTAACAACGAATGGATATTCAAGCCCAAAGTTCCAAAGTCCTTCCACAGTCCTCCCCAAAACATGGTCAGGTTGTCACAGGAATACCCCACTATGCTGGTACCAATTTGTCTTAGTCAGGGTTTCTATTTCTGCACAAAACATCATGACCAAGAAGCAAGTTGGGGAGGAAAGGGTTTATTCGGCTTACACTTCCATGCTGCTGTTCATCACCAAAGGAAGTCAGGACTGGAATTCATGCAGGTCGGAAAGCAGGAGCTGATGCAGAGGCCATGGAGGGATGTTCTTTACTGGCTTGCTTCTCCTGGCTTACTCAGCCTGCTCTCTTATAGAACCCAAGACTACCAGCCCAGAGATGGTCCCACCCACAAGGGGCCTTTCCCCCTTGATCACTAATTGAGAAAATGCCTTACAGTTGGATCTCTTGGAGGCATTTCCTCAACTGAAGCTCCTTTCTCTGTGATAACTCCAGCTGTGTCAAGTTGACACAAAACTAGCCAGTACAGAAGGTATGGTGCTGGAAAGGTAGCTTAGAATACACACACACACACACACACACACACACACATACGGACACACACGGACACACACGGAGCGTTCATACACACATCTGGGCTGCCTGGCACGGGCTTTTGAAACCTCAAAGCCCACCCCCAGTGACACACTTCCTCTGATGAGGCCACACCTCCTAGTCCTTCTAATCCTTTCAAATAGTGCCAGTCCCTGGTGACTAAGTATTTAATTAAATATACATATACGAGTCTCTGGCGGCCATTTTCATTCAAATAATCATACAGTGTAACCTAACACAGCCCTGATTCTGGGACTAGGATCTGGACGTCCTTGAGGGCAGAAAAGGCCCTACTCCACCTACTGCAGAGGCACTAGGCAATTGTTAGTGGTTTTACTGAAAAGAGTGTCACTATCTGTCTGTCACACTAAGTCCAGTAATATTTGCTCACGTTTTAATCACAGATAATTGATTACCCAAAGTTGTTTGACCTCTTCCCAAAACATGACCTAGAAAAGTTGAGATCACTTAATCCTGACTTCTCAGAAGTCCTTAGCTTTTAGAGCTCTTGCGGTCCCTGCTGTCCCTCCGTCCTCTTAGTGAAACAACCTTGGAGAGGTGGTGAAAGAAGGGTTCAGGCCAGTGGTTCTCAACCTGTGGGTCTGGACCCCTTTGAGGTCACATATCAGACATTTGCATTTCGATGCAGATCATTACAATTCATAGCAGTCGCAAGATTACAGTTATGAAATAGCAGCAAAAATAAGTTTATGGTTGGGGGTCACTGCCACATGAGGAACTGTATTAAAGGGTCACAGCATTAGAAAAGTTGAGAACCCACTGGGTTAGGTCCTCTGAGTCTTATCACTTACTCCTCATGATGGGAGAAAGGCTTTCCTGTTGGTTTATGCTGTTTCTCAAGAGTTCAGACAGGTTCTGAAATGTAATACTTCTTCAGACTTGGGCCCTGATAGGTATTACTGATGGCCCTACGCTGTTTCCATACCACTCTTTGGAGTGTTGATTTATTGCTTTTGTGGCTAAAGAGAAGATGCATCAATGCCAGTGCGTTTCTGAAAAGCTAGAGACCAACTAGTGAACTAGTAAGAATTCTTAAAGGTGGAATTCTACTTAAATGCAGTCGCTGTAAAAGCAGCCCTTGCATTGACACTGCAGAGATCCCGCCCCTGTAGTACGTAAGACCTTCTCCCTGACTACAGAACTTAAGAACTCCACCAACACGCCTTGCCGCCCACGGCCAAGCGGGCGTGTATGTCTGCGTATAAATACATAGTTTCTTGACTCTGAACTGAGACAGAGACTGCCTGGTGGAGAATGGAGAATGTGTGCGAGCATTTGTTCTCGCTATCTGAACACAGCATGCCCGCATGCAGTAGCCACACAGTCGCAGTACTCAAGTGACCTAGAATGACCCTTTACTGTCAAGTGACCTAGAATGACCCTTTACTGTCTTTCTGTGGACAGTGACTACTGTTGACAAAATAATACTCTGGTGGCCTGATTTATAGCCTTAGTGCAAATGTAAACTTTCAGAAACAGACATACCAATGAAACAACTAAAATAGAATTGAACTTTGCTCCTTCATGGTGTGATTTAGGTATCAGGATGCATGGGGCAGCCTCACATCACTTATCACAGAATCTGGATGATAGGAAAAACTTCTCAACTAACTCACTCTCTCTCTCTCTCTCTCTCTCTCTATCTCTCCCCCCCCCCCCGCCCCAAGCCCACCCCACACCTACAGTAGTACATAGGGTGGGAAGGTCTCTTGATAATGAAAACGCTATTTCTTTTTAAAGAAAATTTCCAGACTGGGTATGTTGGCACATGCCTGTCATTCTAGCACTTAGCCAGGGTGGGGGTGATCCTTCTGAGAGAGAGAAGGATCAAAAGTTCAAGGCAATCTTCTTGGGCTATATAGATGAGGAGAGGAGAGCAGAATCCAATGGTCCATCTTTTTTCTATGGTCATGAACTAGCTATCTCTTTTTATTTATTTATTTATTTATTTATTTATTTATTTATTTATTTATTTTTATCTAATCAAGGGATAGGACTCCAGAGGCCTTCCACACTCCCCAAGCCACAGCCTCAGCTGTACCCCATGGGTTAGAAGCCTCAACATTCTCCCCTCAGGGTTCATGAAGTCCTCATCAGATGGGCTCATGAGGAGGCTGTCCACTCCTGTGCCTGCAGCTGCCAGGGTTGTGCAGGCTCAGCATAAGAGTCTTTATAGATATGAGAGTCACGTGGCCCACCAAAGGTCAAAGTCTGTCATTTTTGAGTTCCTGCTACACAAGACTATTTTCCAAAGATCATCTCCCCCCAAATCGAGTCATTACTGGGAACCTCTGGAATTGGATGGTTTGGATTAAACCCTGGGTATACACAAAGCTCCCGGGCAGTAGCATCAGCCAGCAGTGCCATCTGTCAGCGTATGGTAGGCACTCCCCTTTCCCAGTACACTAATTTAGTATGCTAGCATAATTGTACAGTTGCTGATAGATGTAGGTTGACCAGGTGTCCATAGCACAGGGCTACATGAAGATAACAGGCTCAGAGTACTTGAATCCCCAGATACCTGTGTCCCCCTGGCTTAGGAGGGAGCAATGGGCAGGGGTGCTTTAATACCGGCCCTCCCTCCACTACTCAGATCTCAAGCGCTTTTGTGCTATCTTGTAACCGTAGGATCTGCAGCGAGATATCGAACAACACAGTGCAGGGGTGGAGTCTGTGTTCAATATCTGTGACGTCCTTCTGCATGACTCTGACGCCTGTGCCAATGAAACGGAGTGTGACTCAATCCAGCAGACCACCAGGAGCCTGGACAGGCGCTGGAGGAACATCTGTGCCATGTCAATGGAGCGACGCATGAAGTAAGCAGACCGCTGGCCTCGAACCTGGCCAGCCTCTCACACATGCTGCAGCCACAGGAACTATGCTCTGTTCAGGTCACTGAGAAATCTACCAAGAAGCAGCTCAGTGGGTAGAGTATTTGCCTTGCAGAGATAAGGCTCTGCATTTAAATCCCAACACAGTGTCCCTGTCATCTCAGCCCTTAAGAGGTGGAGGCAAAAGGATGGAAAGTTCAGGGCCAGCCTAGGTTACAAATGTCCTAATCTTTAAAGAAAGGAAAATCAAGAATTGGCAGAGAAGGCCTAGGAGGGTGAGCAAGGAAACAGCAGGCAGGCAGCTTCAGCTCTTGCCCAAGCCCTGGATCCAGGATTTTCAAGGTGCCTAAGTCCTTCAGAAGAATTGGGTTTAGGCCAAGAGCAACAACATCCTTAGCTATTTCCTGGGAAGGGATGGTGGGGTGTCTCCCTGAACAGTTTAAGTAAAAGACTGGAAAGTGGGCCCTATCAAGGGACACTTGGAACTCCAAAATGGGGAAACTATGCTAGGAGTGCACGGGGCAGTTGTGCTAACTTCCTGCCCTCCACTCCTGTCAGAATCGAGGAGACCTGGCGGCTTTGGCAGAAATTTTTAGATGACTATTCTCGCTTCGAGGACTGGCTCAAGTCAGCCGAGAGGACAGCGGCCTGCCCTAATTCCTCCGAGGTGTTGTATACAAATGCCAAAGAGGAGCTGAAACGGTTTGAGGTGAGCCTTTCCCATCCCAGTCTCTCACCACAAGCCATGCCTGCTGTGGCTCAGAAGCTGAGTGACTTTGCATGGCCGGATGTTCCCAATGCAGTCACTGCCACCAGCCGCTAGGACAGCTTTGCCAGAAACATCCACTGTACACCAGCACCTATGCTTTGCCGGTCTCGCAGACCTGAGATGTGGGGTTCTTACTGCCTGGGCAGCAGCCATGTGAAGCAAGCCACTTGGGGTTGGCAGAGTGGGGGCTGTTCCCAGCCCTTTGCCCATGGGTGCTGACCTCCACTTCCTGCCACAGGCCTTTCAGCGGCAGATTCACGAACGACTGACACAGCTGGAGCTCATCAACAAGCAATACCGGCGGCTGGCTCGAGAGAACCGCACCGACACAGCCAGCAAGCTGAAGCAGATGGTGCACGAGGGCAACCAGCGCTGGGACAATCTGCAGAAGCGGGTCACAGCCATCCTACGGAGACTCAGGGTAACCTGCCTGCGGCCCCCCGGGGTGCTGTGGCAGATAGTCAGCGAGAGGTTGATATGTGATATGCTGTGGGTAGGCTGGCAGCACGGCAGCAGGTAGATTTCACGGAAAGCCTGCGTTCTCTTAACTAACCTTCTTCCCACACAAAGGAGCCCGTGGCTGCCAACGTTCATTTTTAAAGAGGGATTTGCATAGGTCTTCTCAGGCAAAGCCTGCTTGTGTGAGCTGTGTTAACAAACCACGTCTTTCTTTACAACGTCTGTAACTCAACAGTGTAGGTGTTAGCACTGGGACTGCCCACAGAGTCCGGGGAACTGCTTTCCTGGGCCAGGGCAAGCACACATGCATGTCTGCAAAGAGCCTTGGCTTGCCTATCTGTTTTTATCAGCCCCGCATCAGAAATATGGACAAAACACAGAAGTATGTACCTACTCTGTTGTGTGAGGTGTTGGGACAGTAACTGTCTGAGGTTTAGAGCACACTGATGAACCTCAAAGCAGTCTAGGAAGATGAGAACCTAGACTACTTTTTGTATTTATTTTTTTTTTAGCCCTCCTCAAAGGAAGTGGTAACTTAGGAGGCCTCTTTATCATTGGAGAGAGTGATTATGTTTGACACGTTCATAATTACTGAATAGTAAATGGGGCAGTCACACTTAAGCCCTATGTGTCCCCTTTAAATGACCACGTGTCTGCGTTAAAAGAACGAGACTCACTATGTAACCCAGACTGGCCTAGAACTCATACTCCTCCTGCCTCAGTCTCCTAGCTGCTAGGATTACAAGCGTGTGCCAACATTCCCACCCAGATGGGCACCTTCCTGTCTTGAAGCTGCTCAACCCTCTTTCATGGGAAAAAGGCACTGCAGACCAATAAGAAAGGCGGGGCCCCTGGGCTGCTGCCCCCATCCTGTGGACAAGGAGAGCCACTACTTTAGACTAGAAAACCCAGAATTTCACATTCCTCAAAGGACCTAAGCAAATATGTTGCATCTTACCAAGTCTTCGAATTCTCTGGGGTGGAAGCCAAGGATCCGAGTATTTGTGGGGCAGGGCACCACACAGCCAAGACAAGACCCCAGGCTCCAAATGCAGTGCTGAGGCTTTCAGGATACCCCAGAGACAAGGTTCTGTCTGATAGCTCTGAGCACCCTCTCCTTGAGCCAAGCATGACCGTGGAGTGCAAGCCTGGTCTTTCTTCCTTCACAGTACTTCACCAACCAGAGGGAAGAGTTTGAGGGCACCAGGGAGAGCATTCTGGTTTGGCTCACAGAAATGGACCTGCAGCTGACCAACGTAGAACACTTCTCTGAGAGTGACGCCGAGGACAAGATGCGCCAACTGAACGTGAGTGCTGCTGCTTCAGCATCTGTAAAAAGGTGCCTCTGTAGAAGAGAGCAGGCCAAGTGCCAGTTTTAGCCGGTACTCAAAGAATGTTCCAGAATTCTCCAGGCAACAGGCTACACTTTACCTATGTACTTATATTGCTTATTCTGGGGACACTGGGCCTTTCAGTAAGCTCATTCCGAGGACAAAGCTCATTTCAGGTTCCGGGCTGCACTTGCTCAGCTGCCGTTTCTCCGGTGCCTGTGTCCATGCAGGGCCGGCTCGGTGTCACTGTGGGGCCAGGAACAGACACACCTCTGCTCTCACGGCTATAGATGACTGTTTACAGTCAGTTTGGAAGTTTTGTTTATCTTTTGTTGCTGTTTTTTGAGACAGTGTCTTGCTATGCAGCCCAGGCTGGCCTCAAACCCATGGCTGTCAATGCTTCCTTAGCCTCTCTGGTGATGAGATGATAGGCATGCGCCACGTTTTCAGGCTCACACACAGTCTTCCCTCAGTCGTTCTCTCCTTGGTTAGAAAACACCAACAAATGAAAACCCCCTGCCTCTCAATACAACAGGCATTTATTGTTGTCTCTGGGTCCACCAAGGCCGACGCCCATCAGTCAGAAATATTCTGTTCCCACCAAGTGTCAAGAAGATGAATTCTCTCCCCACCATACCCAAAATGATGAATATCCATCTTGGTCAAATTTACAATTCTTTAGTTGGAAAAAAAAAGTATAGAATTATTTCAAATTGATTGCCACCGTCACTTCCTTAAAAGCAGATGCTACTGTACCAAGTGCAAATCAGAAAGGGAAAAGGGACAAGACCATAATGACATCTAATGCCACCCCCGACCCCCCATATGGCCCTATCATATGGAACAAACTTATATTGCTTATTCCGGGGACACTGGGCCTTTCAGTAAACAGCTCGTTTTGAGGCCAAAGCTCACTAAACACAAAGAAAAGACTCTATCTCACCTTCCAAACAGGGCTTCCAACAGGAGATCACACTGAACACCAACAAGATCGACCAGCTCATCGTGTTTGGGGAGCAACTCATTCAGAAGAGTGAGCCCCTGGACGCCGTCCTGATCGAGGATGAGCTAGAGGAGCTGCACCGCTACTGTCAGGAGGTGTTCGGCAGAGTGTCTCGCTTCCACCGTCGCCTGACCTCCCACACCCCGGTAAGGACCCACACCCCAGGAACCCACCGACCAGGGTTCCCAGCTGCTCAGTGAGAACATCGAACTGGATGTTTGAAGGGTCAGGACGGTTACCTTGTGCTGGATTTATTTATGGACTTATGGCTAAAAAGAAGAGCCCCATTCAATTGTGGTCCAGGGAAGCAGTTCTATTCCTCCCTGGAGCTCTCCCCATCCAATCATGGCAGATTTGCGCTAGATTGGTATTGAGTCTTGCTTGCCCCAGCTCAGCCATCTTTGCATGAACCCAGTGACTGTGGAGTTATGTGTTAAGGATTTCATTTTGTTGTTTTTTTTATATTTTAGTTTAGTTATGTGCTTATTTGTATGAGTTTGTACATATGAGTGCAAGTGCCTCTGTGCATGTGACAGAACTTTTCCTGAGCCACACATGTCTATTCACCTTACATAGGGAGCCCACACTACAGAGACCATCAAAGTCCAGCTTGGTGAATCAATGAGTTTTATAGGGGTTACCTATAGGAATATAGGTGAGGAGTTTCTTAGAGGAGCAGAAATGGCGCAAAGACAGCTGCATCCCCAAAGCCAATCCCAGCATGGGTGACAGGTCACAAAAGCTGGGAACCCGGAGCACACTACACATCCTGCAGGCAGCTCACCAGGTTGGAAAATGTCCTTTCCAGGTGACTCTGGTCTAAACCTCTTCCAGGCAGCTGATTTCTGCTCCTTCCAGACGGTTGCTCTGGCCTCAAGAACCGGCTTTACAGCTTGGCTTCTCTGAGTTTCCTTTGCAGCTCAGCTTGCTTCCATCTGACGGGGACTCAGCTTGTATTGCTTACTCTGAAAGGGAGGGGCCTAGTGAATCTGGTCAGTTTCAGCAACTTCCTGAAGCTATTTTGAGTTGTGTACCTTCCTGTTTAAAGAGCTTCCCTGCAGAATGGATATTTCAAACTCAGTAGAAAACCTTCAGAGAACACCTGGAGGCAGAATAAGGTATCAGATCTCCTGGTGTGGCTGCTAGCTAGGAGCTGAAGTCAGGTCCTCCATGAAAGCAGTGTGTACTGTTAACCACTGAGCCATCTCTCCAGCCCCCAGGGGGATTTTTTTTTTCCTTTGCATTTCTCTTTTCTCTCTTTCTTCCTTTCTTTCTTTTTCTTTCTTTCTCTTGTTCTCTCTTTCTTTCAGATTTATTTATTTAATTTATGTATGTGAATTCACTGTCACTGTTTTCAGACACCCCAAAGGAGGGCATCAGATCCCATGACAGATGGTTGTGAGCCACCATGTGGTTTCTGGGAATTGAACTCAGGACCTCTGGAAAAGCAGTCAGTGCTTTTAACCTCTGAGCCATCTCTCCAGCCCCTTATTCATTCATTCATTCTTTCTTTCTTTCTTTCTTTCTTTCTTTCTTTCTTTCTATCTTTTTTTCTCTCTTTCTTCCTATTTCTCTCTCTCTTTCTTTCTTTCTTTCTTTCTTTCTTTGGTGTACAACAGTTTTTAACTGTTCATGAAGAGAGTGGATTATTTAATTTTGAAGTGTGTGGCTAATGAAAAGGAAACCCTAGTGTGCATTTCTGTACAGAGCTATGTCATGCCAGCCTCTGGGCTCTCTGCTGGAAGAGTGGATCAAGTCTCAGTAATGCTCCTAAAGCGAATGCTCTAGTGTTACCGTAGGGCAGATGACATCGTACCTCTAAAGGTGAAGTACCTCATATGTCTCATGATGCATGGCAGCGGCCATGCCTTTTTTTTTTTTTTTTTTTTTTTTTTTTGGTTTTTCGAGACAGGGTTTCTCTGTGTAGCCCTGGCTGTCCTGGAGCTCACTTTGTAGACCAGGCTGGCCTGGAACTCAGGAATTCGCCTGCCTCTGCCTCCTGAGTGCTGGGATTAAAGGTGTGTAGCACCATGCTCAGCTGGCTGTGCCTTTTCAGAGCTGTTTTTTAATGATAGTACTCTAGAATGTTCTCTTTCAAGATGGTGATTGATTGAGAAAGTAATTTGAAAAAATTGTGCCAAAAAAGTACAACAGTAAGTAACAGGAGCCAAAATGGTGGCAGAGGGCGGGGCATCTATTTTCATTCTTATTGACTTAGAGCGATAGTTACTTAGCAATGGGAAGGATGGTGCCTGGAGTTGGGCTCCCCTTCCTGCTCTCATAATCCTTAGGACAGGGTTTTTCTGGTCAGCGTCAGTGGTCCCTAGAACTCACTGAAAACTGTCTAGCGTGGATTTTATATACATTTTACAGCTGCTAGGGGGTGTAACTTGTCCTCTTCCCCTCGTGTCTGGGAGCTTTCGATGTCTTTGCCTGTCTGGTGCTGTTCTCACATTTAAAGTGTCAAATGTGTCAGCTTTCCAAAGAGACCTTGCCGTCCCCTGAATTCAAGGTGGTTTGGGGAGTTCACATAGAGTCAGGGTCCTCACTCATCGTCCCCTTCTTCCTGGGCCAGAACAGTGACTTCTCGGCCACCATGATTGGCTGGATGGCTTCTTTTCTGTGTGGTCCAACTTGGCCAACTTCAGAGGTAGTTATTTTTTCCAATCGGTGCAGCCTCAGAAAGTCTCCAAGAAGTCCTCATTTTTAAAGGCATTTGCTTACAGCCGCTTTTCTCTATTGAGCATGAGAATATCCGCCATAGAGAGACACTACACAAAGTTAGAAAAGTAAAAAGGCATAAATGAGAGCTGTGGAGGTGACCATTAGTAAAGTCCTTCCTGTACTAAGCATGAGGACTGGGGTTTGGGTCCCTAGCACCCATATATAAAGCTCAGCACAGCATTAGGTGCCATCACCCTGTGCTGGGAAAGACCAAGACGGGAGGGTCCTGGAGCTTCGAGGTCAGCTTGCCTGGCTGAGCCAGTCAGCCCTGCATTCAGTTGGAGCAACAGAATGCAGTTGAGGAAGACGCCTGCATTAATTAACTTGACTTGTTGCAGACGCAAAATACCTGACAAAAACAACTTCAGGAGAAAAGTTTATTTTAGCTCACAAGAGTACTGCCCATCATGGCAGGGAAGGAGGGTGAGGTGGGAGGAACTTGAGGCAGCTGGTCACCTTGCATCCAGTCAGGAAGCAGGAAACAATAAATGCTGGCACATGACTCACTTTTTTTTTTTTTTTTTGGTTTTTTCGAGACAGGGTTTCTCTGTGTAGTCCTGGCTGTCCTGGAACTCACTCTGTAGATCAGGCTGGCATCGAACTCAGAAATCCACCTGCCTCTGCCTCCCAAGTGCTGGGATTAAAGGCGTGCGCCACCACGTCCGGCCCAACTCACTCTTTCTTCTTTACCTGGGACCCATGGACCTGTATTGACCCACCTTCAGCATAGGTCTTCCCACCTCTGTTACCCTAATCCACAACCCGGCTCCTTTCACTGGCATACCCAGAGATGTGCTTCCGTGATGGTTCTAAATCTCACCAAGTCGAGAATCAAAATTAACTATCACAGTACCTACTGCCAACCTACAGACTCCTTACACACCTGCACACAGATGTACATACTCATAGATGCACACACACAAAGAAAAAGCTAGAGGGTATGATTCTTGAAGATGTGTTTCTGTCAGCCACGGTGGCACTTGACCATTGCTTCCTTTCCTTTAAGATAAACTTAGCCCAGATGTTAGCTTTGCTCTTTTTTTTTCCTGCTATGAAAAAAAAAAATGTAGTTTTTTTGAAAATACAGATTCCAGACCCCACTGTGGATTGTTCAAAATTGAATAAGCATGCATAAGACCTGAGAACTTTTAAAATACAGTGTGTGTGTGTGTGTGTTTGTGCACATTTGAGTGTGACGGGTTGTGCAAGTGTATCATGTAGCTCGTGTGGAGTTCCTAGGGCATCTATAGTTGCTGATTCTCACCTTCCAATTTGTTCACTACTGTGTAGTGTACATCATATGCTGTATATAGCTGGCCAATGACTATACAGGAATCCTGCCTCTAATAGGAGTGCTGAGATTTGAACCACTCAGAACACTATGCCCTGTTCCCACTTGGGTTTTGAGGATTCGAATTCAAGTCCTCACGAATGTATAAGAAAGGCTACCCCTCAACCCCTAACCATCTTACCACACTAGAAATGCCAGTACTGGCTGTTTTCAGAAGTGCCTGACAGGCAGACTTCCAAAGCTCTTTGCCACTGCAGTAGCTTTTCAACTAGCTCACCCTAAAGCCTGGGTCTTCCCATTTAGGGCTTAGACGATGAGAAGGAGGCGTCTGAGAATGAGACGGACATAGAAGACCCCAGGGAGATCCAGGCTGACTCTTGGCGTAAGAGGAGAGAGAGCGAGGAGCCCACATCTCCCCAGTCACTGTGTCACCTTGTGCCTCCGGCTCTGGGACATGAGCGGTCTGGTTGCGAGACCCCCGTCAGTGTGGACTCTATCCCTCTGGAGTGGGATCACACAGGTGATGTGGGGGGATCCTCTTCTCACGAAGACGACGAGGAGGGCCCATTCTACAGCGCACTGTCAGGTAAAGGTGGCTTCCCAGGGCCTGTGAACTTGACCCATTTGGCTGTATTTCTAGCACCATAGCGACACAGCAATTTCTGAGTGATTCAGAGTCCAGCGTGTGACTGGTGCAGGCCTGTGGCTTTCTGGCTTCTGCCCTGCTCACCTTTGGCCTCACCTGAGAATTAGCTTGCTCCTGTTATAGGTGGGACGCCATCCACATGCTGACTTTAGGGCTGGTCGCTGATTATTCCAGCCAATGGGAGACTCATCGATTGATTTTTCTGCAGCATTTATCAAAGCATGTCAGTACATTGAGTGTGGCCCTTCTTGCCACGTGTGCCCCTAACCCATCACTATTATGAACAGGAGTTGATGGGGGGAAATCCTTCTGGTTTTTAAAATTCTTTTATTGATAAAGATAGGAAGCAGCTAATTTCCTCCTCCCACAGTGGCAGTGGCTCTGCTATGTCGACTTAGTAGTACCTGGGCACTACTCCGCAGGCCTCCAGGGAGGACAATGACATTATTCTTTTTCAGATGTAGAAATCCCTGAAAATCCTGAGGCTTATCTTAAAATGACCACAAAATCTTTGCAAGCATCTTCTGGTAGGCCCCTGCCCGTGCATGTGTCTCAACATGGCCACATCCCATGGCACACACTGCATCCTAAACCTTGCTCCCGCGTCATGTCTGACCTGTGCCTCTGTGGACACCATGCGCCTCGGTCCTTGTGTCATGGTGTATTTACACTGCTGTACTCACCCTTACCTGCGTGCTCCCTACATACCAGAGTGCTCTCAACACCCTCCACCCATCCACCCACCCACCCACCCACCTACTTCCAGGCAGGCAGAAAGAACCGTTGTCATGGTGCCTTTGTTATTTTGTTTTTTGCTTCGGTATGGGCCAAGCTTTCTTCATGGTGGCTTGGTTTCAGACTATTTCCTTGCTTCCGGTGATTTCCTAAGATGGATAGCTGGGGTTAGAAGGGACCATTGCTTTTGCCACGGCAGAAGAAACCTTCCTTCCATTTGCCACTCGAGTCCTACACCCAACCCTGTCGCTATCTTCAGTGGCAGTGGAGGGCTATCTGCGGCTGTTGGTCCCTAAGTCCATCTTCCCAGTCACTCTTGCCCTTCCCGCTCAGAGGCCTCCCATCCTCTTGGCCCCCCCGAGACCTAACCTTACTGCCTAGCACCCCCACAACTCCAGACACCAGCTCCATCCAGAATGCCGCTCATCCTGCCGCTCATCCCGCAGCCAATCATATGTCCGTTGTGCTCTGCTGTGGTCCTATCTCGTGAAGGTGCCATGTCGCTCAGTTGCATGACTCATTTCATCCCCTCCCGAGACATACTGACATTTTGCAAACATTGCATGCTTTGCAAGGAAAGCTGCAGAACTCATTTTGATATTATAACCTGATGCCATGTCACCCGTGACCATGTTTATGTCACTAAGTAGAAATCCTTTGCCTGGAGAGTAGACCCTAACTCTGGGGGGACGCTTTGTTTTAGGTAAATCCATTTCTGAGGGCCACCCGTGGCATGTTCCTGACAGCCCTTCCCATTCCAAGCATCACTACAAACACATGGAAGGTGACAGGACTGCGGCACCAGTCCCCACAGATGCCAGCACGCCTTTCAAACCAGACTATGTAAGTCCTGACCCCTTGGGCACGTAGCCCAGGTGCATGCGGGCATTTCCAGACTCTCTGGATCTGTTTTGCTCATATAGTGATGGGATTTCTCTGAGGGGACTTCAGGGAGGGGATGTCACTCAGTGATAGAGCTTTCCTAGCATGACCTGAGTTCAAGTCCCAGCACCACCCAGAGAACAAGGCCCTCTGCTTGAGGTATCCCTGCTTTGGCAGAACCCAGCAAATAGGCTAGATTTAAAGAAAGGTTTCAGCTGGGCAGTGGTGGTGCATGCCTTTAATCCCAGCACTTGGGAGGCAGAGGCAGGTGGATCTCTGAGTTCGAGGCCAGCCAGGGCTACACAGAGAAACCCTATCTTGAAAAACAAAAATACAAAACAAACAAACAAAAAAAGTGGATCTTTCCACTTCAAAAAAAGAAAGAAAGAAAGAAAGAAAGAAAGAAAGAAAGAAAGAAAGAAAGAAGAAAGAAAGGTTTCCAGCCCCCAAATTTGTGTGCTGATATTAAGGTGATGAAGATAATGACAGAACTATTTCTGTTAGTGGCAATTATCCAAATAAATAACAGAGCCTTCCTGAGCCGCCTCCTGCCTCTCAAATCTGTGCTATATTTGCTTGCTGACTGCATGTCAGAAAACAGAACAGGATTTCATCATAATCTGAATTGGTGGCGATGAGACATGGGTGTGGTTCCCAAGCCTGACAGTGAAGCATACGGTGGTCTGTTAGCCTTCCTTGCCTGACAGTGAACTTGCCTCGTACATTAGGATTAACGTGTGTACAGGGAGGAGGCCCTTAGGGTAGTCCTTACTAATGCTGTATTGGGGTGCTTATTATAACAACTACGCCTGCACCTCTTAGTTTCATGAGTTCTTGGAGTGCTGGTGAAGGCGCAGCTTGAGAAGGCATGAGGTTAAAGGGTGGCTAGTGACTGCTCAGAGCAGTCACAGTAAGGGAGTTGAGGTTAAAATGTCATTTGCAGTGTAGTGACACAGGCATCTTTCAAAGTAGGCAAGGCAAGAGGAGGTGAAGGGCCAGTGGGTTTAGCCAGCATGCCCTCTGTGTCTAACGGTGATTGTTACTATGTAGCTGGGGACAGTTCTGCCTTCAGCTGCTCAAATCTGATACAGAGGTGGCTGGGCCCACTTTGGCATTCCTCCTCTTGCTTAGCTGACGGCTACCACTTTTACTGTCTCCGTTGGTGCTGCAGCCTAAGACTGTGGAAGGAAACCCCACCAGCCCGGGGAACCCTCTCCCTATGCAATGGTTTGGCTTCTCCCAGGCATTAGGCTTGTGTTCCTCACCTGCCCAAGTTCAACAGCTCAGCTTGTCTACTGGCTGTGAAACCACACCGGTTACCGGAGATACAAAGTCTCATTTCTAAGAGAGATCAATTTATTTTTGCAAAGGCCTGAATAGACCAATCAGCTCTGAGGGAGCAGAAGAGTCACTGTGTACATGAAAGGATAAATGCTTGATAATGAATGACCTAGACAGGCGGAGGATCCAGTGTTTCCCGTTCACAGTGAGGAAAATGCTGAACACCTCGACTGGGTGATACGGAGGGGTGGGAACACTGTAAAACAGTGCGGGGGTGTAAAAGTGCTACCACAGGAGCTGTCTCATAAGATCAGGGGTCACCTCTGACTTTCCCATCATTTGTGTGGATACCCTTAGGAAGGATATAGAAACAGGCCACTTCACTCCCATCATTGGCGTACCATCTGTTTCCTTGGCTGTTGCTGGCTTTCTGCCCTCAGCCGCTTCCTTAACAATCTTGCCGGGTACGATGATGGGCGTGTTACTCATCGGTCACCTGTTGTTGGGAATTGTTCACAGAACCTAGATGATCTTCAATTGTCTTTAGGATGTTACAGAAATAACCTAAAGATTGGCTCATTCCAGGTAAAGCTGCTATTACGTCAAGGCACCGATGACAGCAAAGAAGGCTTAAAGGAGGCTCAGCAGGAAGATGAGCAGCTGGCCACTTTAACGGGACAGCAGCCAGGTACCAAAAACGGGCAGCCTTTAGGATATGTGGAGCTTGGTGTCCGGGCCTAGGTGTTTCCTTCAGCTATCACTTGATAGTAGAACATTAACTAGGGATCAAGCAATGGCGGAATTTGCCAAGACTGCTGAACCTTCCCCACAGCAGCCTCAATTAGTTTGGAATGAGTCAAGTTGTGTTTAGGAATGAGTCCCGAGCCATCTCGTTTTAAATTGGATTTTTTTTTTCCTTATAGTGCTGGGGTTAGGCTTGGTAGACAAGTGTCCTACACAGCTGCATCCCTGACCCTTTGGAAACTGTTCTTTACACAATGAGTGACAAAGGATCCCCATAAGATGAAATGCATGTTTTGTTGTTTTATTTTTTTGAGACAGGATTTCTCTGTGTAGCTCTGACTGTCTTGGAACTTGCTCTGTGGACCAGGCTGGCCTCAAACTCAGAGATTTGCCTGCCTCTGCCTGCCTCCTTAGTGTTGGGATTAAAGGTGTGTGCCACCACCCCGTTATGATATGCATGTTTTAATGACTTGCCATGTAAGGAAAAACAAGATGGGAAGGTGGTAATTAGCACATTGTCTCAAGTGCCTCATAAGACTAGTCCGGTTACCAAAGTCATTGCTGAGTTAGCTGCAAAGTAGAGCTGATCACCTCGTGCTGATCTCTGTGAATCAGAACAGCAACGCTACCTAAAATACCGAGCCAGAGGCCAGAATACCTATTGGCCAAGGGTTGGGTTTCCTTGACCTGTGTCCCCACCTCCTTCCAGCCTTTGTGGGAGTAGAGGGATGGACCTTGGATCAGAACTTGGAGACTCCTGACAAAGAACTCTGGCTCCTCCTTGGAGCATCCTTGACTTACCTTTACCAAGCCGACCGACCGCTCATGGCTGAGATCCGCTTGCACTGTTGCTTGCTTTAATCGGCAGCTTTGGATTCCAGGTGCCTTTGACAGGTGGGAGCTGATCCAGGCACAGGAGCTTCACAGCAAGCTCAGGCTCAAACAGACCGTGCAGCAGCTCAAGTCTGATATCGGCAGCATCACTGCTTGGCTTGGGAAAACTGAGGTCGAGCTGGAAGCTCTGAAGTTGGCCGAGCCTCCCTCCGACATCCAGGAAATAGCACTCAGGGTGAAAAGACTGCAAGTGAGTGGAGCCATGGGTGGAGGGGGGAAGGGGGTGTTCAGTGTAGGCTCACAGGTTTAGCATTGTGCTGCTGGACAAACAGGTCAGACCTGGGCTTAAAGTGGCTTTTACCTCAGTAAGGACCAAGACACAGGTTTCTCTTTTTCACATGAGAGAATGTCTACAGAAAATCCCCAAACCTAGAAGAGCACAGCAGAGATATGACTCAGGTCCTCAGGGCTGGAAAGATCTGGACTGTAGATTTAGGTACTGGTAGCCATTGTCAGGCAGGGTAAAGCCAACCTTTTGAGCTGTATGTGGTAGTTCTACATGAGGCCAGCGGTGGAGCCTTCCTGGGAAGGGTTCAGATCAGCTCACTGGCTGAGGAATCCTGTGGTCCGACTACTGTGACTACGCTGTGGTACAGTTAAAGACGTGTTGTTACTCATATGATCAGCCCCTAGGCCTCAGGAGCACCAGCCCAGGGTGCAGGGGAGGGGCAGGCAGCTTGAGCCCTGCATTTTTGGGGGTCCCCTGAGCAGATAAGTCTGAGGTCCTGAAACCCAAGACAGGAGTCTTGAGGGTGTCCAGTTTCTCTCCAGGTCTGTGCTTTCCCACTGTGGATACAGAGGTAACCATTTCTCCTGGAGGATTGGTGTTTCTAGGGCCCCTCGGGGCAAGTACAAAGTAGCTCCCTAGTCTTTATCTGGAAAAGTTTTTAGTCTTACCTAGAACTGTCCCTAAGCCAGTGACAGAGAAGGGACTGTGGAGGTCAGCAGGCTCGCTTCATGCCTCCGGTCAAGCCTATCAGAGGCAGGCCTCTGGTTCCCCAACCCTGCCAGCCAGCCAAGCTCACTAACCTTGTAAGGCAAGCTCCCTCAGCTGATGCTTCTTAGCCACTCACGGGCGAGCTCGCACTCGTCCTGGTGCCCACTGCTTGGAGAAGTGTGGAGGAGGTCTGTCCCTTACAGGTATTCAAAACGAGCCCCTCTTCCCTGGTGTCCGAAGCCCTAACCTGATCTCTTCCCTAGGAGATACTAAAAGCCTTCGATACCTACAAGGCCTTGATGGTCTCCGTCAACGTGAGCCATAAGGAATATCTGCCAAGCCAGAGCCCCGAAGCCACAGAACTCCAAAATAGGCTCCATCAGCTGAGCCTGTCCTGGGACTCGGTCCAGGGTGTATTGGACAGCTGGCGAGGAGACTTACGGCAGTCACTCATGCAGTGCCAGGTATGTTGACTCAGCCCAGGGCCCTGTCCCGGCAGCAGCCTGGCCCATACGCTAGGAACTGCAGATATTTTTACTTTCCCCAGGCTGGCTTAAACTAGGAAGTAGTCAAGTTCCCCTTCCCATCCCTATGCCATTAAAATGACCCCGTGTTTACCTAGCATTTCCAGGTCTGTTGCCTATACCCACCCTGGGAGTAAGTGTTGCAGCAATCATGCCACCTGGTTGAGGAAACTGCCTCTCTGTCCTTTTGTCAGAGAGAATCAGAGACCTAGCCCTGAATACAGGAGTAGTTTGATACTTAGAACAATTCCCTGAAACTCTGGGATATCAGCACTCCCCTCTGAGACCTGAGCCTGACTCTAGGGCTCATTTTTTAGGACTGAACAATGTGATGTGTATAATGCTGGCCTGCTACCCAACCCACATGAGTGTTGAGTGAGCATTGCATTAGCTCTCCACCACCGGTTAGCTCTGAGTCCATCTTTAGGAACATGAGCCCATCACAGCCTGTCATGTGGGGTGGGATCCCACAACCATTGCATCTAGAAAGTGGATTAAATATTTGGTCTTCACACCCCCTCCCCGCCTTCCCCACTGCTGGTATCAGTTTATAGCTGATGCCTCCCTCTTCCTCCCTGCCTTTTTCTTTCCTTGGTTGAGCCCCTGGCCTGTCACTGAAATCTGGTCCTTTGCTTACTAACTAATGGAGATGTACGAGCAAGCTCCTTCCGGGCACTCCCACCCTCAGCCCCCACCAAGAATGGGGCTCTCATGAGTGTTGTTTCTTAAAGGACTTTCACCAGCTGAGTCAAGACTTGCTCCTGTGGCTAGCGACAGCAGAGAGCCGCAGGCAGAAGGCACATGTCACCAGCCTAGAGGCCGACCGCCAGGTCTTCCTGGAGTGTCAGAAAGAGCTAATGGTAAGTTTCCTCCATAGGCCCACCAACCACTGTCTGCCTCCATGGGTCAGGGTCCTCCTTGGTGGTTTCATCCAGTGCTCTGGGCACTGTTGGTGGCTGTGACTCATGGGTTCTTTCAGAGAGGTGAGAAGCCAGAGCCAGATGCTTTTAAGAATAAGGGACATCAGTGTATTAAAGGTACTTTCTTGAAAGTCAAGGCCACTGAGGCATGTTTTTTCCATTGTTAATATATTCACCCCTGGATATCCAGTGGTCTTACACTCCTGCACATACCCAGATTTGGGGGTACTTGAGTCCACCAGGTAAAATCTTTATTTTGTTTGTGCATATTTAAATATTTATGTGTATTTTGCATATATTTGCATATGATCTACACAAATCCTGCCATGCGTCTTGAATCCTTTCTTGATTAGTTACAATCCTTAGTATAATATAAATGAGTTATGTAATGCTATATAAATTTCTGTTATGCCACACTTAAGGAATAATAACGAGAGCATTCACGTATTCAGAACAGTGGTAATTCTTTGTTGTGTTTTTTTGATCCATGGCTGATAGACTATGAGTACAGAGCCCAGGGGCACAGAGGCTGACTGTAATGTTCACCTGGTCATGGGAGGGAGGACATATTGCCCAAAATGAGCTGCATGTGTTATCTATATTCATAGTAGGAATGTCTTATTTTCTGGAGGTAACTGTGTCTTTATAGACTATTTTTCACTAATAAGCCAACCTAAGACCTATACATTCTCACATGTCTCAGAGGTGACTTATTTTTACCTATAAGCTTACATGTAGTTTCATTTTCAGTATTTTATATTTAAAATTGCTGGGATTGCTTTTACAAAATTCTATACTAAAATCCCTATAGAGTTCCACTCCCTATATCACAGTGCCCAAGAGAACTTTTCTCCATGAGTGGGTATCTCCCACCTCCGTACCTCAGGTGGCTACCAAGGGATTGGAATGTGCTTGAAACTGATTTCTTCTTTTAATTTGAATGGAGGTAGCAGCATAGCAAGAAGACAGCCCTTAAGTGACTGGCCCCGTGCGCCTACCAGGTAGCTAAGTGGCGTGCTCCATCTAACAGGTCTGGGTGGACTGGCTTCAGTTTCCCTGCCCTAGAGTATAAGGGTCTGGGCTTTTCATAGCACACTCCTTCCCTTCCTCCCTCAAATTTCTCAACATCAAAGTACCTTTAGAGTTCAAGGGAGTTAAAAACAGGGACTGGGCACAACCTATTCAGCCGCTCTCTGAATAGTGCAAAGCTATTTGGTATCAACGATCCAAAGACAGTTCTGGGATTGAGCTGCGCCCAGTATTCCTCCCAAAACACAGAAAGCTGCACCGCCCTCCCCTTGACAACTGTCTTACACCATTTTGCTCTCAGCACCTAGAAAAGGAATTGGTAGCCCGTCAGCCTCAAGTCAGCTCCTTGCGGGAGATTTCCTCCAGCCTTCTGGTTAAGGGGCACGGAGAAGACTACATTGAGGCCGAAGAGAAGGTCCACGTGATCGAGAAGAAACTCAAGCAGCTGCAAGAGCAAGTGGCTCAAGATCTGATGTCCTTGCAGGGAAGCCTGGTGAGTCAGGCTACTTGCCAAGTGGCCAGGGTACCTCAGAAGAGGCAGGTGGGGTGGCAGGCTGTAGCTGCATTGTGATAGAGACAGTCCGAGTGAAGGGTCCAGCCCTGTGCACATGATGACAATCCCACTTATCTGTCAGCAGGAAGATGTGAGGTGGTACCCGTCATCTTTTCTACCTTCATGCTGGATACAAGCCTTCACTTTCTCTAAGGACTATTCATGTCTCCTTCCTAATTATCCTCTAATCTGTCGAGCTTCTGTTCTGCTGAAAATGTGCTATAACTCAATGAGCATACCAGACTGTGGCCAACACCACCCCCTCCCACCCCCGCTGGGGCAGTCCCGAGTCCATTAGTGATGGACGGAGACTCACAGCCAATTGGGATTGTGGGTTTCCAGTGCTATGGCTATATGGCCTTTTGTCTGAGAAAGTGTGTCTTTTACCTGGGAGGAGAGGGTAAATTAGAAGGATTTAAGGTAGGATGGGAACAAGCTACTCCTTTAAGGGTTCTCGAAGCACAGTGCAGGCGGCTCCCTACAACTTGGTTTTGCCCTAAACTGAACAACTGGGTGTGGCTTTCAGGATCCGGATGCTTCTCTGACCAGCTTTGATGAGGTGGACTCAGGAGAACAGCTCCCAGCAGCCTTTGCAAAGGTCAGTGCCCTTCCTCCCTTAAAACATACCCAACATGGCTCTCAGCATCAGTAAGATGGCAGAATCGTGAGAGTCCAAGGCCCCGCTGGACCTTCTGTGATAGCACAAATCTATTTCAACCAATTGTCTGGCCAAAAGAAGTTCTAATGTTTTTAATAACGATTATTTTTTGAGTGCGTCTATACAGACATGCCACTGTCTGCATATGGAGGTCAGAGAAGCACTTGGTAGGACTCGGGTCTCTCCTTCTATCACTTGGGTCATCAGGCTCGGCAGAAAGTGCCTTTACTTGCTAAGCTATCTCTCTGGCCCTTTAAAATGATTATTAAAAAATGATTTTTTTTAAAGACTTGACTCAAAAGGTTCTCTCCTGGTGAGGTAGTGTTCTTTGAGGTCACAGTAGATTGTAGGTGAGGGCCTCTGTTGAGGGATTTCCTCATGTCTCCAGTAAATCAGGTCGGTACATTGAAATATGAAAATCTTGATGGCTTAACAGACCTATCTAATCACTCCCTAGGTCATCAAGTGGAATCACATGTGGTGTGACTCTAGTCCCAAAAGTGTGGTGGGAAAGTGGCCTAAGAGGGTGGGGAGGAGTAGCTAACCCTAAGGAAGGACACGTGGCATAATGGGCTTCTTTGTTCCAGCAGTTTGGAGTGGAAGAGGAAGAGGAGGAGGAGGAGACAGACAGCAGGTAATGGGATTGTAGTGCCCAGTGACTCCCCTTGGGCTCCTGTGGAGAGGACGGAGCCCCTCTTCCAGAAGTGCACCCCAGCTGTCTGAGCTACTTTTCTATCACTGCGACAAAACACACTGACAAAGCAATGGAAGCAAAGCGTTTATTGTGGCTCCCAGTGCCAGGGGTACAGTCGGTCCATCATGGCAGGGAAATCACGACAGCAGAGCTCGAGGCAGCTGGTCACAGTGTTCCCACAGCCAAGAAGCAGCAAGAGACAATGGCTGTCCTCAGCTCGCTTTCTCCTTTCTTCTCAGAGCCCCAACCTTTGGAGTGGTGCCTCCTGCTCTTTTATTTACATTTCAAATTTTATCCCCTTTCCTGGATTCCCCTTCGAAAACCCCCTATCCCATCCCCACTTCCTCTGTTCACCAACCCACCCACTCTTGTTTCCAGTCCTGGCATTCCCCTACACTGGGGTATTGAGCCTTCACAAGACCAAGGGCCTCTCCTCCCACTGATGACCAACTAGACCATCCTCTACTACATATGTAGCTGGAGCCATGAGTCCCACCATGTGTTTTTCTTTGGTTGGTGGTTTAGTCCCTGGGAGCTCTAGGGGTACTGGTTGGTTCGTATTGTTGTTCCTCCTATGGGACTGCAAGCTCCTTCGGTCCTTTCTCTAGCTCCTCCATTGGGGACCTTGTGCTCAGGTTAGCCTAACCTAGAAAATCCCTCACCGCCATGCCCAAAGGCTTATCTCCTGTATGAATCTATACCTTATCAATTTAAGTGTTAATCAGCCATCACCCCAGCTGCCAGCTTATTTGAGCCTCACATCCCGGAGCCCTGATTTCTTTCCCTAAGCATGTAGTCAGATGATGGTGAGTGTACCTTAAGAACCTTCCTGATGAGTGCCCCCCACCTCTCTGTTGGCAGGATGCCCCACCTCGACAGCCCCGGCAGCTCCCAGCCAAGACGCTCCTTCCTCTCAAGGGTGATCAGGGCAGCACTACCATTGCAGCTGCTTCTCCTGCTGCTGCTGCTCCTGGCCTGCCTGCTACCTGCCTCTGAAGATGACTACAGCTGCACCCAGGCCAACAACTTTGCCCGCTCCTTCTACCCCATGCTGCGGTACACCAACGGGCCGCCTCCCACCTAGAAGGTTCCACCAGCTGCAGTGCCATGGCCAACAGCCTGTTGGCCACAAGTGCTCAGCTTGGGGATCAGACTAACCCCAGAGTGACTTTGCCTTGACAAGGTCCAGGGACTCAGTGCAGACACCTCCCTCCTCTTGTCCAAGTGGACTCTGGGAGCCCAGGACAACTCAGACAAGACGTCCTTCTGCTGGAACAGAATCAAGCACAGCAGGACCTGGCATTCAGATAAAGTTACCAGATGGGTTCCGAGAACTCCGGAAAGGAGTGGGGGCGGGGCCTCCGGAAGAGCCACACACTGTGGAAAACACTGTTATTGTAGCACAGCTCATAAGGCCCATGAACAATGGTGTTCAGCACGTAAATGACCTATATCCAAGAAGCTAGTGGGTCCCCTACCTTATTTAGTAATGGTTCGGAAATTCCTGTGCACTGAGCTGATTGGTTGATTCAAACACATTTTAAATATTTAGAATCAGTTTCCCTCCAATCAGCTAGTAGTCTATACTTCCCAGGTTATAAACCAAAATCTCCCATTCAGCACCCAGGTCAGCTCTTTTTACATTGCTTTAAAAATTTCTAAGGAAATTTTATTGCATGGATGTCGTTATTTGTGCATATTTTTTAACAATCCTGAATCTGTATGTATAATGTAAACTTTGATTTAAAAAAAAAAAACAAAACAGATTTTAGCCTGAGCTTTTTGACTAATGTACAGTAAATGCCAAACTACAGACTTGATAGGGATGTTTTTATAATTTAATTTTTTAAGACTTTTCATGTTTAAAGAGATACTTCAGGTCTGGTTGAGCTGTTTGGCCAACCAGGGGTTGGTAAAGAAACTTGGAACTATTTGTGATATGTCAACTCAGATGTTTCTCATTAAAAAAAAAAAAAAGGCCTGCTTGTGTGTTGGACTCTGTTAGAAAGCAGCTCAGTGGTGCACTTGGTCTCCCAAATATAACAAATATCTTTTAGACTCACCTGATCCCAGCCCATGGCTACCATGGACCCTGCAGCTGCCACCTGTGGTACAGACCCAGCCAGGTAGGTAGGCTGACTGTGCTCTCTGTCTCCCTGAGACTCAGCTGATCCCAGGGAGACTGTAGCCATCACATGTTGTGTAGATACATAGGAAACCTGCACTTTCCTTCCTAGCCTCCATTTGGGTCACCCAAGTCCTCTGGCTGCTTGCCAGGGACAGCCGCCTCCTCCTAGCCTGTCTCACCTCCCTCCAGGACTTACCAGATCCCAACACAATAGCCACCAGGGACTATTCAGTCACCACCTATATACCCCACTGTCCAGAGTCCTGCCAGCCATCCTCGCTAGCCTTGAGACTTGGGACTAGTCAGTCCCTACTGCCAGGTGAAACTTGTTCTGAACTGAAGACACTGCCAGACTATAGCAGAGAAACAAGACCTGGAGAGAGGCTATATCTCCATTTACCAGACAAACAGGAAACAGTTCCCAGTGCTGCTGTGCATTCGCATCCTGAACACTAAATACCTCTGCTGAAAGATGAAGACTTGAATAAAAGAAAATCTTCAACCAGTCTGAAGAGATGGGTCAGTGGTTAGGAGCACTGGCTGCTCTTCTGATGGTCTTGAGTTCAATTCCCAGAACCCACATCCCAGCTCACCGCCATCTACAATAGGATCTGATGCCCTCTTCTGATATGCAGATGTAGAATCAGATGGAACACTCATATACATAAAAATAAATACACTTTTAAAAAACAACCCTCACTCAACAAATTCCAGAGGTACAAATCCCACAGTTATGGCCCCTAATGAAAATGGCATAGAAGAACTTAAAGAATCCAAAGAGTGATTGGAACTATAGTCAAACAACTCAAGACAGAGACAAAATAAAGGAGCTAGTCTAAATAGTTTTGAGTTTTTTTCTTTTTAAGACAATTCAGATGGAAATGTTAGAAATGAAAATTTCAATAAACCATGTAACAGCCTCAGTGGGAAGCCAGAATGGGAACAGGATGGATTGTGTTAAAGACAGGGATGAAAGACAAAGGAATTGGATCTTTCAGTGAAGATCAAGAGAAATTTAATAATAACAATAACATGCAGCATGGAAAAGTTTTGGAACCCCATAAAAAGGCATAATCCTGGGCATGGAAGGAGAAGAAGGTGTAATGAAGGCCTAGAAAACCTGTTCACAGATATCATAGAAGAAAATCCCCCAAACCTAGGGAAAAGGATTCCTGAGGATGCTAAATAGGTAAGATGAGAAAAGGGATTTTCCACAGTGTATTATAGTTAAAATATTAAAAATGCAAAATATGAAAAAGGGCTTTGGAGCTCCAAGAGAGGGAAGGTCAAGTCACTTACAAAGCCATGTGGGTCACAATAACAGCTGATTAGTTAACAGACCTTTAAAGGGCCTGAAAAGCTGTATTCCAAATCCTGAAAGAGCCTAACTGTTACACCTAGCAAAGCCAGCTATTAAAACTGAAGGAGAGCCTCACTTGATGTTACAGCACCCCTGGGGAGACAGAGGCAACTGTACCTCTATATTCCAGGCCAGCCAAGGTTATATAGTAAGACCCTCCCACACATACACAAAATAATAACGATTTGAAACATTACAGGCTATTACCAATGTTCTCAGTTACACTCTTGAACTTCATAGGAAAGCCCAGTACTGAAGACACAACACACTTAAGTCACAAAACCCAGAGAAGTTAAGCTGCCACTCGCATGGAGGCTTCTCCATCCTTACTGGCCAGCTTTCACATGAAAATGTTACTCATGCTACCAGAGATGGAAAGGAATGGTTTTTTGGTTTTGTTGGTTTTGTTTTTTGTTTGGCTGGTTGTTTTTTTGTTTGTTTGTTTTTGTTTTTTGAAACAGCCTCACTGTGTAGCCCTGGCTGGCATAGAACTCAACTATATAGACCAGGCAAGCCTTGAACTCAGATATCTACCAGCCTCTGTCTCCAGAGTGCCCCAGGGTTAAAAGCCACCACTCCTGCCCCGAAGTCACCAATCTTGCCCAGCTGTGAGCCCTGAGAACGATAGCAACAGCCAGCCTGGAAGACAGTTACAATGCCACTGCTATAATAGTGGTGTGAAAGTCTTGGGGTTAACTGTCCATCTTCTTTCTTATCAGGACCAAGGGACCTGTGTGTGGACAGATTATACATCCTAAAGGGAGGATCTATTACTATATTAAACTAACTCCTAATGGGTTACTGTTCCAGCCATAGATTAGTGCATCCATCAACTCTCATAAGAGAGGCTTTTTCCAGGAGGTGGTAATTCACAAGGAAAACCCACAACTGATCAAGATGCAGAGAATAAGAGCCTGTAGAAGGCTCAGCCCTGTATCTATGTCATACCCCCTTCCTCCAAAGGCTCAGGGTTCATTGTAGAAGAGGGTTTGGGGAGACTGTAAGAGTCAGCATAAGAGTGACAAAGAAACAGGACATTCTAGACACAGAGCAGCCGCGCATATGACTTCACAGCAATAGAGGCAGCATGCACAAGACCAGTGCTGGCTCAGGCCAGGCAGAATTTCATCATGGAGAGGGGAGGTGGATGCTAAGTCCCACTCCTGCCTTAGGAGCTATTGGAGGTTGATATGTTTGGGAGAGGGAGAGGTCTATTTTCTTTAAGGGTGTGGCCCTTAGTGGCTCCAGTGAAGGCCACACATCTAAGAACATCTGAGTAACACAAATTGTCCTTTTTTTTTGGTTTTTTGAGACAGGGTTTCTCTGTATAGCCCTAGCTGTCCTGGAACCCACTTTGTAGACAGGCTGGCCTTGAACTCAGAAATTTGCCTGCCTCTGCCTCCTGAGTGCTGGGATTAAAGGTGTGCGCTACCACGCCCGACTATACTTTAAAAAAAAAAAAAAAAAAGCAGAGTTCGGTGGGTCAGAAAGGGATAGATCTTGGAGAAGTGGAGGAAGAATCAGGTAAATAGAATTGAAATGGTCAAGGAAAAAAAATTGAATGATTTTTATTTTTTTACTTAAATGTATACTTGTGTATATTGTGTGTGGTACATACACACGAGTGGAGGTGTCTGCAGAGACCAGGAGTGGTTATCAGATCCCCTGGAACTGCAGTTGCAGGCAGTTGTGGGCCACCTGATGTGAGCACTGGCAGCTGAGCTCAGGTCCTCTGCAAGAGCAGTGTGCTTAACCACTGAGCCCCCAGACATTTTGAAAAATTTTTGGAAGGCTTTGCCTCTAAGCTTTCTGTTTCACTTATGTTTATTTATCTTTGTGAATGACTGAGACTTCGAGACCCACAACCTGTCTGGAGTGAGACTTTCCTGCATGTGTGCATCTCATTGCAGTAATGAAATACCTCAGTCAGAACGTGGAGGCACACAAATGTCTGTGTCCTACTGGCTTCTCTTCCCTCAGGCAGGGACACCGGCCCATGGCCTCCTGCTGCCCACAGTTAGGTGCTTCCCTCCTAGGTGTGCTCCCTCAGCCATGAAGAGCTGCAGCTGACGATAACCATCACAATATGTTAGTAGTTCAACCCTGACCATCCTTTGCCTGGGGGGAAAGCATCGAAAGATGACAAGAGTCACTTGGCCCAGACTTCTCCACTGCCAGTTTTCTAAAATGAACTACAGGTGACTTATGTCTACCCCAGTTACTTCTACTTAAAACTAGAAGTACTTTGAATTGAAGGCATTTTTGAAAATTTATATAAATATAACAAGATATCTAGGGACGGGGCTATATTTCACATATATCTAAGCCATATATGCTGAAGGTAACTTTATACACTGTGATTAGTGTTCTGTGCATGAAAGAAAGTTTCACAGTACAAAACTTTCCAGTTATGATGTCATTTGATCCCTCAAAGTCTGGGGGGGATTGAGAGATCAATTTAGGCTATAGTAAGACTCTATATGTGATTTTTAAAAAATAAGAGTTTGCATCTTTAAGTGAGGGAATGATCTGTCTGAGCTAGGTGTGGTGTCCCATGCCCTTTAAGTCCTAGGAATTGAGGGGTGGAGGCAGATGGATCTCTGTGAGTTTGAAGCCAACCTGGTGTACAAGAGTGAGTTTCAGGACAGGTTCAGGCCTCTGCCTCCCACTGTGGACATCCCACTTCAGCAAGTCAGCATCTCTCCATCCCTGATTGACTGTTACTAACCCAGCTGGACAGAAGCCCTACCTGGAGGGTTAGGCAGTGAAGCCTGCCAGCCTGTGTTTCAGCCCAGGCCCTTCACTCTTCAGATATTCAAGCCACCTGTCCCATTCCCCAGCAGTTTTACAGGGGCCATTTTGAATAAGTCTGTCATTTTAAGTTATTACATGGATAGGGAGAAAAGGTAGGCTTTCACTCCCACCATAACTGTGTGGTTTACAGTAGTCTTGGGGTGGCGAGGGGGAAGGTCGAGGAAACAAATCTAAATGTTACATTTTTTTTTCCTTGAGACACTGAATCGCTTGAAGGTTCCCTGCTCTGAGGCAAGCACCAGAAGTTTAGCAGAAGCTCCTTCCAGTCTCATGCTCCAAAGAGAGGGTCCCACAGGCCTCCACTGCCCTCAGGAAGGATGCTGGTGTTGTCTAAGGGCTGTATGTATTTTAAAGGCTACTGATATGGACATTTTTCCAACCTAAGGACCTCTGAGTTTAAGTTTGACCCTCACCACCACCACCACTACCACCCCTACACACACACACACACACACACACATTCCCTCTCCCCCCACCTCCTGCCCCAGGGAAATCTCTTCTGCCTTCTTTCATGTGGAGCTTGCAGTATCCCCCAAACACTCATAAGGCATGAGTCAATCTTAAGCAAATTGCTCACACCTTTCCTTCCCTACTTGGAAGGGGAAAGCTTCAAATGACCATAGGCACAAAAATAACTGCAGTACGAATATATGACTTCAGCCTGTCTCTGAAGGGTATATTGCTAGTTGACTCAGATGACAAAAGTGCAGAAAATCTACCCAAATAAATTGAATAATAAGTGACTATTTTATATATAGTTACAGAAACTCTACCCAAATATATTGAATAATAAATTGAAAAATAAATGGGTTCTCTACATACTGGGACTTTTACATCCATATGCAGTGCCCGTGGTCATATGTCACAAGTGAGTAGGTGACCGTGAGTTAAATTGTTCCTGTTTAGGAAACCTAGGGGCAGAGGGGGTAGGCAAGTATCGACACTAAGGTTCCCTCTCCTAGGAAGAATGCCCGCAGTTTTCAACAATTACACCCCAAAAGAGAATTCATGGAAGAAAACCAGACACTGCTTAGCCCAACAACTGTGTTTACATTCAGCTCCCAACAAATACGTTTTTCAAACCCAAATTATGAAAAGCATTTTATTTATGTCACATTAAACTTCCCTCCACAACAGCTCCATAGATATTAAAGGGACGTGGTAAGGACAAAGGGCTCCCAGACAAATGGACGGTTAGTCTTAAAAGCATCATAGTCTTTGTTTATTCGGCTTTTTGAGATTAAGAGTCTCACTCTGTAGCCCAGGTTAGCTTCAAATTCACAGCAAGCCTCCCAAGTGTTTGGGCTCCTGGGAATAAGCTACCACATGCAACTCAAACGGTCACAGTTAAGTCTGTCACCAACACATTAGTCTGATGATACACAGCATCTGTCTGAAAATATGACATTATAGTCAACCAACAAGCTCAGAAGGACACATGACCACTGCCCCATAAAGTTATAGATCCAGGCTTCACAAGGCAAATAAATGAATGCTGACAGTTCAGACACTGGGAACTATTTCAGACTAAAAATCTTTATCCCTCACAAAGAGAAAGCCCACTATCAAGTAATAGGCTGGCCAACAAAGGAAGGTGATCCTTGGTGTTTTTAAACTCATGTATGCTGAGACAGCTTACAATTTACAGCTGCTACTGGATTCATGAAGTTCGAGAGCTACAGGGGAAAATCAGTATGTAGTGCTCTCAGCCCAACGGGGAGACCTTGGTGCCTGGGAAATGTAGCACTCACACTGGTATCCTTGCAAGGCATGTGGGGAAGCTCAGATACCCTGGAGGAAAAGAAGTCCCAGGAGGTGACCGCAGACCTCCTGGCTCAAGAACCCAAGATGGCAGGACAGGAGAAAGGTGGCCAGCCCTCTCCTGTCTATCACTGTTACTGTTCCCACAAGGTTCAAGCAGACCCACTCTACGCTGAGAAGGTAAAAATGAAAGGGGACAGAGAAGTCACCCACATTGTCACCAACTGTCATCACAACACTGCTCCACAGGTAGCATCCTGGAGCCAGAGAAAGCAGCCGGTGAAGAGGCTGGAATTCCAATCCAGCCTTGGCTAGAAGAAGTTGCAAAGTCCTTGAGCAGGTCAGGTGGCCCCTCCAAGCTTAAGCTGTCCTGGAACTCACTTTGTAGACCAGGCTTGCCTCGAACTCAGAAATGCGCCTGCCTCTGCCTCCCAAGTGCTGGAATTAAAGGTGTGTGCCACCACCACTCGGTCAGACTTGAATTCTTATGTCAGAAATTTCTAAGTGGTTTGTGGCTGTTCCCAGGGGTGCCTGGGGTGTCAGGCATGCGGTATTTCATAGGTAGACCCCACTTAAGCCTCAGTAACCCTGCTTGATAAATTCTGTAGCTTAGAAAAGATTTGGGAGAGGGGGGAGCTGGGGAATGTAGCACAATGGTAGGAAGCAAAAGAGATAAAATTTTTGGAATTCTTTTTTGCAGTGCTTGGGATAATGCCCACAGCCTTGTGCATGCAAGGTTAAGACCTCTTAGCCTTAAAGCTCTACTCAGCCCTGCCCCCTTGTCAGCACTAGCCTGGAACTGCCAGCATTTGTTCTGTGTGACCTTGAGTAAGTCTGCTTGGCCTTCTAGCTTCCACATCCTGACAATTAAAATAGAGTCACAGTAATGGATTATGAAGATTAAATGTGAAAACTGTGTCTGGCACACAGTGTTCCACAAATACCATTTCACATTACCAGATGGTATATTTTTGTTACTTATATAACGTTTATAGTATCTTTTTTAAAAAGCAGCTTAAAGACATGTGTCAAGTCTTACTAAACAAAACTACTTTGTTTCAAAATAGAGCTAGAAATCCAGGACCCACCTTGAGTTTTGAGAAGTTATCAACACATGCAAGCAGATGCAAATAGGAACTAACCTGCCTTCATATGCTAGAAAATGCTAGGAATGGTTCAACCTAGCTTACTTGTCTCTGCACGGGAGGCAGTGCTGAGAATTGGTAAGTAACCCTTTTTGCTTGCAAAACTCTAAAAGCACTGGCTTTGATGTCATTTAGGTAAGGAGGCAGGGTGGCTGCTGTTACACTGGTTTGTTTTGGGGGGGTGGGGTTGAGATAGGGTTTCTCTGTGTAGCCCTGGCTGTCCTGGAACTCACTCTGTAGACCAGGCTGGCCTCAAACTCAGAAATCTGCCTGCCTCTGCCTCCCAAATGCTGGGATTAAAGGCGTAAGCCACCACCTACTGGCCACTGTTTTGTTTTTTAAATGCTAAGAGTGTTATTTGTCTTGTGGTCTCACCTGAATTTCTCAAGGGGGAAAAAACTCTTTGGGATTATTTTTGGAGTTAATCCCTCTCCTGGTGACAAGCAGAAAAAGCAGAGGCTAGCTAGGATTGTCCACACAGTCCTCTTTCGGGCTAGTTCATACCTAGGATGCTGTGTACTAAGGGTATGCGTGGTGACTGGTTCTATGCAAACTTGTGATTAGGCAACACCCACTCATCCACGGGTAAGTTTCTCAGGTGGTCCCTTGCAGATTAAAACGGAAGAAGCCAGCTATATCAGTTTAAGGCAGAGCTAAGGGTTCTGCCGCTCTGTTGCGCTTTCATGGCGGAGTCTTGGGAGATAGATATTGTTCAGTAATCTAACCTAGGCTCACTGGTGCCAGGTTCTATTCCGCCTTTAAAAGAAACTTGAACATTTAAGACTCATGCTCAGCTATGAGCACAACTCATAAGGAAGCTACCACACATTAAAGAGAAATGGCCCATCTTTACAATGGGCATTGAACATTCCCCCAATACATTGAAAACCATGTCACCCTTACTTAGACAGCCTGTAGGGAACACACGAGCAGAGATATTAGCACTTCAGATGAAAGGGAAAACTAGGTTACTCAAAAACAACCAGTAGTCTTTAGAGCACAGATTATCTCTCAACCACCCACTTGTCCCAGAGCCCACTCAAAAATAGTCCTGTACTGAGAAATATCAGGCAGGACTAACCTGTGTCCCTACCAGACCCAGGTGAGATGCAAGGCAAGAAGAATCGACCTAGAGTATTACATTGTCCTCCTGAAGACCCAGACACGTGAAATGTGCAGCCCTTAGAAGCAGGCAGAATTGGTGTTAAATAGCTAGTTGGCTGGGTGTGGTGGCACATATATAAATCCTATCAGGCTGATGCAGGAGGATTAAGAATTCAAGGCTAATGGCCACTGGAACATACACTTATCTGGGTATACACAGGACTTGGCACAGAATGGTGCTTGACCACCTGGGTTCAAATGGATACCTTCTTTAGCTATCCAAATCCAACCAAGAACTTCATTGTGTGCTAACTAGACAATAGCTTGGAGGTAATTCGAGTTGTTTTGTTATTCCTATCTGGCAGTCTCTTTAAAAAGCAAAATTTTTCAAGGCTGCCTTTGCGCCCCACTTCCTGCCCTCCAATCCTTGACCTGTGTCTATAGTGGAGGGCTTTCTGCACGGATACACTCGGGTTATAACACTGAACTAATAGTTTCCAACTGCCTCTGAACCGCCAGCACCTGTGTGTTCCCATGCCCGTGTGTTTGAGACAGCTGCTAGAGTCAGCTTTAGCAACAGCGTATCAATATCAAAATTAAGACATATTCAAGTTCTCTCTCGTTAACTGTAATCTTCCTAATGAATGACTCAGTAAATACAGGATGTACTGACCAAAAAAAAACCCTCTATTTTCCAAGGAAAGTATACTGAGGACTGTATCCCCAGGTTTTATTTTTAAAAACATCCAATCGGCATGATCATTTAATTGCTTACTTCCAAAGTAGAGCTGTTACACATTTTGTGAATTTGCCATGTTCCTATAAATGTGTCTGAAAACTCTAGTTTCTAAAATGTGCATTAGAGTCACCACTTCAAAGGGCTTTCTCCTTAGCTCCCATTATATTCCACTAGAAAGAACTAATGTGTTTACCAAGCTGCTTCTTCACCCAGCCCATCTCACAAACGTTCTGATAAGAAAATATTTTAAGAGACTTATAGGTTAGAGGAGAAAATTTTTGCTATAAATGATTACCCCTAAATAACTCTTTTGAAGGTACTTTTTTTTTTTTTTAAATGTGTTCAAGTGCATGGTGGGTTGAATATGCTTGGCCCATGGGAAGTGGCACTCTTAAGAGGTATGGCCTTGTTAGAATAGGTATGGCCTTATTGGAGGAAGTGTGTCACTGTGTAGATGGGCTTTTGAGAGCTTCCTCCTGGCTGCCTGTGGAAGACAAAGCCAATCTTCTGGCTGCCTTCAGATCAAAATGTAGAATTCTCAGCTCCTTCTCCAGCACCACGTCTTCTGGATGCAGCCATGCTTCTGGCCATAATGAGGACTGAACCTCTGAAATTGTAAGCCAGCCCCAATTAAATGTTGTTCTTTAAAGAGTTGCCTTGGGGCTGGAGAGATGTCTCAGCAGTTAAGACCTCTGCTCTTCCAGAGATCTTGAGATCAACTCCCAGCAACCACATGGTGGCTCACAACCATCTATAATGGGATCTGATGCCCTCTTCTGGTGTGTCTGAAGACAGCGACAATGCACTCATATACATGAAATAAATAAGTCTTGAAAAAAAAAAAAAAGAGTTGCCTTGGTCATGGTGTCTCTTCACAGCAATGGAAGACACACTATGAAGGCCTGAAGCTGTGTGTGTGTGTGTGTGTGTGTGTGTGTGAGAGAGAGAGAGAGAGAGAGAACACCAACATAGCTTCAAGGAACTCAACATTAGAAAGAGATTTAAATCTTAATCTGTGACAGTGACCACACTCAGACAGACCGAATAATCTGGATACGTAAGCCAAGCAGGAAGAAAGAGGATCTGGGAGGAGGAACAAGGTCACATCCAAGTTTGACCATTATCTTCTTGGTCTTTGATACAATAACCCATTACACATCATGAGTCCTCACAGGCCTGTGAGGTAGGAATGCGAAACGAGTTGATTGTCAATGGGGTTTTCAGTCCTACAATCAAGTGGTCTAGAAGACACCATTCAAAGGTCGATTTGATGACCACACTGTTCTACAATCCATTTCTTATAGACGGTGTCACATGTCACTTTCTTTTTCCTGTCTAAGGCCAATCCTTCCAAGTCAGACTTTGATCTTTTCATTCCAAAACTCTTAAGATGTTTTCCAAGTGGGCAAAGTACAACGAGAGCCTTCTAAGGTTATACAAGTTAGAACTCAGCATTCAGCAGTAAGTCCTGGTACAGGGGACACCACAAACCAATCACCCTGACTCCTGGGAAGCGCAACGTGGGTAAGGGGTACGTGACCAAGTCAGCCCTAAGGTGAAGCCCACGATGCTAGGATACATGACCCACTTCTGACCATCATTGTAATCATCTGCTTCCAGCCTGGCCGTCACTGTGACTGGAGGTTCTGGGAGCTCTCTTTGCTCTTACTGTCCTCTGTCGAGCAGCACTCAGACCCCGAGATTGAGGACTTGTACCCTCGAAGTGTGTGAGCATTCAGCATCTCCAGCAGCAGGTCGTACACTGGCACCACATTTTTGCACTTCATGCTGAGCAGATGTTCCATGCCTTTGTTACTATGGGGGGAAAAGGCACTGAGAATGCTTCCCTCCGGATAGCCAAGAGAAGGTTGAAATAGTCCCCAAGGCTCCTGCACAAAGCCAGCCCAACCTACCCTATCCTGCCCCACCCCTCACATTCCCTGTGCTTCCCCCACCCCATTGTTCTGCATCCAGTTCCCTCAGTAGTCTACATTCAAGAGCAAAAGTCACGTCATCTTCACCTCTGGCTCACCACCCCGCTGCACCTCACTCATAAGAAGCACAAAAGCCATAAAAACTACCGTTCTAAAGAATGTAACTGTAAGGCTTCTTCGCACTGGGAGACCTGAAGCGCCTGCCCCTTGACCAACTCAGCTGGAAATGTACCCGTCAAGACACTGAAAATGCTCGCCATTCTTGGCTTGACCTTAAAAGGGTCATGCGTACAGATTTGGGAGTTATGAATCAACTTCAGCAATCAGGTGAACTCACACATAGTAAGGATAGACTGATCCCTGTTTCTGCCAAAGGTCATGGGCCAAGGGCTCATTAACGAAGAAACAGGGAGAAATCTCTCTTCTTTCCTCCCCCTTGTTAAATGCCTGAATCGACCACTGTCCTTCCCCACAGCTCTTCCAGCTTCCTCCTCAGGGGAGTACTACCTTCCATCTTCATCCCCTCCGGGGTGACACCAGCCACTGGACGTCACTGTACCAACCAAAGCCATCTCACTACAACCTCGTCATCAGTGCACATGCTGTGCACTTCCTGAGCTGAACTGTGTTCCATCCACAGCCTTGCTTCCTCAATCTCTTAGGTCGCATCCTTGGTACCCTGATGCCATGGAAACCAAAGGACAGCTTGGTGCACATCCTCAGCTGAAGAACAACCAGGAGAGCCAGGCTTGGCATCCTTATAAAAATAACCTCAGGCCTTGGCCCTGGGTGGTCTAAGGAAGGTGGCCACTCATTTTAAAGAGACAAGTGCCCATTTGAGGACTCCATAAACAAATTCTAAAGACTAGCAGTTACATCCAGGTGGGTCCCACCAGCTGCCACAAAAATCCTATCAGGTGCCACGTGACACTCATTTCAACACCTACTATGTGTCCAGATTTGGTGCAGGTGCACACACTGATGGTGTGCCATTCCCATTCAAACATGCTACCATATCTATGCAAACTTGCCTACATTTCCCCAAAGCCCTAAGCACATGTTCTGTCCACACCCCTCTGGAGCAGCATCCCACGGGTTGGTACCTGATGTGCCTGACATGAGAAAGAAGCATCAGGAGGTTGGCCAGACGGACTGACTGCTGCTGGGAAGAGATACCACTCTTCGAAATCACCCAGACCAGGGCATCTGTCACTGCGTTCAATAGGTGTGTCAGCTTCCGGCTACTCTCTGCTTCCTGGCTTGCGGTAGCCAAGGGGTACATACCTAGACAAAGAAGGAGAGCCCCAAAGTCATTGCTCAGAGAAAAGCAAGCTGAGGTCATGTGCTTAACTGTTAAGCCTGCCTGGTTGACCAGAGCTACTCTAATTTGCACATGCACACGTGTGGTGCCAGCCGACAAGAATGAGGAACTACCTCCCCCCTAGGCTCTTCTCCCAAGAGCAAAACCTCATCATCAAGCTGTAAGGGAATCCTGGCTGGATACAGGGTAGATAAATGATCCCTCTGGGTGTCCACCAGGTCAGATCTGTGACCTTGCCAAAATAGTAGGCATGCCAACTAATTCTGTCTCTCTCTATGCAACAAATGGCTTCATGAAGATGTTCAGGTAAGATTAAGTTCACTGAGCACCAAGGACAGGTTGTCATCACAGCATTTAAGAAGCAAACTGAGAGCCAGTGCTATGAAACCCCTTGTCCCCTTCCTGCCATATGTTCCCTGTGCCTCAGTCAGATCGGGGGGGGGGGGGCCCAAGGTCACCTCTGACCAGTCCAAAGCATTTCTGGCTCCCTTCTGGGGCAGGAAGACTACCAATCACGAGTCAGGTCTTACCTATTTTCCTCCTGCTGAGTCTAGCTCTCAGGCCCTGAACCACTTCCCCAGCTTCTCCTGCTTCAATTCCAGGTTTGGCAAAGTTTACAAGAACGTTGCTCCTTAGGCTCCACTACCCTGTTCTGCTACGCCCCACCTGGGGTTTCTAAGATACAAATGACTACAAAGTAACCAAACAACAGCCCACGTGAACCTCATCCCTACCCCAGTTACTGCCGGGATTTTCCCTTTCCTAAAACAACTCTTCTTCCGGGCTTTTAACTCCTACATAAGAATGGACACCAATTCTGAAATGAACAAGGGCGCCGCAGAAGTGGCTGCCCTGAGAAAGAAGGACCGCTAGTGCCTGTTATCCACAGAACTGGATCAGCAGGATTTGCTTTCTGGTTCTATTGACATTTCAGTGCAATGAAAGCGACTGCATTTAACTCCTCTCAACTCAGTTACAGCAAGGGACACGCAGAGTCACAATGAATTCAAGTAGAGCGCTTCTCTGCGTCCCTGGAGAGCCTCCTGAGTGTCTTATAATACATATTTGAACGATCCACCTTTCACTTGGGAGACAGGGCCTAGAGGGCCAGAGTTCAGGGAGAGCCCAGATGCCTGTAAGCTGAAGTTCCTAGAAAGAAGCTAAACCTGTGCTGACAATTCTACAAGGCTGACTGGCTGATTGGATCTTCCTGATTGTCCAAAGACAGAATGTTGCAGATTCAGAACCAACGTTACCCTGAGCCCTCTCTAGCCCTCTAATTCCTGGCCCACTGCATCTGACCTACTGCCATTTTGACTATTAGGTACAACCCTTGGAGCATATTCTCCGAAGACCACTATTTCCCACCAACCCAGAAGCTGAGAGTGACATCAGGCAGCATCTGAGACCAATAGCATAACTTGCTGCGTTACTGCAATCTAATGTTCCCACCAATGTACTTGGTAAATACCCTGGCTTTATAACTTTTTGTTCTGTAAACTTCATGAAACTTCTTCCACATTGGAACATGCTGTTCTCAAAACCTGGGCCTGTGCTGTGGGGCCATTGCCACTCATACTGGGCTCAGTATAAACTAACTCTTCTCCCTTAGAAGTGAGAATGGTAATTTGAGAATGACAAGGTGCTCTCTCTTGAAACCAGGGGCTGAGCCTGCCAGTGGTAGCACGTCCCTTTCTTTAATCCCAGCACTTGGGAGGCAGAGACAGGTAGATCACTGAGTTTGAGGTTAGCCTGCTTTACAGAGTGAGTTCCAGAACAGCCAGGGATATATAGGGAAAGCCTGTGTTGAAAAATGGGAAGGAACCAGGCAGTGGTGAGGCATGCCTTTAATCCCAGCGCTTGGGAGGCAGAAGAGTTTGAGGCCAGCCTGGTCTACAGAGTGAGTTCCAGGACAGCCAGAGCTACACAGGGAAACCCTGTGTTGAAAAATGGGAAGGAGAGGAGAAAGGAAAGGAACCAAGGGCTGGCTAGGGATCTCAGGGCTCTGGGTTCTTACTTGCTGTGATAAAACACTGGCCAAACAACTCAGGAGATAAAGGGTTTACCTCACCTTACAGGTTACATTCTGTGGTCAAGGGAAGAACGGACAGAAGCCTGGAAGCAGGAGCTAAAGCAGAAGTCATGGAGAAGTGCTACTTATTAGCTTGCTCCCCATCAGCCTGCTTCCTTACAGCCCTCAGGACCACCTGCCTAGCGGTGGCACCGCCCACAGTGGGCTGGGCCTTCCCACATCAATCATTAATTCTAAAAAGTGTTGACAGCCTTGCCAACAGTTCTTCAGTTGAGGCTTCCTCTTCCCAGGTGACCCTAGTTTGTGTCAAGCTGACAAGGCTAATTCATATAACTTGAGAGGCGGAGGCAAGTGGATCTCCGTGAGTTCCAGGCCAGCCACTGCCACACGGGGAGACTCTGGGGTTGGAGATTGATGGTTGTGTGCTTGCTTGCCTAGTGTGCACGAGCCTCAGTAAATAAATAACACATTCCCAGAGCTGCTTCTCTGACCTCCTCCAAACCCTCAGACCCTCATCTCTACCTGCCCCTCCCCACAAGCCGCTCATTCACCCCTAAGCAGCCAAACTTCAGATCTCCTAGTGGCTCCATTTAATGACACCCCAGCTATTGAGGCAAAGCAGATCCCTAAGATGTCGTGTAGCCAGAGAGACCCACCCAGGTCTCTTTTTAATCTCTCTCTTTTTTAATGTGTTGGGGGTGGTACATAACACATATGTGGATATCAAAGGACAATTTGCAGCAGTCTCTCTTTTCTCCGAGTCCCAGTGATCAAAATCAGGCTGTCAGGCTTAGTGATGTAGGAACCTTTTCTTGCCCAGCCATCTTCACCGAGCCCACTCCCACTTAAATAGTGTCACATAGCCCAGAAAACTGTGACCTTCTGATGTGAACAAGGATGGCCTTGAACTTCTGATCTTCCTGCCTCCGTCTTTCTAGTGCTGTGATGTGGACTTGAGCCGGCGCACCCAGTTTATGCAGTGCTGGGGACTGAACCCAGGGTTTGGTGTGTGGTAGGCAGGCACTCCACCAGCTGAGCTACCCCACCCCCCACCCCCCAGGGCTGTCCTTGGTCAGTTCCCAGTCCCCGCTCTGGAATGCCACTAACTCCCCGCACAGCTGACACACTGAACAATCTCTATATTCTGCATAAGAAGTCTTCCTTCTTCTCCATCCTACTTTCCTATTTATACCCATTCCTCCCTTAGATCTCAGCCTGCTCATGAACTTCCTTCTGGAAGTTTCTTCTGAGTCCCAGCCTACATCTGGCTTGAGTTTTTTTCTCTTCCTTCTCCTTCCACACCCCCGCAGCCACCCGTCCACCCTAATCAAGACCAACACAGCACTCAAGGACACCGACCTGCCATTTGTCACCAAATCCCAATCACCCCCAACATCACCTAACACAGAGGGCATGTTTATGTACAGAATGAACTAGACCAGATTCTCACAGGTTCACATTTTTGTATATTCTTAGACTCTCGAATGATTATAACCAAAATGTTTGTGTCCATTGTGTAAGTACATACGGAGGAAAGCATTAATTTAAAAATGTAGAGACTTTCTAGCTGAGCATGATGGTGTACACCAGGGGAGGAGGAGACAGGTGGATCTCTGTGAGTTTGAAGCTAGCCTGGTGAGCGTAAGTTTTAAGATAGCTAAGGATACAAAGAGAGATATATTATGCTAATGAGATAAGTCAGTCACAAAAGACCACACTTTTTCAACAAAGGGTATGGCCCATGAGGTTGGCTTCAAATTCCTACATAGCTGAAGATGACCTCGACCTTTTGACCTTGCTGCTACTCCTTGATGCTAAGATTACAGACACACACCATCAAGACTTGAGCTACAGCCCTAACTTAGATCCTCTTTTTCAGTCTACTATTTGAATTCATCTCTAGAACAGATATAACCATAGAGACAAAACAGATTGGCAGTTACCATGGGGTGAGGGAAGGGTGAGCGCAGTGGTTAATTGTAATTATCAACTTAACAGGATGAAGAAATCTAGGGCATGGATGAGGCACACCTCTGGGCAGGGCTTCCCCAGAGAGGATTAACCAAGGAACCTAGCCCCGAGCGGTGAACTGGAGTCCCACCAGCTGAGCATCAGAATCTCCTGTCTGCTTCCTGGTCCATGGATGTGTAAGCCAGGAGCTTCCCACGGCTATGGCAGGAAGCTGGCCTCAAAGCCACTCTTTCCCATCATCTTCCTCCCTTAGACACTTCTCGTAGGGTACCAACCTGGCAGCATCAGTAAGAAAAGACACTGATGCCGTAGGGAGTGGGGAGCTGACAGCTGAGGAATACTGGATTTTCTGGGGAATTGGGGTGGGGTGGGGATTTAAGATGTTCTAAAATTGATTGTGGTAATAATACAGAGTGAACAGACTAACAATAACTGAATTGTATACTTTTGTTTTAGCACAAGATCTTGCCACATAGCCCAGGCTGGCCTAGAACTTCCTCTACACCTCAGCCTGGCCTCAAACTCATAGTTCTCCTGAGTACTAGGTTTACCTGTGCACACCGCCACACAGAGTTTGAATTACATACTTTAAATGGGTGGATTGTGGCATCCTCTTGTTAACAGAGTTGTTATTAAAATAGTCTTCAGTAGCAAAAATGCCCATTGCTATTGTATAACTTCCTTCAAAAACCATGGTTGTTAATCAGTTGCCACTTCTCTGTGAGCCAGCATCATCACCAAGGGTAGAAGGGTAGATCCTGGGCCTTCTACAAGCTTGGAGGCAGCACAGTCCCAGACAGAGCCTGGAGCCATTGTGATCGGTTAGCTTGGGAAAAGGAGGCACCACGTTTAAACGGGCACCTGCCATGTCGAGTTTTTATAAGGAGGAGTGTATACATGAAATGTCAAAAACTAGTTTAAAATTATCCCAGGATACCTGCTTTCCTGTACCTCCCTCCCTAGTCAGGAATACCACATCTATACATTGGACATCCGTACACTTGCTCACTGACATAGCACGTGGGTACACACTAATTGCTAAATGGCAGGCCTTCAACAGGGGCAAAGGACAAGAACGAAGCCCTATCAGTAAGATACACAGGAAGAAAAAACAAAAACAAAAGCCCAAACCTCCACCACCCCCTAAAAATTGAAACCCTGTGACTCGTTGTAAAAACAAACCTAAGTTACTTTTCATAAAACTGACGAGATCTAGTAAAGAGGGAAGGGGGGTGAGGGGGCTCTTGGCACAAAGCCCATATATATCACAGAATAAGTAACTCAAGGACACAACAGGCCCCTGCTCTTTCCAGGAAACAGCTGTGTATTCCTCTCTAGCCCATCTGGCATTCTGAAGCAAGACCGCCGAGACTCGCGGTATCCTACATGTTCAAAGACGAAGGAAGGTCCAAGCTTGGCTCAGCTGGGGAAGTAACTCAGAAAGTCTGGAGTGTTGTATTTAAAAATCCTATAATATTATCATATAATTTTTTTTCTGGCTTTGAAGAGTAAAGGGAAATGTGTGTGCTGCTGCTCTAAAGCAAAATTAGAGCGGGCCCCGGGTTTAATCTTATAATTGTTTCGGTGAATAAAATGTTTTGTTCTTTCAGAACCTTCAAATTGTTTCAATAGAGAGATTTGTTGCTAATGCATTTGTTTGTGGTTGTTTGTTTGCGACAACGGTTGTGTAATCCAGCCTGGCCTCTAACTTGCTCTGGAGCCAATGGGGACCTTGAACTCCGGCCCAACCTTCTGGCAGTTGTCTTCCAAGCGCTGGCAAGCGCCAGCAAGTGCCGCCGTGTCCAGCTCCCTGTCCCTACTTTAAACTGTGTAAAAAGACCAATGGTAATTATCTACAGGCTTATTCCACTCTGTCTCCTAGAGTTAGACCCTAGTTCTAAGTTCAGATTCCTAAGTGACAAAGTTGTCACCTTATTTGACACAGCTGTTAGCTCCAGTGCTCACGTGTTTTTTTTTTCTTTTTTTCTTTTCTTTTTTTTTTTTTTTGTGTGTGTGTGGGGGGGGTTGTTTGTTTGTTTGTTGAGACAGGGTTTCTTCGTGTAGCCCTGAACTCACCTAGTAGACCAGGCTGGCCTTGAACTCAGAGATCTGCCTACCTCTGCCTCATGAGTGCTGGGGTGAAAGATATGTGCCACCACAGCTTTTAATTTATGAAATATTAACATTCTAACAGAATGGGTTCTTTTTCTTTTTTCTTTTTAAAGATTTATTTATTTATTTTATATGTGATGAGTACACTGTCACTGTCTTCAGACACACGAGAAGAGGACATCAGATCCCATTTGAGATGGTTGTGAGCCACCATGTGGTTTCTGGGAATTGAACTCAGGACCTCTGGAAGAGCAGTCAGTGCTCTTAACCGCTGAGCCATCTCTCCAGCCCCTAACAGATTGTTAAGTGTACAGTGTCTTGTCTCTGCATTTCAAGAGGCTGAGCATTCCAGCTTTTCCTATACACATCCTACACAGATAGTAAAAGAGAAGCTGAGGCAGGGGGATCCCGAGCTTGAGGACAGCTTGAAGTACATAGCAAGTAAAAGAAAGAAAAATGGCTTTTCTCTTTCCTGCTGGCTTTAAGCAACTTGAAGATGACCCGTCCTTGCTGTGACTTTCCACACTCTTCTTGTGCAGGGGTCTCATTGGGCTTCCTGGAAACTGTGTTTGCAGTTTTCAGTAAGCCTAGAACGTTTTCACCTATGTTTCTTCACTAATTATCTTTGGTGTGATTTCTGAGTGAATGAAGTTGCCTCACTCGGTCTCTGGTCATTTCAAAAGTGCTGTTTGAGCACCTGCTAACTCACCTTCTGGGACAGTTTGCACATCTTGAAGTCTGGGGCCGATTCAGACTTTCTAGTCCTGCCCTGCCAGTTCACACTTTCTGTATGAAATGCAGCAAGTGTTTCAATGACTGTCTTCATTCTCTTTCATCCATTCTGTTGTGTCATCGTTCCAACAGAGTGGCTTTTCTCCTACTGGAGACCATATTTTCTTCTTCACACAATAATTTTCAATTAGTTATTTTGAGTATTATGAAATTTACCTTTGATATTTTGATAATCTAGTCTTGCTTCTACTTTTTATTTGATGGCCTGGAATCCTGGGCTAACCTTACCCTATTACTATGGCAACAGCTTTCTCAGTCCTTTATCCAACGTCCAGGTTATCACAAGGCTTTACAACAGAATGGTGAGAATGTAAGGCATTTCTCAGCATGTGTGAACTTCAGAGATCATTTCCAGTTTAGCGCTTAGGCAGAGCCTTAAAGAGCGCCACCTGCAGACCAGAGGTGCTGCGTGCAGCTCTTTCCTCTCAAGCAGTCCCCACGCACATCCTACCTGCCCTGGCGGTTCAGATTCCGTTTTAGTTTAGGAGACAAGCTAATGTCCACTAAGTTAGTCCTTGCTTTGGTTTTTGTTTTGTTTTCAAATTAATTGCTTCAAATAATCCAGAAAAAAAGCGGGGGTGTTCTTGCAAACCCTTCAGAGCTACCATAGTAGCCACTTCTTCCAACAGGAGCATTCTTCCATAAGAAACCAAAGCCCAATTTCCCACAACAATGTTGAATAGAATAAACTCACTATGACTGCCAAGTAAGCAATGAGGCATCTGTAAAAACTTTCAAAAATTCAGATTTACCTTAGATTTGAATGATTTTTCTGCCCCAAATGGCAATTTCATCCCAAGGCCTTCCTCGCCTTCTACAATGGCAGCTTTATTTGATGTTGTAGGAGGAAGGGCAGAGCTTCTGTCTTGCCCATCTACACAGGTGTAGATAATCTGGGCTTGCTTCTGTGTTTTATTTGGTAGCCTGGAGTCCTGGGCTAACCTTACCCCATTACTATGGCAACAGCTTTCTCAGTCCTCTATCCAAAGTCCAGGATATTACAAGGCTTCCCAACAGAATGGTGTTTTAACAACAAACGAATCGCCTTCCGGGAGTGCTTGGTTCTGAAAGGGTTCTAAGTTCCTCCTGGAAGAACAAGTCTGACATTTGGCGGCCTCCATGCATGAGCTGGGAATATACTTTGCAAGCAAATTCCCTTTATTTAATAAAGAGAAATGCAGATGGGAGCACACGCGGTGGGGAGTTGGGGGGTGGGCATCATCAACAGGCAGGTTAGAAATGCCTGACTGGTGCAAACCTTTAATCTCAGGACTCGGGGAGGTAGAGGCAGGGGGTTATCAAAGGCAGAGGGGATCTCTGAGTTCGAGTCCAGCCTGGTGTACAGAGTGAGTTCCAGGATGGATAGCCAGGGCTACACTGAGAAACCCTGTCTTGAAAAACCAAAAGAAAAAAGAAAACAAGATAAGAAAGTTCCTTCCTGACCTTAATCTTGATGGACATCACGTTCTCTCACTGCTTTGTAAAAGGTGAATAGCAACAGAACGGGGGGCAGGGGGTGAGGGTGGGGGTGTTAGGTCAGGGGGATGCCACGTTAGGCAGGTAAGATCAGGAGGTAACCCAACGAGAAAGCACCCAAAGATTGTCTTAAGGGTCTCTGGTCCTTGAGATTCCGTCTTCAGCGCTCCCCACCCTTCCACTTCGCAGCCTAACTCCCTGTCCACTCCAGAGCCCGCCAGTGTCTGACAGCGCCCTTTCTTCTCCCCAGAGCTACTCTACGGCTGTTCCCCTCCATTCCATGGGGAGATGACAGAATCTAAATGCAAGCACTTGGAAACTCTTACAGCCACAGACAGAGTAACTTAAAAATCTGTCAAATGTGCCAACATAAGCTAGGACTCGCATTTTGCACTTTCCATAGTAATTTTCCGTGATTATGCCAAATTGGGGCCAAGGGGATAGCTGAGAGTGTCAGCTCACTTACCACGCATGGGTGAAGCTCTGGGTTTGAACACGGGTTTCAAAAAATCATGATGCATTTAAAAGCCCCACATTTGTACATCTGTTGCTGTTCTCTAAATACAATATAACAACCCTCTACATAGCAAGCATATTGAGTTAGCTATTATAGGGAACCCGGGGGTGTATTGCCAGGTGTGGTGGCGCATGCCTTTAATCCCAGCACTTGGGAGGCAGAGACAGGCGAATTTCTGAGTTCGAGGCCAGCCTGGTCTACAGAGTGAATTCCAGGACAGCCAGGGGAACACAGAGAAACCCTGTCTCGAAAAATTAAAAAAAAAAAAAAAAGGAACCCAGGGGTGACATCAAGTATATGAGAAGCTACACGTGCGGTATAGGTGGATACAACTCCATTTTACAGAAGAAGATGATGGCATCCATTGATTTGGGTATTAAAATCAATAATCAGTGGATACTGGAGAGAAGGGGAGGGAGAGAGAGAAGGAATGGGGGGGCACCGTCACAACAAGGTCATGGTGGCCACCTTGAAGAGGGGTGTTCTTGTTGGTTGTTCTTATCTTCCTTGTATGGTTTTATTCTAAGTATTGTGCCCAGTCACCAGATATTGTTTATATTAGGAAAGCCGGGAAAGCCAAAACATCCACTTAGCTCAGTCCCCTGTCCTTAACACTCATCTCTGAAGCCAAGCCAACAACATCCCCTTGTTCCTGTCACACCAAGTCTGTTTGGGCTCATTTTATCTTAGGGACACCCTCGCCTCAGTCTCCTTCCCATTTTTGTCATCCCTCTTCCTTCCCATGGAAGTGGGTGTGGCCTTCACAGTACACTACTACACTCAGACACGCCCCTGAAGTTGCCTGTGACCACCTTTCTGTGTTCACCCAGGTCCCCAAACAGCCGTTGAAGTCTTCAGTTCTCTGAAGACTCGGGTATTTTTCCCTCCTGTTGTCTCTCCTGCATCTCTTGCCCCTCCATTCAGTAGATCTGTGCATCTCAGAACGGCGCCAGCAGCATGGTTTTTCACACCTTGCTTTCTGTCTCCTATGATACCATAAGCTATGTGACCGTAACCTAAGTGTTGTTACAGAACAAATGAATAGATGTGTGAAAGTAGAAGCTAAAGCATTAGATACAGGTGATGCGAGCTAATCATGTAAAATGAAGAAAGCCTAGATAGTGAATACTTAAAAGTTTGCTTGTCTTTAAACTCCCCCCCCCCTTCCATCCCACCCATGGTCTCTGCCCATGCGTGAGTGAGACCGTTTCTCTGTTGTAACCCTGGTTGTCCTGGAACTCACTCTGTAGACCAGGCTCTGGAACTCACAGAAATCTGTTTGCCTCTGCCTCCCAAGTGCTACAATTAAAGACCAACTCCACCACCTTCAGGTCAGTCTTTTCTTTCTCAGCAAATGGTCGGAAATCACTGCCAGGAGCGCATCCAGGGAATAATTTACACTCAAGTTAGCACAAGTTAACTACCGTCTAAACCCATGCAGAAGGGAGAGGTCAGAAGGGAGACCATCCTCTGCTTTTGGAACGAGACAGAAGGCGGCCGCGTGGCTACTCACTGGAGTTGAGGAGAATCATGGCCTTCACACACAGATATTCTTTGTGCTGCAGTTTTAACTCACGGAACCGTGCCGTCGTCGCCAGGAGCATGTCAAAGATTTCCAGAATCCCTTCTACGCACTTCCCCTCATCCCTGCAAGAGTTCATTTGGGAATTGAAGGAGCACGTAGCATTAGGCAGCCATCAAGAGCCTTCACCTCAAGTTCCATCCTGAACACCCTCTGACATACTGTAAGACCACTTAGCCCTAGGACGTCACTAGCACTATGCCCATAGAGAGAAACAAGGTACACTTAGGTGCAGGCTCAATGGTAGAGCACTTGCCTAGCATAAGGCTGTGGGTTAAATCCTCAGCACTGAAGGGGAAGAGGGATTCAAAACAGGGCATTTCGTAAAAAGTCTTAAACCATTTTTCAGGCAGACATGTGCAGTGGGGCTGTGTGGTTCCTTCCACCTCACTGTGTAAGGGTTTCTTGAAGAAATTGCCACTTCTACTGCTTCTATACAAACCATTGTGTCAAACAGACTCATGGGAAATGACTCCGAATATTACAAAGGGTGATCCCACACTCCCATTAGGAAATGCTGATGAGAGAGGCTGCCAGAACCAAGTATCTCAAGAAAACCAAACCTTCATATTGTCATACTGAAGTTAGAAACTGGTCTAGGAATTGAGAGGCATTTAAATAGCATTTGAAGAAGGCAAAAGTGCCACACAATTGAGAAATTACAGTCGGGGGTGGGTTAGTCACGAAAAGCAGACAGACATGGGGACAGGTGACAAGTTTCCTACTTTGACATGTCGACGTGGGTTTTTTGTTTGTTTATTTTTTGGTTGTTTTTGTTTTGTCTTGTTTGTTTTGTTGAGACAGGGTCTTGCTATGTAGCCTAGGTTGGCCTTCAACTTCTGGTTTTCCTACCTCTACCTCTGAAACACTGAAATTACAGATGTGTGCCATGCCATCCAGCCTGAAAGGTTTGTTTAAAAAAAAAAAAGAAACAAAAACAAAAACAGGTTTTAGACAAACCTTTTAAGTGTGCCTTATAGTAATGAACTGTTATATCTAACTCCAAAATAAATTATTATACATGAACCGGACAGAAAGCACCGGTTTCTACTCATGCCAGTAGGCACACATTAGTTGATCTCACTGCTCTCAAAAACTGCTCTATCATGGCAGAGTCCTGGAGGCCCTTGGCTAACAGATGATTTCACCACAAATCCACCCAGCTCCTAAAAACCTGCAGGACACGGTGACAGGCACCACAGTACCACAGCAGCAATGGGGGCCTGTGGGGTCTGCTCTATTCTTTTATGAGACTACAAAGAGAGGTTGAAGTAACAACTAAAAAAACGAATCAAGGAACCTGACGGCTCACTGTCTCCTCTCACCCAAACCAGATCACTTCTAGGGAGTGTGGGATTTCAGGAAAGAACCTTAGAAGAAGTCATATGACCTGACACCACCTGATACCACCAATCCTGCCTGTTAGGTGCCTACCTGTGACAGCAGCTCATCAGGATATTGCATTCCACAGCATTCAGGGGACACACACACACACAGAGCCGCTAGCATGCAACTGCTTACTTTGCCTAATCTGAAAATAGTGGCATCTTCCTGCAAGTGTGAAGTTAAATGACTCACAGGTTAAATCAACAACACATCTCAGAAAAGCAGAGCACTGGGCAGGGTGCCAAACTCTGTACAAACCCTGCTACACCATACACCCTATCTTCATACCTCCCCTAGCCCTCCTCCTCAGCACTCAGTTCCTGGAAGGATGGCAGAGCCCTAAACTCAGCAGGTGGAGAGGAAATGCCTGTGTACTGGATGGCACGATGCCTAGAGCCAAGTCATCACACTTCTCTGCCTGCTGAAGGATCCTTACTTGACAATGTCAGTGTTCAGCTTCCAGATGTTTGGTACCCAGAGAACCTGCTCTTAAAACATCACCAACGAGGAAACGAGGAGACACTAACTCTCCAACTGATGTTTTCACTTCGTTCTGCTTATTTCCCTTTTTTCAGACAGAGTCTAACTATATAGCCCAGACTAGCTTCTAATTTGTCTTTGCCTTCCCAGGACTAGCACAGATGTGCCCCACCATGCCCAAATGTGCACTGATGGTTAAATAATTTGACTCTTTACTCTCCTGGGAAAGTCAGACTCAAGTGGAACTATGCACTTGTGTCACACACACATTCACACACACACACACACACACACACACACACACACACACACACTTCCCAAAAGGATAAATCAGCTCAACTGAAACCAATCCTACTTTCCAGAAGCTGCCACTCATGCCAAAGAAACGCCCCTAAGTATCAGGATTAACACCCCTATTTCCTTACTGAAAACATTTCATTGTAAGAAAATTAATATTCCCAAACTGAGGTGTTCAGGTATTGGGGTGCACCTTACATAAAAAGCTTCAGTCTAAGCAATCAATTAATCCTAAAGAACCAGGCCTGGCTGTCTCCTTTCCAGCAGGTGGGCACAGGCACCCAGTTCACTTTATGCAGGATTCAAACATTTCCAATCACAGGCTATAGCAAGCAAATAGATTTTTAGACAATAAATGAGGGGCAGAGAGTACTCCTCCGGCGTGGCTCTTTGACCTCCTGCTTTGAGATGAGTTATGTAGAATGAAGTGAGGAGGGGCTTCTACGGGCTGAGGGATCCATGACATTCACTGGGGACTGAAACGGAGCTCTGAATAAGAAGTTAGGACAGGGTTAAGAGGTTGGAATTAAAGACAGAGACATGTGATTGGAACGTTAAAGAAGTAAGCTTTGAATTAGTGCCAAATAAGGATTAAATTAGGAATTGCATGTGGAAAAACTTCTTACTTGACTAGTTTTTCATTTAAAAAAAAATCCTGTTTGATATGACAACAAAACATTGAGAGGTTTGTCTCGGCTTTGGGCTTGCCTATCTTCTCCCTGCATCTCTGGCTGCTGGTTCCATGCCAATAGGTGTGGCCACTGAACAAGGGGTAAGGGGCCCATTTGTGGCTTAGCACATGGGAAAGGCTTCATAAATACTTAACTGATGGCAAAAATCTTGGTTAAAATGGTAAATTGAAATTTAGAAGTAAAAGCCTATGATCTTCAAGAACATTTAGATATCAATACTGAATGGGAATGCAGCCTGAAGGAGATTCAAAATCGCAGGAGTCCCAAGAGCCCTGTTCATAGCGGGTCCTAGCTAGCTCTAACGCCTCCTCAGCCCGGCAACTGCTCTGCACAGTCTCCTGTTGATGCTGGCACAAAAAGTCTCAGTGTACATTTTTTATTTAAATTGCAGTGTGTGTGTGTGTGTGTGTGTGTGTGTGTGTGTGTGTGTGTGAGAGAGAGAGAGAGAGAGAGAGAGAGAGAGAGAGAGAGAGAGAGAGAGCGAGTATGTTTGTGTGTGTGTTTGCATGCGCCTGTGTGTGAGTGTGGGCATGTAGAGTCAGTTCTCTCCTTTCACCAGGAGGGTCTTAGTGACTGATGACACTAAAGTCATCAGTCTTGATGAAAAGCCCCTCTACCCACTGGGCCATCTTGCCAGCCACATATGCACTTGGGAGCAAATAAAAGCTCAGGTCCTAATGTGAGGAGCTTCACATTAATCTGTTTCTAGTGGATGCCAAAAACAAAACAAAACAAAACAACAACAACAACAACCTACCTCATTACAAACAAGCCTAAATCAGCAGGTTTCCTCTCCTTCTCAGTACGTCCAAGGAGTTTGTTTGTTTGTTTGTTTGTTTTGTTTTGTTTTGTTTTCTGTAGACATCTCAGTAAGAACAAGTGGCTCAGGTGGAGGCTTAACTCTGTATCTGCTAAGTAAGCCCGAGGCTCTCAGTTTTGTACCCAGCACCAAAAGTAAAAACAAAACAATGACACAAAAACTAAAACAAGTGCTTGGTGCTTGTTTTTACGTGAAAGAGCAGGTGAAGAACCTCTCACAGAGGCTGTAAGACAGTTACTTTCCAAGTTCTGGGAAGTTACTTATTCACTTTGCAGGAAAATTTTCTGACATTTATAACAGGGCCTCTTTCCCCAACTTTGAATAAGCAATTTCTTCATATTAATTTAGCTATTACGTTAAAATGTGTTATGTATATATACGTGTGTGTATAGTATACATATATATGTGTATATATATGTATATATATAGTATATTTGAGATATTATCTCAGGTAGTTGAGGCTGGCCTCAAGCTCTCTATGTAGCTAAGGCTTACCTTGAACCCCTAACCTTTGCTTTCTAGAGGATGAAATTATAGGCATGTTTCACCACACCCAGCTTAAAAATAGATTGACTTATGTGAGATGCACTGAATTCTAGACTTGAAATTCTAGACTTCACAAAGGTAATGTGTTAAGAACAGTGTTAAGAACAGCTTAATTTTGTTTTGTTTTGTCATGCTGGAGATGAAATCCCAAAGCCTCGTGCACACTAGGCAAGCACCTAACCACTGAACTACACTTCTGGTCCTAACAGTAATATTTAAGAATACATTAGAGAGCTGGCTTTTAAGAACATCTCTTCCAAAGCCAGGCGTGGTGGCGCACGCCTTTAATCCCAGCACTTGGGAGGCAGAGGCAGGCGGAGTTCGAGGCCAGCCTGGTCTACAAAGTGAGTTCCAGGACAGCCAGGGCTACACAGAGAAACCCTGTCTCGAAAAAATAAAACAAAAATAAAACAAAATAAAAAAGAAAGAAAGAAGAAAAAAAAAAAAGAAAAAGAACATCTCTTCCAGAGGATCCAGGTTCAATCCCCAGCACTCTCACAGTAGCTCACAACCATTTATAACTCCAGTTCTAGGGAATCTGGTGCCCTCTTCTGGGCTCCATAGGCACCAGGTATGACATAGTACACAGAAGTACATGCAGGCAAAACATCTGTATATACACAATTTTTAATAATAATAATAATTTAAAAACTATCGGCAGAAACCACGCATATGCTGGTGAGATGGCCCCAGCTGTAAAGCTACCTGCACTACCCCTGACAAGCCTGTGTTTGCCACCAAACTCACAGGGTAGGAGAGAACCAAATCTCTCAGGTTGTCCTCTAGCCACCACACACAGGCTGTAGCATGTGCATAGCTCCCCACACAAATGAAAAAAAATATTTATAATTTTAAAAATAAAATAAACACCAGTGGGTGCTCTAAAAACCCATCTTCTCAATGTAAATGCATTCATAACTCCTAGAACCTCTTCTTCTCTATTAATGAAATATATAAACCTATGTGATAGAACCAAATATATAATCATAAAGACTAATATGAATCTCCTGAAATAATTTCTTGTTGAGACTGGGTTTGTCTATATAGTCCATGCCAGCCTTGAACTCTTGATTCTCTGGTTTCAGTCTATGTGCACAAATTACAGACATACATGACCACACCCAGTCTTTGGTGCCTTTTACTAGCTATCTAAAGGATAGGCATAATATTCATGAGGCTCACGGTTCCTTACAGTAACGCAGACACGTTCTTCTAGAGTTTAGAGAACCCCTACAGAGGGAGGGGATGTTAAATCTACTCCCATACACATTCTCCACCATGACTCAGCTACTGAGACACTAGATTTGGGATCCATCTAGAAATTGAAACAAAAAAGTAAAATAATTTTAACCCCAATACGCAACAATGGATAGAACAGATGACATAGTAGAATTGTGTGTGTATGTGTGTGTGTGTGTGTGGCCTGGCTGGGTATTTGACCTTTCAGTTTGACTGACAACCTTGAGGTGACAGAAGGCGTGTGTTTCTGAAGTGGGTAGAAACAGAGTACAGCCTAGGGCTGTGCTCTAAGATGAGAATAAATTATGAAACCAATTTGCCTTTTGCCTCCTCTTTTCCCTCCCTGTTCTCTTTCCCACGGGGGTACTGTGCTCCGCATGGACTTTAGAACCAGCTCCCTACATCTAGCTCCATCACTTTCCACCCTGCAACTGTAAGCCAATTATTTCACTTCGTCATTCTTTAACTGGAGAACTGGGATGCTGAACGCTGCTTCCTCCCAAAGGGCTTCTGGGAAGATTGAATAAGGTGGCGCACATCGAGTGCTTAGGATGGTCTCTGGCACACACCAGTCAATATGTCACTGAAGGGTCTGGTACCTGCCCCACTGCTCTGGCCTTTCAGAGCCTCTCTCTCTTGTCCACCACCTGGGCTTGCTCCTGCTCAAGCCACATCCCATGCTTCAGCTCTTCCCACGGGACTTGTTCTCCACCAAAACACCTCCATTACTCAGAACAGTGCTCTTTGTCAGTGCCATCCATGACAACAGGCAGAATGGACGCTGATACCTTGGGACAGCACTCTTCGTCTGCGCAACGTGCCAGTGAGGGTCTTCTGAGGACCTAAAGTGGTAACAGGATTACGATGCAAGAGTTGGGGCGGGCATGTTAGGTTCACAGCACCAGGCCTCCTCCTGCTCCCTGCGCTCCGATGTGCTGAACATCTCATGTGCTGCTGAACGTGAAACACTAGGACTTTCTCCATGAGTTTCCGGACCACTCAAAGGTATGCCAAAAGTCCTCCATCTTTCCTACAACAACGCTTGCCTGTTGTTGGCTATTCCAGTTTATCTTCTGTAAACATTTCAACTAATCCAAGTTTAGTTTCTGCTCTGTTAAATTAACCCATTTGTGACATAGCACTGTCACGTCCCAGTGTCTTTTAACTTCCACTTGGCCTTAATAAAAAGCTCTCCTACCACATGTTCCAAAAACCAACCAACAAAACAAAACAAAAAACAAAAAACAAAAAAACCTCCCACTATTAGAGATAAGTGATACTATTAGCATTAAAGATATAAAAAATAAAATTAGAAGGCCCAAAAGAATTTTATCATCTGTCTAGATGTAACTGGTCACTCAACTGCAGAGCAACTTTTTGTTTTGTTTTGTTTTTTTGAGACAGGGTTTCTCTGTATAGCCCTGACTGTCCTGGAACTCACTTTGTAGACCAGGCTGGCCTCAAACTCAGAAATCCGCCTGCCTCTGCCTCCCAAGTGCTGGGATTAAAGGCGTGCGCCACCACCGCCAGGCTAACTGCAGAGCAACTTAAGAATATAATGTAAGTACAGAATTTTTAATGCAAAAAAAAAATCTATGTTGACTGTGCACTCAGTGGCCAATGCCCCACAGGATGCAGTTCCCTGCCACAGCCCAGGACGGTTGATGCACAACTGATTAGGATGGATCATAGGATATGAATCCTGGTACCCATGCCCTCTTCTTCATGGGCTCTTGACCCAGTAAAGCAATGGATGGGGTTATCATCCTCTAATTGCCCCTTCGGGTGTGAGAATTTAATTGCAGCACCTAGGACTTTGTTCCCACTCTGCTTTGTTTAGTTAAACAGATCAGAGATGAAATACCAAGCATTTTTTCTCACCTGTCCAGAACGAGGTCTGGAGCAAAGATGAGCTTGCCGGGGTGGTCGATGGAGCGCCACATCAGCCCCACCATCAGCACCTCCATCCAGCAGCTTTCCAAGAGACGGACTTGATCCAACAGGCTGAGCTCCACAAAGCCTGGGGAGACAAGAGTCCATGAACCACACCTCCCTCCCCTCAGCAACCCATCTCTGTAAAGACAGAATGGCAAGTTATCAAATGCCAAGGAAACCCAGACAACTCAGGGAGGGAATCAATCGCTGGTTCAAAGAGGTGATTAAATTCGGGTTAAAGGAACCTCAGCTGTGCAACTTGCAGTCTCCAGCCTCCAACCCCTTCAGAAAACAAGCTTTTGTTTAGTATTTCTAAAGATCCCGTGACTCCCCAGAAGGATGCTAGAAAGGACCCAAAAGGCAGAGCTGAGGCCTGTTAGCTTTGGCTGTGTGGTCCTAATCATTCCTGTGCCTTACTGAGGTCGTCAAATCTCACCTGTCAGAGGGGCTGCCTGTCTGTCCCAACCCATGGCTTGGAAGTGGATGGATGGGGTAGCTACAGTCTAGATGATGGAGTTAGATGATGGAGGTAGATATGGAGGTGGAGGTCATGGAAAGTAAGCAGAGAGTTGTGCCTGCTCTTGCAGATAACCAAGGCTTCAACTCAAATAGTTTTTCTGACTGTGTAACAATTCCTATGCCGAGTTGGGACTATTCTGGATAGAGGTGCTGTCTCTAGGTGACTCTATCCTAACGAGCAAGGATAGCAGCCAAAAGCAGTTGACACTCTCATGCCATGAATTAGCCACAGAACTAGAAGGAAACACAGAATCTCTAGGGGAGTGAATGTCTTTCGCATAAAGCCGAGAACATAGGAACATCTTCCATAACACATAATAATAATAATAATAATAATAATAATAATACTGCAAAATATAAACACAGTAGTCAAAGGCACAGCCTTTGAGTGAAACGGATTCTGTTTTGAACATCAGTTTAGTCCCTTCCTAACTAGTAATTATGTGCATGTGTGTGTGTGTGTGTGTGTGTGTGTGTGTGTGTGTGCATGTACACGCACTTGTGTGTGTGCATAAATGCTAGGAAGCAAAGCCAGGGCCTTAACATGGTAGGTACATGTTCTATCACTAAACTATATTCCTATCTGCCCCCCCCCCCAAGCTGGTAATTTAATCTCTTGTCAAATTTGTTTTTCCCGTAGGAAAAATGAAAGTGTTCTTGCCTCCTTCTGAGAGTCTCCTACCGGTAAGATTTCTTATAAACACCTTACCAGTGTTCCTACAGTGTAAAAGCACACATGTTCAATCCTTTGGATAATGGCACTGTAAGTGTGCACAGCGAAGAGGTAACTGGAGCATGAATGCAAAGATGGACAAATTGAAAGCTAGAGAGACATCTCAGTCAGTAAAGTCTGGCCAGGAAACTGAGGACCCGAGTTTGATCCTTAGTATCGTGTAGCATGCACCTATAATGCCAACAATAGGACATTAGCGTGTAGCATGCACCTATAACGCCAACAGCAGGACATTAGGGAGAAAGAGACAGCAAGCTCTCTGGGGCTTACTGGCCAGCCAGTCTAGCCAGTCAGCAAACTCCAAGTTCAGTGAGAGAGCCTGTACCAAAATATAAGATGGCAAGCAATTGAGAAAGACACCAGTGCCAACCCCTGGCTTCTAGATACACATGCACACACACACCACAGATGGGCAAGTCTCGGAGCCACATGCTTGTGCCTGGCTCAGGTTCCTGATTCCTGCACACTTCCCAGTCTCACTCACAGTCATATGTCAGACACCTGCAAATCTTCCAAAACACTAGGCTTGGAGAAAGACTAACAGGGGAAGGGCGGGAAGGGCAGAGAGAACGCTGAATAGCTTTTCATAGGGAGTCGTCTCACCTCCTTTCTTCCTGGGAGATCCCACAAATGGTGTTTGGAAAACACTTGAAATACAAGCTAGAGAAAAGTGCCTCGGTGTTTTTCTTCTCTGGGAAACAGCAGACAAAATGAAATCGTCCTGGCAAAGGTAGCGACGCTAGACAAAACAAAGCTGGACAACAGAAGAGCTCCAGAAAGCTCAGAAGACATGGGGCCCAGCCAACCGATAGCCACAAGAGACTTGCGCCTGGGGCCATGGCTTCCATAGTTCCTCCTCCATCGTTCAACAATGCCAAATCGTTAAGAATTTGCTCACACAGCTACTGCCCCTGCTGCCACTGGACCATGGGAAGCTTGGCCTCACTTAGAATTCAGAGAGAGGGAGACTTCATTTATTAGATGGCTGTAAAATAAGTGGATGGCCCTCCCTGAGACTTTCATCTCAGAACAACAAAATGTAGGGCCAGCGCTGCCTCAGCCAGTAAAACTGCTTTGCATGCAAGCCTGACGGTGTGAGTTTGATTCCTCGGACCAATGGTAGAAGGAAAGAACTGATTCCTGAAAGCTGTCCTCTGACCCCCTCCACACCTGCATATGGTGCACAGATGCAGATATGTATGTACATGTGCATGTGCACACACATGTAATAATAATAATAATTCCAAATACTCATAATAATATTTTAAAATAAGTGCATTTAATAAAGTTAACCTATTCAACGTCATAGCTCAGCCTAGCCTACCTTAAACATGCTTAGAACTGTTTGGTAAAACCATTTCGTACAAGGCCTGTTTTATAATAAAGCATCAAATTAAGTGATCTCTTGAATCTTATACAGAAGGAGAAAGTCAGAATGAATAGAAGCGTATTCTTGCAACCATCACAGCCACAGTGAAGAACTGTGAGCTAAACCATCATAAGCTGAGGACTAGGTGGGGTCAGGGGAAAGAACCACTTCATAGGATGAAAGCGTACATATTCTGCATGAGCCCATATCGATAGCACGAGGACTTACTAGTTCATTGGTTCATATGATCTTTCTCTGTTGGAATGAGAGTTTGTACATTCCTTCTTAGCATCTGACACACCTTTTACCCTTGCACTGTGAGGCTGGCTCTACCTTGTCCCAATCTGACCACGCCCTTCCTCAAAAGCTAAGAAGTTAACAGGCAAGAGACAGGTTAACATGAAATCCACATTTCTATCTTTTAACCAGGCCCTAAGACCCTAGACTTGCCCAAGTGATCCTAAGTTCAGTTCCAAAGCCTGGGTAGGTCTCTCCTTAGATTCTGTCCCAGATCATATGTGGATCTGAGAGGTAAGCAACAGCCTTGTATAGGAGATGTGGATATAACCAGTGTTACAGTGTGTGGAAGATGGATCTGGGAGTCAAAGTGAAAAAAGTCAGATGTAGAAAGAGGCTCTATATACCATGCTCCCTGAATTACTCTATTTCATATAGAACCCGAGACTCTGGGTGTTCTAGACAGCATCTAACCTTCCAGGACATGCTGTTATACAGGTCAAGGTAGGAAGAAAAACACCACCGTTATAAATTACAACCTTTGCTCAGCTGTTAAGAGCATGTACCGCTCTTGCAGGGGACCCAATTCTATTCCCAGCACCTAGGCTGAGTTCAGTTCCTGGCACCTACACTGGACAGCTCACTATTGCCTGTAACGCCAGCTTCAGGGGCTCTGACACCTCTGGCTTCCTTGGTCACCTGCGGTTTGTGTTCATACAAACATAAAATTAAAATTGAATGTAAAGAAACTTTATAAAGAAAAGGTGACAAGCTGGGCGGTGGTGGCACACGCCTTTGATCCCAGCACTTGGGAGGCAGAGGCAGGAGGATTTCTGAGTTCGAGGCCAGCCTGGTCTAAGTGAGTTCCAGGACGGCCAGGGCTATACAGAGAAACCTTTGTATCGAAAAACCAAAAAAAAAAAAAAAAAAAAAAAAAAGTGACAAAAAAAAGTGACAAACTGTCACATGTCCAGGGGGAAGCTCTCTGCCCCCAAAACGTGAGCGACAGGCCTTGTTACAAACGAATAGAATGAAGTCAGGATGTCGAGAATCCTACCAGGGATTTTCTTGGCCCAGCCAATCATGTGCACCAGTTCCTTGTCAGCCAGCTTCGTGAGGGACATCATCATGGAGGCCTCGGTGAAGGGCATGCTGGGACGGCTCACTAGCACATTGGGTGGCTCAGCTTCCAGCAGGCTGAGCACCAGCTGCTCGGGACTCAGAGAGCTCAGCAGCAGCTCCTTCACCCGGGGTGTGTGCCCACTGGTTCTCTTGGCTTTGTTCAGGCAATGCACCTGCTCACTGGCACTTCTCTGTCTTCGTACTATTCGGTACCCACACCTTTCTCTCCTGGATCCTAAAGAGAGCAGATGACAATCCAGTGGGTTCCCTGCCCAAGATCCCAACTCACTGAATGACCAGCCTAAAACCATGAGGGGCTGAGGGTGTAGGTAAGTAGGGTAAGTGCTTGACTTGCATACACAAGGCCCTGAGTTCAAGTCCCAGCCCCAGCAGTATTGACAGCAGTGGCAACATCACTGATATCATTCCAGTTTGTATTTTGGAGTCTGTAGGCCATGGACAAAGATAACTACTGTCTGGGTATATTAACAGCACAATGTGTTTGGAAATTTCTGCTCTGTTTCAAGGTTATCACTGGCTCCTGAAATCTGTTTCTCTTCTAAAGAATGCTGATAGGCCCCCAAGTTCCAAGATAGGAAGTTAGGAATTTTTCTCAAGTAGAAAAGGAGAAAAAGTCAGGACTTTATCGTTGATATTCCAGCTAGCAAATGATATATGCTATCAACATTTAAAAAACATTTGTATACATGTATTTTTTTCTTTTTATATACTTACACAAATATATTTCAAATAAATTAACTGAAAAAGCCTGGAAAATAAAAAGAAGATTAATTTTGTCATAAATCCTTTCAGTATTTTTCTTTTATGCCTTTTTATAATTTATAAACAAAGTTAGAGATCCTAGAATACACTATTTCATAAGCTGCTTGTTATCTTATTGAAACGATGGCTGGGGAGAAGGCTCTGTGGGTAACAGCACCAGCCATATAAACTTCAATGACCTGAATTCAGCACTCAGAATACAAGTAAAAGAAGCCTTATATGCCAGGCATAGGGACTCAGGCCTTTGATCCCAGCACTCAGGAGGTAGAGGTGAGTGGACCACTGTGAGTTTGAGGCCAACCTGATCTACATAGTGAGTTCCAGGACAGCCGGGACTACATAGTGAGACCCTGTCTCAGAAAATGAAGGAGGAGGAAGACAAAAAGGAGGAGGAGGAGGAGAAGGAGGAGGGGAAGGAGGGGGAGACACAGCAGCAGCTGAAGTCATATATATAGCACACATATATAATAATCCCAGCTCTCCTACAGCAAGATAGAGGACTGAGACAAGAGAGCTGCCCAGAGAGAGGCCCAGAGGCCAGCTAGGCTAGAGAATGCAGTGCTGAGAAAGGGACAAGAGAGACTCTGCCACAACAAAGTGACAAAGAAAAACTGATTCCCAAAAGTTGTCTGAACTCCATGGATGTGCTGTAACACGCGCAAGGGCACGCACACACGCGCGCACACACATACACCCCCCCCCACACACACACACTAATAAACAAAGTTCAAAGCTTGTAAGGCATTCTGTTCTATTAATATAATACCTATTTTTTAAGATCCAGCATTGTCCTGGAACCTAAGCATAGAGAATTGCCACAAATCCTAGGCCAACCTGAGATACATAGTAAGTTCCAGGCCAGCTTCAACTAAAGAGTACAGGAGACCATCCCTCAAAAAACAAAAAACAAAAAGTCCATGTTGGTGTAAGCCTGTGATATTATAATTTTTTATTAAGTATTACAATGAAAATATGCCTTGTAGTGGATTCAATTGCTTCTTTATAATGAATTCAAAGAAGTCAATTTGTTGAAACAAAACATATATCCATTAAAACGTTTATGCCGATCAATAGATTACATGCCGCTTGTTTTGTGTATTTAAACTTGCTCACGTGGCTTCTGTTGTAAGAAGCTCTGATAAGGGGCTGGAGAGGTGGCTCAGTGGTTAAGAGCACTGGCTGTTCTCCCAGAAGACCCAGGTTCAGTTTCCAGCACCTACATGGCAGCTCACGACTGTCCATAAGAAACTCCAGTTCCAGGGCATCTGACATCCTCACACAAACATATATGCAGACAAACACCAATAAACATAAAATAAAATAAATACGTTTTTAAATAAAAATTTTTTAAAGCTTTAATAAATGGTCAATTTTTAAATCTTTCACAGAAAGATTTTAAAAAGTATTCTCCTTTATCTTCATAAACACTTGTGTGGTTAAAAATCTATTTGGAATTTTAAACATGTTTGTATTACAGACATGTTTATATTACATGAAGCTGATATTTCAGGTTATATTCCCCCAAATAGATAAACAGTTTTTTCTATACAAATTATACCATAAGCTTTTTTCTACCAATGATAAATGGCTGTCAATAATAAGCACTTATTTATACAGGTAACGTATTCCTGATGCTCTGCTCCGTCTTAGTGATCTGTTTCCACGCCTGGACGAGGGCCAAGAGAGCTTTGTTTCTATAGGCTTATGAATCAGAACATAATAAAATTATGTTTTTAAGACAAGGAGGAGGAAAGCCAGGAGTGGTTGTGCATCCTAACCCCTGTGTCACCACGCCTGGTTCTCCTTGAATCTGAAGTCATCTTCCCAGCTGGCCAATGTGTCATTCAAATCTGAAAATAAACAATGACAGTAGGAGCTGGAGAGATGCCTCAGTGATCAAGAGCACTTAGCACCGTGGCAGAGGACAGGTTCCACTCCCAACATCTGTGACTCCAGTTACAGGGGAACAGACACGCCCTCCTGACCTCCAGGGGCACAAGGCATGCATGCACACGATGCACACACATGCAGGGAAAACACTCATACACATAAGACAAATCTATAACAGTTCAGGACATTTCCCACTAAACAATGATTAAGAAGCCACACCACTCATGTGTTTTTGGGATGGAGAAGAATGACCAGAGAAATGTTGACATTCAAGAAGTAATTGTAAGAAAACAGAAAATATAAACCTTTAAAAAAAAATCAGTGTACAAGGAATGCTGTGGAGCTCAGAGGTAGAGTACTTACCTGGCATACACAGGCCTTGGGTTCAAACCTCAGCATGTCTGCGCACACACACCACACAGACACAGACACAGACACACACACACACACACTCATACACTCACACGCAGCACTGAATTAATAAAATCACATCATCATCAATAATGGTTTTTAAACAAAGAAGGTAAAACAGGAGCCTAGACAGTAGCATGGAAGATCAAAAGGTGATTTGGGTTAGAACTGCAAAAGAATTCTTTTACTTAGGAAGGAAGAAGCTGAAATTCTCAAATCATTCAGAAATGCATGTGCCTAGAAATGTCACCAAAGGAACTGGCTCAGCTAGTAAGAAGCAGGAAAACATGAAATGTGATCAACCAAGAGGAACGAAGCATTAATTCAAGATAGCATGGAGGACGTTGGGCCTTGCTTTTACCTGTTTGATCCTGTTACTCTCACAGGAAAAGGCTGTGTCGCTGTAGGGACATTTGAACCTAACTTATAACCAGAAGAGCTAAAGGTTTAACATATATTTAATTTTTAAAAAACATTTATTATGTTTTAATTAATTAATTAATCTGTGTGACTCTGTGTGTGTGTGTGTGTGTGTGTGTGTGTGTGTGTGTGTGTGTGTATTTGTGGTTGTACATGTGTCACTGTGTACATGTGGAGGTCAGAGGAGAACTTGCCAGCGTCAGTTTTCACCGTCTGCCTTGTGGGTCTTGGGGATTGAACTCAGGTAGTTAGGATTAGTGGTAAGTGCTTTTACCAGCTGAGCCATCTGACCGGCTCATTTATATATTTCACTTTATTGATAAAGTGCTATAAATACTTAAAATCAACTATAACCCCATGGGTAAATGAAACAAAATATATATCTTAAGAAAATACTTCTCGGGGGCTGGAGAGATGGCCCAGTGGTTAAGAGCACTGACTGCTCTTCTAGAGATCCTGAGTTCAATTCCTAGCAACCACATGGTGGCTCACAACCATCTGTAATGAGATCCGATGCCCTCTTCTGATGTGTCTGAAGACAGCTACAGTGTGCTCACATACATAAAATAAATAAATCTTAGAAAAAGAAAATACTTCTCTATGTCTTTGTCTTTTGTACAGTATGAGAATAAGGAGTTTAAAAACAGATGCAAAGCCGGGCAGTGGTGGTACACTCCTTTAATTCGAGCACTTGGGAGGCAGAGGCAGGCAGATTTTGAGGCCAGCCTGGTCTACAAGGTGAGTTCCAGGACAGCCAGGACTATACAGAGAAACCCTGTCTCAAAAAAAAAAAAAAAACCACACAAAAAACTAACTAAATAAATAACTAAATAAACAGATGCACATACAGGATTGGCAATGTAGCTCAGTTGGTAGAGTACTTTCCTAGCATGCATGAAGTACTCTTGGGTTTGATTCCCAGTACTACAGAAAGTAGGTTTGGTGGGACATGTCTGTAATCTCAGCACTTGAGAGGTAGAAATGAGGGGCTAAGTTCAAGATTGTTCTTGACTACATAGCAAATTAGAGATTACCTTGGGGGTTAAATGTGACCCTGTCTTAGGTAGGTAGGTAGGTAGGTAAGTAGGTAGGTAGGTAGGTAGATAGATAGATAGTACTTGCTGTGCAAGGATAAAGACTTGGATTTGACCCCATTTGATCCCCAGTACCAACATAAAAAAACCTGGAACATCATGATATGCGCGTAACCCCAGCACTGGGAAGACAGCAGATGAGTTCCAGTTTCAGTGAGAAACTCTGTCCCAAAACTGGAGAGGAAGAAGGTACCAGAGGCTGACCTCTGGCCTTCATACACATTTACACACATGCACACATATCTACACACACATGTATGTACACATAAACACGTGTATATACAGACAAATTTTAAAAATTAAGATTTGTCTTGGATAGAGAAGCTAGAAAATAGTGACCAACCCAGTGAGAATTCTGGTCCATAGCTGACTTCTAATGACTGTTTATTAGTGCCTGCTATCACTGACACAGCCATCGATACAAGAGATGGCACATAATGATGCTGAGCTATTGTCCCAGCGCAGGGACACAAACCAAATACATGTCAGTTCAGCTCATGTTCTTGGACACTTATATCACAGGGTGTCTTTATATGAAGCTACTACACCACCACCACCACCCGGCAAAAGTGTGTGTCCTTTCACCATTTAAAAAACATCTAAATACTTCAGCCAAAAGGGCAGGACCAGAAATAACAAAAATAATTAAGGTAAGAGATATGATTCATAAATCAAAAAGGAAGTTAAGTGCAGTAAGATTGATCTTGGGTGAATGCAGAATTCCAAGTCCTTCAAGATTGGAAAGAAGACCCACCCATCTGCCTGAGGCTAGAGAGGTTATAGATCTTAGAGGAGACTGTACAACTGCCCCGCTTTCCTAGTACAGTCGTCTATGCAGTCCTAACTGCATTCTAAATGTCTATCCTGATACCCACAGATAACCTTAGTCCTCACCATTCATCAAAGCAGCTTCATTTTACAACAGACAGACGATTACAGATGTTCACAGCTGATCAGAAAGCAGAGAACAAAAGCTGGTGGGGGGCTCAGCCCCAATGGATACACCTACAGCACAAAACCTGCACACAAGGCAGGGAACATTGGTGAAAGTGGGGCAGAAAACTCGTAGAAACCGAGGACCAAGAAATTTACCGTGAGAATGGCTCCTGGAAGTGACAGGGATACCATACCTAGGAGACCTCAACAATATGGTAAACAAGGCCTGAGCCAGTACAACACCCAGAGGCATGCTAATGTGGAAAGGGGACATCTCATGCGACCCCTCCCATAGACAAAGAACCTCAGGCAACTAGGCATGCTAAGACTGGGAGAAATTGTCTTTCCCAGGGAAAAGCTGTCAACCAAGAGGTCAGCTCTGAAACCATTTACATAAAAGTAACATTAAATGAACTGAACAGTGTGTGTGTGTGAGTGTGTGTGTGTCTGTCTTTGTGTGTCTGTGTTTGTGTATATCTATGTGTGTCTGTCTGTCTTTATCTTTGTGTGTCTATGTCTGTGTATGTCTATATGTCTGTGTGTCTGTGTCTATGTGTGTGTGTGTGTGTGTGTGTGTAAAACAATAACAACAACAAAAAAGCCATGGTTTTTAGGGAAAGTGGGAAGGGGAAATATGTAATTTTTAATTTAAATGTATATATGTTTTAAATTTTTAAAAGATAGATTAATTATTTTATGTATATGAATACACTGCAGCTGTCTTCAGACACACCAGAAGAGGGCATTGGTTCCCATTACAGATGGTTGTGAGTCACCATGTGGTTGCTGGGAATTGAACTCAGGACCTCTAGAAGAGCAGTCAGTGCTCTTAATTGCTGAGCCATCTCTCCAGCCCCCATTTCAAATTTTTTTAAGGACAGTAGAGAAGGACAAATGTGACCAGAGGATTTACAGAGAAGCAGAAACCTGCCAGGCATAAAGGGAGGAGGACTAGGCCCTGGAGAGCTGGCACAGTGGTTAAGGATGCTCGCTGCTCTGGCAGAGGACCCAGTATCAGTTCCCAGCTCCCGCAGGGTGACTCCAGTTCCAGGGGATCTAATGACTTCTTCTGACCTACGTGGGCACTGTATGAACATGGTGCACAGACATGCATAAAGGCAAAACACTCATCCAGACAAAGCAAAATTAAATCTTTTTAAGAAGAGAGGGATAGTTAAGACCCCTTTCACATGCTCTCTGGCTTTGAGGTACTCCCCAGAAGGCTCACATTGGAAGGTTTGGTCTACAATGGGAGGCACTGTTAAGAGGTAACTAGGCTGCAAAGACTCTGGCTTCTTCAATGGATTGATCTCTTAAGGGATTCATGACTTCTTTAAAGGGAGGCTGGGAAGCGAGGTCTGGTCAGGGGACTTGTTTGTGTTTGTCTGAAATGCACAGCTTGTCCCTGGCCCCTTGCACCCTTCCTTGCTTCCTGGTCACCATGTAAACAGTTTCCCTCCACTCTCTCCTCCCCCATGAGTCTTCTGCCTCCCGGTGACCTAACAAGCCAGCTGACCGTGGACAGAAACTTCTAAGAGCATCAGCCAAAATGGAGTTTTGTCCTTTCAACTGTTCCCTTGAAGACATTTGTCACTGCAGTGAGAAGCATGAAGAGTTTTTCTTTCCGTTCCATGGAGGGCAGAACATCCACGCATCTCTGAGACACTCCCCACACAACATCTTCTGGAATTCCAAAGAGATTAGAAAGTCTCCCCAGCCCCCCTTGTGTTTTGTTTTTGTTTCAGGGTCTCATTATGCCATCCAAGATGGACTCAGAGCCACAGCAATCCTCCTGCCTTAGCCTCCCAAGAGCTGAGGTCACAGGTGGGAGCTACCACGCCTGGCCCATGTGGACAATTCCTTACTTCTCTGTACTGAGCCTGGGGAAACCGCACTGTGTCAGAATTCATAGAAACTCTGGAGTTCCATGAGGAGAGCTAAGGGAAGCCGAGACGGGGCGCCAGACACCATGTCATGATTCCCACATGCTTACTGTTCCTCTCAAACCCAAACAGCAGATAGTCTGCTGCAGCGATAAGAAACCCAAGGGCGAGAGAGAGAGAGAGAGAGAGAGAGAGAGAGAGAGAGAGAGAGAGAGAGCGAGAGAGAGAGCACTGGAGCTAAGAGAGCAGTCCGCAAAAAGTGAAGAAGGTAAGACACTTCCTACAGGCTCCCGCTCTCCCTACCAGGAATCCTGCCTTGAAGCTGGGGCTAAGACTGGCCAACAAAGACAATACGGTGATGCATCTGAAGACTAAACTGAAAATCATTTTCTAAATACATACTCATGTTAAAATTCTGCTTAACCTAAAACAGAAAACATCTGTTTGTAATAACTTATCAAAGGACCAAGGCCTTCTCTGTAAGCATCCCTAACAACTGGTCCAGTCCCTTTTGTACAGTTTCCAGGGTCAGTGTCTAAAGCTGAGCAACAGGGAGGGACTGGAGAGCTGGCTCAGCAGTTAGGAACGCATGCACCTTGATCTTGAAGAGGACTCAGGTTTAATTTCCAGCACTCACTTGGGTGGATTACAACCATCTGTAACTGTAGGGAGTCACTCACACATACACTCAGGCCTCATGTATACACATAAGATAAAGATAAATAACTCTTTAACCCGCCCTTCCAAACAAAACAAAACAAAACAAAGCAAAGCAAAGCAAAGGAAAGCAAAGCAAAGCAAAGCAAAGCAAAGCAAAGCAAAGCAAAGCAAAGCAAAGCAAAGCAAAGCAAAGCAAAGCAAAACAAAACAAAACAAAACAAAACAAAACAAAACAAAACAAAACAGAGAAACAACCTCGATACTTCCAGGGCAATTTAAATTCTGGATCTTGTTAGGTTTATGATTTCCTCCCAAGTCTCACCCATTCCCAACTCAATATTGACCTTTAACACTTTTGTCCAAAGCTTTCAGCAAGGTTTTCCTGAAAACAGCTGTCTTTTCTACTCATATCTCATGTTTACATATATTTCATGTTTAATTATACATTGTAACAATGATTAAAAATAGGTTTGGGAAGAAGCCCACTAGTTTCCAACATAAAATAACTAAAGTGGGTGGGACTGAAATATCTTTTAGATATTTATAGATATATTGATATGTACATAATATAGATCGCGTATATAATATATCTATAGATAGAGATACTTAGATATATCTCTTATAAGGAAATGAATGCATTCTGGGAGGCCATGGACATTGTTAGTCAGCTTTCTACTGCTCTAACAGATAACCAAAATATGCTTATGAAAAGAAAAAGTTTATACTAGCTCTCAGTTTTACAATTTTCAAGCAGACATGATCCTTTTAAATATCTGATGTGAGCATTTGATAGCAATGTCAGCAAGCCAGTATAGGGGTAGAGGGGACCCTGCTCACCTACCTCATGACAGAGATGCAAAACAGAGAAAGAGAAGAATAATAGATTCCCCAAATCCCCTTGAAGCCACACCCTCAGTAACTTAAAGACTTCTGACGCAGCCCCACTTCTCAAATGCTGTTTGAGAATAGAGGCGTCTATATCCTAATAGAGGCACCAGTCTTTTAACACACAAACCTTTGAAAAGCACGTAGGGTGGCGAGCACAGCAAGCAGAATGTCCCACATAGAGTGGAGAGTATCATTGACTCCAACAAGCCAGAGAACATGATCAAATTAGGAGATATACTGTTGGACTTCTAAATTTGGTGGGTATTCAAGTCCACTGAACACAGAAAAAGAAAAGGGCCGGGCAGTGGTGGCACACGCCTTTAATCCCAGCACTTGGGAGGCAGAGGCAGGCAGATTTCTGAGTTCGAGGCCAGCCTGGTCTACAGAGTGAGTTCCAGGACAGCCAGGACTACACAGAGAAACCCTGTCTCGAAAAACCAAAAAAAAAAAAAAAAAGAAAGAAAGAAAGAAAGAAAGAAAGAAAGAAAGAAAGAAAGAAAGAAAGAAAGGAAAAAGAAAAGGACTAAAGACTGCCCAGGGAGCAGAGGGACTGGGGCTAGAGGGATGGCACCATGGTTAAGAGAGCTTGCTGCTTGCTCTTCCAGAGGACCTGAGTTCGACTCCAAGCACCCACATTTGGTTGCTCACAGCTGCCTATACCTCCAACTCCAGTGGGTTCCTCAGGTACCAAAATAGACATTAAGTTTTAAGAAATTATTTTTAAGCAGAGCTACTAAGAAATGATCATGGAGAAAAGATGAGTTTGTTTTTTTTTTTTCCCAAATGGAGAGAAGTTACAAGAAATTACAAGCAAAACAGTGGTTAGCTACCAGAAAAATAAATACAGGCAGAGCCAATGTGAATATACATAAATAAGAAAATGTATACAGATGAGTTTCAACAGCCAGCAAACTATGGGGTGGGAGAGATGGCTCAGTGGTTAAAAGTGTGTGCCGCTCTTGCAGAGGCCCCACGTTTGGTTCCCAGCACCCATACTGGGTAGCCTACAATGACCTTTAACTCCAGTTCCAGGAGACCCAACAACTCTAGGCTCTGCAGACACTGTAGTTACACACACACACACACACACACACACACACACACACACACACACATATATATGGGGAGAGAGATATTTTATTTTATTTCTGTTTTTGTTTTTTTTCGAGACAGGGTTTCTCTGTGTAGCCCTGGCTGTACTGGAACTCACTTTGTAGACCAGGCTGGCCTCAACTCAGAAATCCGCCTGTCTCTGCCTCCCAAGTGCTGGGATTAAAGGCATGTGCCACCACTTCCCGGCAATAGATTTATTTTAAAGAGAAAAAAATCTAAAAGAAGAAAAAGATAAATATATAAAATATATGTGTTTGTATGTGTATAAACTTTAATCTGTAAGTTGACTGTAAGTTATATGTTTACATTCATAAAAATATATGCAGTCATATTCAAAATCTGTGTTCTATGTGCTTTTCATAGTTCTATTACATTTCTGACATATATGTACATATATATGTATAAGTCAGAAACAAATATATACATATATGTGTGTAAGTATATATGTATATATACATATTATACACATTACATATATATGTGTATATATATATACACATACATACATACATACATACACACACACACACACACATATATGGTTTTCCCTAAGTCTAGAAAGCTGGTGAGGAGACAGAACCGCACCTTCCCATAGTCATCTCAATGATCCACCATGCATTCTGCTTTCTTGTCAGAAGCTTAACTGGGGACGATGATGCCAGGATGTCACTCTTGGTTGACAGGTGGATCTCCAGCCCTTAGAATGTTTCAGTGGCTATAAGTCCACCAACCTACACAGAGGCCTTTCTCTTGCCCCACCACTGAGCCATGCAACTTTCCCCTGTAATGTACTGAAATCTCTGCCCTGTGCTTGCTCAGTTTCCCAACTCCGTCTGCAGCTGCACGGAATAACCAGTGCACTTTGGTGGATACAAACACTTAAAGACACTTCCCACGCCCTACGCCTCCTCTCAGACAGGCCTGAGTCTCCAGGTCCTCGGCTGTCCCAGGCACCCAGAACAATAAAAGGGAAGTGAACACTCACCACACTTGACCATTCCTACTTCATAACACTTGCGAAGTCGGCAGGCCTGGCAGCTTTTACGCCGGTTCTTGTCTATGGTACACTGATTCGTGGCTGGGCAGATATAGTCATTATGTCCTACAGCAAGGAAAAGGGTGGTTAATGAAACATTTGGTTGATAATACTATGTAGCCGAGAGACAGGGGACAGATACAGGAAAGGCACCAAAGTGAAGAGAATATTTGGGTGCCTTTTGGTACTAAGAATTAAACCCAAGGCCTCGTGCTAGGCAAGTCCCCACCCACTGAGCTATATTCCCAGCCTTGAGGTCTTTATTCTTTTTTTTTTAAAGGTTTATTTAATCTTTTACATTTATTTATTTAGAAAGAGAGAGGATGTAGGTCAAAGGTCCAACTCAGGTCATCAAACTTGGCCAAGTTTGTGGCCAGCCTGGGCTAAGTAAGAAAAGGAAAGAAAAGAAAGGAAGAGGGAAGGGAAGGGAAGGGAAGGGAAGGGAAGGGAAGGGAAGGGAAGGGAAGGGAAGGGAAGGGAAGGGAAGGGAAGGGAAGGGAAGGGAAGGGAAGGGAAGGGAAGGGAAGGGAAGGGAAGGGAAGGGAAGGGAAGGGAAGGGAAGGGAAGGGAAGGGAAGGGAAGGGAAGGGAAGGGAAGGGAAGGGAAGGGAAGGGAAGGGAAGGGAAGGGAAGGGAAGGGAAGGGAAGGGAAGGGAAGGGAAGGGAAGGGAAGGGAAGGGAAGGGAAGGGAAGGGAAGGGAAGGGAAGGGAAGGGAAGGGAAGGGAAGGGAAGGGAAGGGAAGGGAAGGGAAGGAAAGGGAAGGAAAGGAAAGGAAAGGGAAGGGAAGGGAAGGGAAGGGAAGGGAAGGGAAGGGAAGGGAAGGAAGAGAGACATAGAGACAGAGACAGACAGAGAAACACAGAAAGAGAGGGGGAAAGAGAGAAAGAGAGAAGAGGAGAAGAGAGAGAAATGAAATTCCATTAACAGAGAAAGTGCAAAGAGAGAGATATGTGCAGTTGTGATCAAGCCATGGCAAGGAAGGAGCATTTCCACTCCGTAGGGAAGAAAGGAGTTGTGACTGCATAGCCTGGGCACAGTGGGGCTGGGAGGCAGATTCATCACTGCCTGGACTCTGGCTATGCAAAGGTTTCCTTTTCTCTCCTTTATATTAGTCACAGACATCGACATAAATGTTATCACACACTGAAAAAAATCATTTAAAAACTAACTCCCACTCTGTAACATACATACATACATGTAGCACGTAGCTTTAAAAAGTATAGTGGGGGAGGGCAGGGCTGAAGTAGGTGGATACCTAAACACCAGCTGACCAGACTCACTAATCAGGGGGCCCAGGTTCACAGAAGAAACGGACTCAAAAATTAAGGTGGACAGCAACAGAAGACAGCATCCAACATTGACCTCTGACTTCCACACATGTGCACATAACACCCATTAAAAATAAACACACAGAGCATCTCTAATATGGTCACATATATACATATACACACAGAGAGAAATAGGAACATAGATGAATGTATGTCTATGAATGAATATATATGGATATATACATTATATATATTCTATATATACATTATATACACTATATAATATGTGGATAGATAGATAGATAGATAGATAGATAGATAGATAGATATGGATATGGATATATACATAAATCAAATCTCTGTCCCCTAAGAGGACCTGGTTCAGGAACTTTCCATGAGCAGTGAGAAAGGAATGCGTATATCTTTTATTATTATCATTTTCCATCAAGGGAAGGAGGGCTCCATGGTAAAACAGCTTATTTCAGAACTAGGGCAGGTAACATGCAGAGGTCTGAGCCTTCAGGGTGGCAACACATGGTGCTGGCTTCCCAGATTTGATGGTAGTATGGTGGAGACATAGAAAACACGTGTTAAAGTATTGTGGGTGACGATGCATGTTAGCAACACTTCTGCCAACAGTCTTGCGCAAAATGTTCTTTTTGTTTTTTGGGGGGGGGTTCCTCTCTCTCTTTTGTCCTTTTTAAAATTTTTTTCTAAAATGTTCTTTATATCACACATAAATACTGTAAGTTTAAAATTCATTAAGAACAAATATTTTGGTACCACATGTGATAGAGCACAACTGTAATCCAAGCACTTGGGAGGCTGAGATAGAAGGACTTTGATCCCAGTCTGGATAGACAGCAGGAAGACTCGCTCTAAAATACAAACAACTAAATGTTTTCATTGGCTTGCCTGCCTTTCTTTTTCTTCCTTTCTTCCTTTCTTCCTTTCTTCCTTCCTTTCTTTCTTTCTTTCTTTCTTTCTTTCTTTCTTTCTTTCTTTCTTTCTTTCTTTCTCTCTTTCTCTCTTTCTCTCTTTCTCTCTTTCTCTCTTTCTCTCTTTCTCTCTTTCTCTCTTTCTCTCTTTCTCTCTCTCTTTCTCTCTTTCTCTCTTTCTCTTCCTTCCTTCCTTCCTTTCTTCCTATCTATCTATCTATCTATCTATCTATCTATCTATCTACCTACCTATCTGTGTAGTCTTGGGTGTCCTGAAACTTGCTCTATAGACCAGCCTGGCACTGAACTCACAAAGATCCACCTGCCTCTGCCTACTGAGTCCTGGAATTAAAGGGGTGCACCACTACTGCTCAGTTCCGTTGGCTTTCTTAAAAATATATATAGCGGCTGGTGAGATAGCTCAGCAGGTAAGAGCACCCGAGTGCTCTTCCAAAGGTCCTGAGTTCAAATCCCAGCAACCACATGGTGGCTCACAACCATCTGTAATGAGATCCGACTCCCTCTTCTGATGTGTCTGAAGACAGCTACAGTGTACTTACATATAATAAATAAATTAATTAAAATATATATATAGCTAATTATTCACTCGATTAGTATAGCTCAAGGTCTTCCTCACTCGTTTGAGTTGCAGATAGCATTAGTGCCTTGTTGTAGTAGGGCAGGGTCCTTTTCTTGCTGTCCATTAACTGCACACTGCCCTGAGCTTCTGTAGACATCTGCAGCTCATCACCTAGTTCACAGTGATGTCTGCTTTCTTCCAGGCCATGAAGAATGCATCTGTGATTTCAAATTTCTCTCTAATCTGCATGATAGTCTTAATGTCTTATTTATAAGCCAGGCATGGGGGTTGCACACCTCTAATCCCAGCACCCCAGAGGTGAATGTCTGTGAGTTCAAAGCCACAAAGCTATCACAAAAAAATCCAGTATGTGTGTATGTGTGTGTGTGTATGATAGATAGATAGATAGATAGATAGATAGATAGATAGATAGATAGATATGCACTACATGTGTTCCAGTACCCATCAAGGCAAAAAGAGGGCATCAGATACCCTGGAAATGAAGTTGCAGACAGTTGTAAGCTGCTATGTGATTGCTAGGAATTGAACCCAGGTCCTCTGAAAGAGCAGCCAGTGCTCTTATCTATAAATGTAGCGATGATTGAGAACAAGGAGGCACATGGGAGGGGTTGATGGGAGGAAAGGAAGAGGGAAATGATGTAAGTATAATCTCAAAAACAATAAAAAATATGTACGAAGATATTTTTACCTTTAAAAAGATCAGAAGGTTCAATATAAGCAAAAGAACTGAAGGGGTGCGACCCCATAGGAAAACCAACAGTGTCAACTAACCTGGACCGCTGGAAGCTCCCAGAGACTGAGCCAACATCCAAAGAGCAAACACTGAGCCAGGGCTTCCTGCATACTAGACAAATACTCTACCAACTGAGCTATCCCCAGCCTGGGGAAGTAATGGACACACACAGGATGGAACTTTCCATTGATAAAATCCACATCTTTATTATGTTGCTGCTTATATGACATGTTTTCAAAAACTGAGAAGCGTAAATGATTTACATAGGGAAATCTTACTATATATAAGTTATACTTCAAACTAAAATCCTATACTGTTTTCCTCCTGGAAACCAGGCTGTGTGCTAAAGCTCAGGCTAGCCTGGAGCTCTCTTTGTATCTGAGTAGATCTGCAGCCCAGCTCCCATATTTTAAATCAGTGAGAGAAAAAAAAGAAAGGCTTTAATCAATAAAATATATGAAAAGAATGTCTTTTGGGGATAAACATATTGATTATTATGTTATTCAATATACCAAAATGTTTCTCTTTCAATTAAATAATACCATGTAAAAGTCAACCACCACAAATTAAGTACAAGTTGATATAGTTTCCCAATGTCAAAAGACCTAAGTTTAAAAATTATATTTCTAAAGTTGATAGGATTTAACCATGTAATGATTAGATATTTCTACATGTCAACTTGAGAGATAGAAGCTGGAAGAGTTTAAAGCTACATAGTTAGTTCAAGGTCAAATTAAACAGCTATGCAATGTACAAAAAATAAAAATAAAAAGATAGTCTCAATGCTATCAACACTTTGGTAAAAAAACAAAATGAAACCCTCAGGGGACTGGGAGTGTGGCTCATTTTGTTAGAGTCCCTGCCTAGCATGCAAAGCCCTGGGTTCCATCCACATAATCTGGACATGATAGCACACTCCTGTAAGCACAGCACTAGAGAAGTAGTCACTGAAGGATCAGAAGTTCAAGGTCATGAGTTCAAAGTCAGCCTGGGCTCCAGGAGACCCTGCCTCAAAACAAAACAAACAACAACAAAACACATTCACAGTTCACTAATAGAAAAAATAATGTCTGTGCCTTTCTAAAAAAATAATTGAAAGACACCTACCAAGAATTTTAAACATTAAGGCAATTATGGTGGCTTACATATGTAATCTAGGCACTTGGGAGATGGAAACAGGAGGCTCAGGAGGTCAAGGCCAGCCACAAATTTGAGGCCAGCTTGGGTTATATGAGATGCCCACCAAAAATGGGAAAGGAGTGGAGACAGTGGGTGGAAACTTTAAACATTAGCACAGCATTCGGGCCTTACCATTTGGAGACTACATCCAGAGGAAAACGTTTTCCCAATGTTTTATAAACAAATATAAATCATAGCATTATCTGAAACAATAAAAATAACCGATAGTATCTTCAACACTAAAGACAAGGCAATTAATCTATAAGGCTGAATGTTAAGGACTGTGAGAAAAGCTTTTAGACCTTCAACAACAGGAAATGCCAATCCCATAATGTGAGAAAGAACACCAGGGCTAGAGAGATGGCTCGGTCAGTCAAGTATAAGGACAAGCTTAAAGTGACTTAGTCACAGAGCATGAAAGGCCCAAGTTTGATCCCTGGCACCAATGTAAGAGCTAGGATCACCTCTGTAACACCAGCAGTGGGTGCAAGAGGACCCTCAGAGCTGCCTGGGTGGCAACTGGTCCAATAAGAGACTCTGACTCTAAAAATAAGGTGAAGAGAAATTGAGAAAGATATCAAATGATGACCTACCTCTAGCTTCCAAAGAACAATGCACACACAGTCATACATGTATGCAAATACACACGCTCACATGTGTGCATGCACATAAGTTCACACACACACATACAGAATATACCTCTACGCATTGTGTGAGCCTAATGCTTTTTACAAATTGTCATTCAAGAAACTGGTTTTGCACCAGCAATGAACAAAATAGAATTCACTGCATTGTCTTCCTGTGTCGCACAACCTAATACACAGTTCCACTAATACTTGTTGAAAGGATTTCAAAAGGAAACAGAATTAAAAGAATAAGCTTTTAAAAGTAAGCCATGCCCTAAGCTAGCCCAGAAGTGGTAAGGAACCCCTGTCCTTGATCCCTTCTCTGTGCCCCACAGCCCAGGAGAGAAACTACAGGGTTTGGTCTGATGGCGCCTCACTCTGTGGAGAGGTCAGCGAGTCTGGTCCTGATGGGAAGCCTGGCACCACACAGCCCCACTGCACTAAGACGCAGGCAGGCAGCTTTACCGACCAAGTTGGCAAGGAAAGTTGAAAACCATGAAATGAAGAATGGTAAAGTCAGGAAGTACAGTGTGGCTTAGGGGCATAGCGCAGTTGGTAGAGAGCCTGCCTCACATGCAGGAAGCAGCCCTGAGTTCCACGTCCAGCACCGAACAAACTGGGCTTAGTGGTGGATGTCTATGATCACTGTGGAGGTGGAGGATCCTATGTTCAGGATCTTTGATGATTAAATAATGGATTCAAGGTCATCCTGGGCTACATGGGACCTTGTCTCATAAACAAACCAACATTAAAGTTAAATGCCAGCCCACCGTCATGACATAAGCATACCCTATATTAGACCTAGGAAAAATTGAACAGACAGACAGACAGGCATTCTTTGATGAGCACAGATTTTTTTTTCCTAGCACTATCTTTATAAGGTTATAAATAGATATCTTTTCTGACCCCTATAATCTGGGGTAGAAACAAGCAATCCAAACATCTATACACCCCCACTCAACCCACTCCCAAACACACACACATCTAAGCTGCTCACGTTCATGAAGTGTAAGCCAGCCCAAGGGTGACATTTATATCAGATCATCTCTGCAAAACTGCTTGCAAGCCAAAGTGTGAATACTAGAGGAATGATTTATCATTGTCTTGTACCTTGAATGCTTCTTTTAAAAAAGGCCTTACATCCTTCACAGGACCAGACACCGTAATGATACCCAGATGCGTAATCACTGCAGACAGCGCAGAAGTGAGCATCCCTCTTGGCGTTTGGACTAGTAACAGGGCTGGCACAACCGCTGCCGCTAAGCTTCCTCTTCAGTGTCTCTCTGGGGGAGCAGAGAACACAGCCATTGTCAAAAGACACACAAGAGAGGGGAAGGGCTTGGCAGAAAAAAAAATAGCATGAACTTGGTCAAATTTAATCTCTTTGCCTTCCAGGGCTAGGGATAAATATGTTCCAGGAAACCTGATATCGGATCACAGGGAGCTCCAGCGCAGGGGAGACTGACATTTAAGAGCCTACGTGGTGAGTCCTCAGAAGGCTTCGTAGCCCTCAGAAGGCTACGAAGCAGGCAGCTCAGGGCTGGGCTGGGATCCGTAGCTCTAAGAAGGAATTGTCCAGCAGAGGAGCAGCAGGGGCAGCTGCACACTCTGCCCAGGAGCTGATTTGCCAGGACATGTTTCTTTTGGGGAGGGAGATAGTAGAGCTATTGCTAGTTCAGAAACGATAAAAACAAACTTCACCCTTTAAAGAGAGGTACGTTAAAAATGCTTGTCTTCAGCCACAACCTACAGCTTTTATATTTGTTTCTTTAGCTTACCAATAAATAAAAATATTAAGGAGAAAAAAATAAATTATTGTGTATTTTCTTAAAGGTTGTTTTGGTTTGGTTTGGTTTGGTTTGGTTTGGTTTGGTTTGGTTTGCTCAGAGGTTCTGGGTTTAGGGGTGCAGCAGGTTAGACCCAGAGCCTTGAGGATGTTAAACATGCCTCTAGCACTGAGATAGGCCCTCCAGCTTTTGTCTCCTCTAAGATTTATAACAATATTTGAAATATTGCTATAATATTGTTATTATTATATATAAATATTGTTACAAAATTTTTTTTTGTTTTGCTTTGTCTTTTGAAACAGGGTCTTTCTATGTAACCCTGGCTGTCCTGGAACTTAGACTAGGTTAGACCTGGCTTGTAAGTGCAGGGATCAAAGGTATGCACCATCACACCCTACAAGTAATGCATTTAAGAATCAGTGTGTCCTAACGTGGTTCTCTCTTCCAGCCCTCCGTTTCTTCCAGTCACTCATTCATATGTTCTCCTCTCCCTCCACAGCCATCGGTAGAGTTGAAAACCTTACAAATTAGACAGAAGCGACCATGCATTCGGAGTTCAACTTGTTTTAACTTCAGATCTTTTCAACAGAATCCTACAGTTGGTTTCTCATTGCTCCTTACAAAGCACCACCTCAGCTCATCACTAAAGCCTGTGCCCATTAGCTTTCCTGGCTTTGCATGGCTACCTCGTGGAAGTTGTAGTGTTACCATGGCTACTTTCATCCTGGAGACAATTTGTCATCAACAGTAAGGAACCTGTCATCTTACACTAAGACTCTAATCTGACTGTGAAAAGCAAACCAAACCAAACAAACCAAACAAAATAAAACAAACCACTTAAAACCCAACACCTTCACCTAAACCAAACTGATAGAAGTTTGATGTTTGCTGCATAAAGAGACCATTATTCATTATGGTGAACTCTCTCCATAGTATCCATCCATAAGCATAACTTATTAAGAACTAGAATATCAGAGCAGGACAGAGCAACATGTCTCCAGTGTCCTAAGAATGCAGGTGACAAAGTAAAGACCTTTTTCTAGCACGTCTTTCTTCATGCTAACCTGTAAAGAAAGGATCATGCCGCCACCCATGGTTTGCAGGACTTTACCTGTTTACAGGTAAGGTGTGTTCTAGTGATCTTGCTTCACACCAAGGACTCTTTTGAGGTTCTGCATAGAGAAGCGATGATTGGCAGTGGGTGGCTAAAGGAGAGAGGTGTCCAGAAGTTGGCCATAGCACATTTGGGCTTGCGGTCTGGCGGACAGGCCCACCTTCCAGGTTACCGGTGCTGCTGGGGACACTGTAGTTCATCACAGCAGGACTGTAGAATGTCATGGCTGAGTATTCGTGACGGCTCTCTACATAGGAGGAAGGGATATAGATGGGGCCATGCTCCAAGGGCAGGATGGACTGGCTACAGTTATAAGAAGCGGGGGAAGTAAGGCTTGATGGTGAGTTTTTGATCTCCATGTCTTGCGTAGGCCGCAGCTGAGAAAAATCCTTGTGAGAAGAGGCACAGATGGACATGATGCTCTCAGAGACTCACGGGCAGGTGGAGCGCCTGCAGAGGAAAGCAGATGATATCCAGTTAGTTCAAGCTGCCGGAGTAACCAAGAAGGATTCATTTTAGCTAGGGGCAATGGTGCTTACATATAATTCTAGCACTCAAGGCAGCTGAGGCAGGGGGATTTCTAGTCCCAGGCCTGCTTGGGCTACAAAGTGAGATACAGTCTCAGAAAAAAAAAAGAAAGAAAGAGAGAGAGAGAGAGAAGAAAGAAGGAAAGAAAGACAGAAAGACAGACAGACAGACAGAAAGAAAGAAAGAAAGAAAGAAAGAAAGATAAAAAGAAAGAAAGATAAAAAGAAAGAAAGAAAGAAGAGAGAGAAGAGAGAGGGAGAGAGGGAGAGAGAGAGAGGAAGAGAGAGAGAAGAGAGAGATGGGAGGAGGAGGAAGGCAGGCTGGCAATTAGCATAGTTGGTAGAGTTCTTGCTTCACACACAGGAAGCCTTGACTTAGATCTCCAGCACTGCAGGGGATAGTGTAAGGTCTTTTTGTAAACCCAACATTCAGGAGGTAAAGGCAGAAGGATCAGAAGTCCAAGGTCATCCTTGTCAGGAGTTCAAGAACAGCATGGGATATATGAGATATTTGAGATGTATCTCAAAAAAAAAAAAAAAAAAAAAAGAAGAAGAAGAAGAAGGAGGAGGAGGAGGAGGAGGAGGAAGAAAAAGAAAAGGGAAGAACAGACAGAAAATGGGCTCAGTGGATAAAAGTGTTTGCTGCTCAAACCTGATGACATGAGTTAATTCCAAAACCAACCGTGGAAAGAGAAAAATCCCTGAAAATTGTCTTACGGAGGCACACACACATACCACAGCACCTGTGTGCCCCCTCTCCCTGTCTCCCTGTCTCTCTCATGCATGCATAGGGCTTTTTAAAATTCTAGTGTCTGTGCTACCTAAACGAGGTCACACACATATTAGTAGAAGACTATAAGTGTGCCCTGAAAGATGTCTATGAAAGCATGACCTACAGGTGGAAACACACGGTGTACAGCTCCCATTCTCTATTTTATTGATCGTCTTTTGAGAGGGGCTCATAAGCATTCATGCTGTCCTCAAAATACTTATGCAACCAAAGCTGACCTTGAGTTTCTGATCCTCCCGCCTCTATCTCCCTCCCAAGTGCTAGGATTATATGAATTCACCACCGTGCTGAGTTTGAACATACAGAGATTAAACTCAGGATCCTACACTTGCTAAAGGAGTACTCTATCAACAAAGCCACACACACCCCACTCACTTCTTATTACTCCATTGCTGCTGATGTCAACTACAAGAACTTTTTAAGATGTTGTTATTTTATTTTATAGGTATGTCTGTATGCCTCATGTATGCCTGGACCCTACAGAGGCATCAGGATCCCCTTGAACTGCAGCTGCAGATGGCTGTGGACCACCATGTGGATGCTTGGAATTGAATCAAATGCAGGTCGTCTGAAGTAGAAGCCAGTGCTCTTAACTGCTGAGCCATCTCGCCAGGCCTCAACTATGATAACTTTAAACCACAATAACTTATCACAAAATTACTTTTGGATTTAAAAACACAGGAATGCATAAATGTTTTTTTCCAAAGAACTACGTAAGGTTAACTGTAAGCTGTTACTGAAAAATAAGCCTAAAAACAGTACATCAGTGAGTGAGACTATTATATATTATAGTTTTAACATATTCAAATATGCGGTAAATCTACAATAACAAAAACAAGAAATTTATCATATGAATCATCTGTCTGACCACGGTAGTTTTGTCAGCCTAATGCCTCTAATCTTTAAAAGCAACAGTCAATATAGGATTTATACAATCAATCAATCAATCAATCAATCAATCAGTCAATCAATAAAAGATGTGCTGTAAAAACAAACAGAGCTCGATACTAAGCTCAGTAGAGGACGCTAGAGAGACGCCATGCGACAAAGAGGCTTACTCCAACTTCTGGCCCTGGTAGAGACAGGCAGTATGAAGGTGAGAATCCAGGGTGGAGCTTGCCCCAGGCAAAGGTCCAGAATGAAATCTCTCAGCATCACTGCACTCTGCATGGCAACGACCTTCTCATAGGCACCTCTCTAGACTGTGGCCCAAAGGATGAACACTGCAGAGTCATCTGTTGTACAAGATTCTTCCCCCTGGCATCCTGCATGCTCCGAGCGAAGACCTTCTGCCCTTGAGAGAATCCAGGTCCCCACTTTGTGTACATGTCCTGGTTTCTGGCCAGCCACTGAACTGCATTTTAGAGGGAACCTATTGCTTTATCGGCAACCCAACCCTAGATCCTTTAAACAAGCTGAATATCACTGCAAGTGGATGGCCAAACTTCACCTTGCCTAGCATGTTCTAAACTCCTTCAGAGTTGTCCTTCCTTGGGAATTTTCCCTCATCCCTAAGGGGCTAAAAGAACCTCTGCATAGTTTATACTTATCTCTTCTTATAATTAGTATTTCTTTGCATTCAATTTTCCCTGTTCAAGGTATCATATAACTGTAAGCACTGGTTTGACCCAGACTGCTATACCAACAGAAAAAACAATCCAAAGACTCAAAGGTAGGAGAAATTTGGTGGATAATAAAGAGGAGAGCATCAATGCTCTTAACCACTGAGCAGTCTCCTGAGCCCCAGTGCTATCTTAACCCAGCCCTCACTGAGCTGTATCTTCAGTATTTCAGCTCTGAGATCATACATACTTCAGTACACGGCTTGCCTGTTTCATCTGAGCATGTCTGACGCTGCCAAATCCTAAATCAAAACACATCTAAAGAACTTTAACAATAGAATTTAAACAGCACGCCTTCTATCAACTGAGAGCAAAATACATTAAGCTCTTGGCAGGCATAGCAATTGTATTTATACACAACATTTGGAGGTAGTATTAAAATGTAAATTTCTTGAACATTACAAAAAAGTATAAAAAGCCAAAGTGGTAGGTCCAATTTTAACAAATAAAAACAATGTCCAAAAATGAGTACAGTCATTATGGTATATATGCTACCTTCCTTTCTAAAGATTTATGTATTTATTTGTGTGTATGTGCTGGCACATGCATCTGTATACACACATACAGGCCAGAGAGGGTGTTGGGTGCCCTTCTCTGCCACTCCCTGTCCATTCCTTCTCCTTCTGACCTAGATCTCAAGTTTTTCTCTGCTAGGCTGTAAGTCAAAAACTCCAGAATCTCTCTCCTCTCTCCATCCCTGCTGGAGTTGAGACTGCAAGCAAGGGATATGTAGCTTGTTACACCACTGCTGGGGTTCGAACTCTGGTCCTCATGGTTGCACGTGTAGTCACTGGGTCACCTCTCCAGTCCTGCCTTCTGTTGGTTGGTTGGTTTTGTTGAGGCAGTGTTTCATGTAACCCAGGCAGGTATTGAACTTGCTCTATTACTAATGAGAACCTTGAATTCATCCATTTCCCCAAGTCTGCAATTTACAGATATACACAAGCATACAGAGAATATGTGGTGTTGTGGATCAAGCCCAGGGTTGTCTGCATGCCAGGCAAACACTGTGTGAACACTGAGCCCTATTCCAGCCCTTTCCAGTTCATATGGAGTCTTACTGAAATGAGCCGGGTATGGTGGCACACGCCTGCATTCCCAGCCCTGGAATGGCAGAGGCATGAGTTATGGCTGCACGCTGGGGGCCAGCTTGTTCTGCATACTGAGTTCCAGGCCATCTAGAGCTATGCACTGTGACTCTGTCTTGAAAAAAGAAAAGAAAAGAAAAGAAAAGAAAAGAAAAAGTCATCCAACAAAAAGAAAACCGGAAAGATGCCACCAAGTCTTTCTTAGTGTAACCCTCCATAACGAACAAACACGGTACTCTGAATTGTCATAGGAAAACTAATGAAAGTTAGGATATTGTAGGCCAAGAGAACAGGGCATTTCAAACAAATTTGATCAAAGGACTTCAAGATAATACCAAGTGAACAAAAAATATAATTAAATGATTTGATAAAGTTTTAGCATAGTGATCAAAGAGGGTCTCACTGAATTCACAGGCCCTTAGCTTTTCATCTCCAAAAGAAATTTAGTTAGCGGTCCAGCATCCAGAAGCTCAGTGGGTGCCACTGAACGTCCATCTGTAACTCAGCAACAACCATCTGAAACCGCTGCTGTGTTTCTTCTTGTCAGGCCTCTTATTTAAGATTTACTTATTGTTAGCTTCCGGGTAGGAGTGTTTTGCCTATGGATGTCTGTGCACTGAGTGTGTATCTTGTACCCAAAGAAACCAGAAGGTCTCCTGGAGCTGGAGTCACAAATGGTGATGAGCCACAGTATAGGTACTGGGAATTGAACCCTGGTCTTCTGAAAAAGCAGTTCCTTCATCAGGCCTTTAAGAAGCATGAAGTACCTGGATTGAGGAGATAACTCAGCAGTAAAGTGTTTGCTCTGCAAGCATGAAGATCCAATGCAATCCAAGAGTGACATTCCATACCAGATGGACGGGAAACCCTGTCTCCAAAAAACAGGTGAAATGGCTCCATGGGTAAAATCACTTGCTTCACAAGCTGACCAAGTTTATTCACCAGAATCCATGGGAGAATGAGAGAAAAGTTGTCCTCTAACCTCCAGACACACACAGCGTTATGGTATGTATATTCCCATGCTCTAATAGATACCATGCATGCATACATACATACATGCACATACACATACACACGCAAAACAACAACAACAATAACAATAGATTCAAGTGGCCTGGACAGATGGCTCAGCGGTTAAGAGTACTTGCTACCCTTTCTGATGACCGGAGTTCAGTTCCCAGCATCCACATCAAGTGGCTCACCATTGCCTATAACTCCAGCTCTGGAGGATCTGACACCTTCCTCTGGCTTCCACATGCATATGCACATACCTGTACATACACACATCCATATACATACATAAATAGAATATTTAAATACTAATAAATTAGGGTTTTTTTCAAGATGGACTGTACCTGAAGAAGAGCAGCACCTGAGGTTATCCTCTGGCTTGCACATACATGCACATACACATATGTGTGCAAGTGTATACTCACACACATGTGTGTGTGCGCGCGCACACACACACACACAAAACAAAATAGCGAACAGTCACATGGAAAGATATGAACACAAAGTTTAAAAGCAGCAGAGAACTGGTTCCATCGTCCTCATCACCGGCAGCCGAAATACCACCCCCCCTCAGATCGGCAGTTCAAATGGCCCTGTCAGGTACACAGCACACAAAAGCAAGTGCCGAGATCACTCAAGTCACCAGTCAGCTGCCACAATGACACTGCCTAGAAACAAGAGCTCTCACTGCTAGCCTATCACTGATCAACTGCTCTAGGTTGTCTACCAAGTCCCAGTGCACTCAGTGTGGTCGAGAACCACTGCTGGGTGGATGGTTATTAGAGCGAGGGCTGCCCTCTGGCTGAGTATCTTCTGACACATCCAGATTCATGCCACAGCCATCTGTCAGAGGCATCATGGATGACTGGTAACATGATCGTCCATGAAAGATCTTTTCTTCCTAAGTCACAATCTCTGAAAAGTTTTTGTACACACAGGGTTAGGCATGGTGGGCTGAGGTACTGGCCAGGAAAAAATACATTTTGGATCTTAGGCTAAAAAATAAATAATGTTTTAAGATGTCCTAAATATTGACAGTGACTTTATGAGAAGAAAAAGATTGGCCCTGGAACTAACATGACATTCCGAAATGAGTAGACAGACCTATGTATCTAGCAGCAGGACAGACATCAGTTACCATCCAGCCTATAATCATGTGTATTCCGGCCCAGTGCACAGAGCACAGCATTGGATCCTGGGCTGCACAGTGACAGGTCTTAGACAAGTCATATCAACTCCTCAACCTTCCCTGTCGTCTTCCGTAGAAATGAGAAAGTATTAAGGAATGTACATTTCCCCTGTGCGCTGGGGAAGAATGGAGGCTGTGTGTATGAAAACCTTCCATGAGGTTTCCTGTGGAAGGTTTTACTTATTATACTGTGAAGAGGTTGAAGCCGGCCCACTCACATGCCACCAGGCACACCTCTCAAGATGGACAATTTAAAATAAAATGCTTTCTGATTGCGAAGGCCTTTGCTTCTGAATTTTACTTTTTTTTTTTTTTTTAAACTTGCATTTGACGGAAATCCATCGTGTCAAGCAGTCTAACTAGCTGGGTCGTTAGGACCCTGTCTGCTCCGTGTGTGCATAAGAGATGCCACCTCCTGTGAGGCTCATATCTTGGGCCCACGGATGCAAACAGCTTTGACAGTCAGCCTGCATTGTTCTTCCAGCTGCCCCTACCCCCTTGGCAAAGCATCCCACCCGCACACCTCACACCTGTGTTCCCCAACAGAAGTAAAAACTCACACCCACACATGCCACAGAGAATTTCATAGCCAAGGAAAATATGTATAAATACATTTCTCTTCTTGCTCCTTTCTCTTCTAAGACAAGGTCTCATGCAGTCTAGGCTAGCATAAAAATTTGCTATATAGCCACGGTTGTTCCTAAACTCCTGACCTTCCTGCTTCCATATTTTGAGTTCTAGGATTACAGGCAAGAAGCACCACACTTGATTCATGTGATGCTGTGGATAGAGGCCAGGGCTTTGTGCATGCTAGGCAGACTATCTACCAACCGACCTACATCCCTGGACCCTTACAGAGACCTCTTAGGCACCAAGTGCTCTTTCTGTGCGCTGCTGGTTAGAGGTTATTTTCTTTACATGGATCTCTTCCAAAGGAAAATACTAAGTCCCTCGGTCAGTTTCATGATAGGAACAAAGGAAACTTACTCTACACCAGCCATAAAACTGGCCACTAATAGTCGACTTACAGGCAACTCTTTAAAGCTGAGATGTGTCTTCCAAAAGAAGAAAAGGCTAACTCTTCTCCATCACGGGTCTCCGAGCGGATTTCTTCTAAAAGCTTCAACGCAACGGTCTGAAAAACAATATTGCAATAAGTAGAACTTTTTCAAATTTCTATAACAATGTACTAAACACTAAATTATGAAGTCTAATAGCCAAATGTCCCGTTTTCAAGGGCTTTGCATATATAGTAGAAACCACTTTCCTGCAAATGAGTTTAGCCCTCAGAATTTTAAATAATCACTTTCTAGTCATCCCATAAAATGACTCAAAACATCAGCTAAGATTTTAACATGAAATATATTTAAGTCATTGCCTACTGGATACACATTTAATAAGAATTGCAGTATTTTAGTCTTTAAAAGGGACCTGAGGTCTATTAAATGCTAATTTATATATTTGATATATTGAATTTAGTACTAAATTTCACATTTTTATATTAAAAATAAATCCCGAGAAACGTTAAATCTGACTAGATCCATTTGAGCTCCTCAGACCCACCTTGAAATTGTCTTCTACATGCTTTTTGTTGATTTCAAGCATTTGTGTATCTTGGGCAAGACTTAAAGTGTTGTCTTTAAAACTGCTCTTGAAATAAGAATTTCAGATTCATCTAGACAACTATTGAACATAAAATGAATTCCTAAATTTTCTGCTTTAAAACTGACTGATAAAATCTCATCTTTTACTTCAGATAGAATGCTGTAGAGAAATGGTCTCAGCCTTCCGAGTGGGGCAATTTCTTTAATACAGACCCTTGTGTTATGCTAACCTCCAACCATAAAATTGTTTTCATTGCTACTTTATAACTGTAATTTTGCTGTTGTTATGAATCATAATGCAAATGTTTTTGGAAATCGAGGGGGGGGTGTCCCAAAGGGGTCGCGACCCACCGGTTGAGAACCCTTACAATCAGACTCGTTCTGGTAAGAAAATGAAGTTACCAATTACACTCTTCTTGTTGTCATTATATATATCCTCTTTCTAATCTTTCCTTTCACTCTTTAAATAACATTTACACGGAGAGAGGAAATATCCACCATGAGCCGGATCATTACAGTAACAATGAAATTTCAAGTGATGCTTACAAAAACACTTGAAATAGAACAAGACATAAAAATCTTTCCTCAAGGGTACTATGTGCCAAACACAAACCTGCCTTCTAAATCCTAAGTAGAATTGTCACGCTTGCTTTCTGAATAGCGCTCAAATTCATAGTTTTGTTTTACACACACACACACCCCGATATTCACTCTTTCCACTATGAAACAGTAACCACAGGTAATCGGGAAGAAGCAACAGTTAGATTCCTCTTCAGCATATAAGAGAAATCATCAGATTTAATCTTTCTCAGACTATCCAGGAAAGAAGTTAAACTCTATTTCTGACACGGCTAAGGATTGCCAGTCGGTCGTTTTTTTCAAGCCATGATCACCTGCTTAAGATTGGCATTATCTTCCCTGGTCCACCACACTCAAGCAAGAAGCGTCATCATCGTATCCACTGCTAGGAAAACCACAGGAATTTTCTTCCTTTAAATGGAAATTATATTTATATAACTAAACCAAAAGTCAGTAAAAATTTCTGTTTCCGGTAGTGTTCAGAACAGTTGCATACATGCCCGCGCCCCCCCCCCTTTTTTTTTTGTTTTATACTCTGCGGGCTTCCCACAAAGTCAATTAAGCCTCACTATGAGCAAAGGGACGCTTACCTAGCGGGTGGACATTCTCTCTTTTGCATTCTCTAAATGCAGACACGTACTTTCCTCGGTCCCTGAATGGGACTCGCAGCCACTGGTTGTCGCTCAGCCCTGCGGCGGCTGCCAGACTCTACTGCAGACCGGGAGGCCAAGGGATGCCAGTGGCCGCACAAGCCGCTCCCTCCAGGCCAGCTCCCCACCTCCTCTACTCCCAGGAAGTTTCAAGAGGTGGTTGATGCTAGAAGCCTGGGAGAAGGCATGGACCCGAGAGTGCCTTTCAAAAAGGCCAGCAGCTGGAGAAGCTGCAAAGACTGCCACGACTAACGAACGAACGTTAATGCGTCTTTCTTTTAAAGACCTGGAAAGAGTGTGGGAGGGTGGCTGAGAAGCCCACGTGACCACAAACCCGGAGCCAGAGATCTCAGGCACTCCCGCGCCGCGCAACCAGATCCACTGGATGTGGACCTCCAGCCACTTCACAGTCATCCTCTAGGGACACCCCGCTTCCAATAGACTGACGATGGAGGATCGAGATGGGGCCCGGGAATGGGAATTTCTGACCAGATCCCCAGGGATTCTGGACTTAACCGCGTGCGTCCACGGACCACACTTAATCCTGTTCCCATACTTTGACCTGCGTGTGTGTCATTAAATGCTTAAGTTTGACAACTCTCCTTGAGAAGCATGGGCCAGGCCCCGGGTTCGGGTAATAGCACCGAAATTAGTAGTAATAACGAAGTAATGAAGGCAGATCCCTTTGCAGGGAGTGAGTGTTAGCTTGTGCTCCAGAGAGGCAAGGCAATGGGGCTGGAAATGAAGGTTTGAACGCTCATCTATCAGCGGCTGGCTATGGAAGCGGGGAGAGAAAATGAGTTGTGTTTTGTTTTGTTTTGTTTTGCTTTGTTTTGTTTTGTTTTGTTTTGTTTCGTTTAAAAAAAAAAAAAAAAGGCAATGGGTTAGGTCCAAGATCCCGCGTGCCTCCTGGAATTTACCTGGAGAAAATCTGCCTGCGCTTTTACAGGGGGCTGAGAGGGTCTCTGGCGCCCCCTGATGGTAGACCTGATCTCCCAGCTCAATCGCTTTGCCTGGAAGTGACCCTTCTACACAAAGGCTGGAACCATACCTTAGTCTTTGAGGAAACTGACTTTAAGGCAGCCTTTGGTGGCATAAGTTAAAAGGAAAACAAATGACCTGTAGGCCAACCTGGTGTCACTGGTGTACCTAATTAGTCGTCGAGCCATCCGCACACATCACGGGGATGTTTGTGAAGAATTTTAAAGATCTACTTTTTTTTAATCTTTTAAATTATGCACACATGGGTATGTACACAGGCGTGCAGATGTCTACGGAGACTATAGGTGCGGGATTCCCTCCTGCGCATGGGTGCTGGGAACAGAATTCGGCTTGTGTACAAGAGCAGCATGCCATCTTAACAGCTGAGATGTCCCTTCAGACCCAGAATGTGATTCTTGGTGGATGGTACTCTAATAGAAGAAAACCGGGGGGAGGAGGTGCATTTGGAGGGAAACTTATACAATGACAACCTCAACATTTTGGGTGTAACCCAAACGCCTTCGGGGACCTTTCTGAGGCCCGGGTTTATGAGTGCCACAGGTAGGCACCACAGACTACACATGTGGAAAAGAACGGACTTTATAGACTATGAGCAAAGGCTATACCAAAAGTCTCGATGCTGCCAGGCAGTGGTGGCACATGCCTTTAATCCCAGCACTTGGGAGGCAGAGGCAGACAGATTTCTGAGTTCGAGGCCAGCCTGGTCTACAAAGTGAGTTCCAGGACAGCCGGGGCTACACAGAGAAACCCTGTCTCGAAAAACCAAAAAACAAAAAGTCTCGCTGCCCACATTCATCCCATGTACAGGCTTCATTTAAGCTAAAAGTCCTGTGTTCTCTCCATTTGTGAGATAGAATGTCCCTGTCCTTTTAGGAAAGGTAGAGTGGATGGGAGAGTGGCCCTGTGTCCTTTCCTGTGTGTCTGTGTGTCCTGCATCCCTCAGTCCTTCCTCCTTTCCTGCCTTGGGTAGAGAAGTTGCAGTAGCAATCTTAAACAAATCAGTTCATTTAATGATACTTTGTTAACAAGATTCATCTGGAGGGAGGCCAGGACAGCTCAACCAATAAATGAACTTGCCAAGCTAGTCTGACAGACCAGCGTTTAGTCCACAGAACCCAAGGAAGGTGGAAGGATTTACGTAAGAGCTGGGCTCAGTTCCAGCACCCACATGGCGACTCACAATTGCCTGTAACTCCAGTCCCAGGGGAGCCAATACTCTCTTCTGACCTTCAGTCACTAGGCACATATATGGTACACATACTTACATACATGCTGGCCAAACACCCACATACATAAAACTAAATAACTAAAATTAAAAGATGGAAGGAGAGAAGGAGGAACCCAACTCCCGAAAGTTACCAAAAGTTACCCTGATTGCCACACAAAGCGTGTGTACTATATATACATACACTAATACATTTTTAATTTTAAAAAATCATCTACAGTGGAACATCCGTGAAAGGATCTCAACCCAGAGCCAAGAGGCAGGTAAAGGTGGTGTGAGGGAAAGAAAGCTGACATCTATGAAGTATGTATAGCCAGCCAGACTACACAGCCTCCTATGTAATCCTCATACCGGTTCCAAGGGGCAGGTAAGACTGGCTCCGCCTTCCAGATGAGAACAGAGGCTCACAGAGCTTACATCCAGTACTGGAAGCTACAAGATAAAAAAGAAACCCAGTAGCAACAGTGGTTGTTATACACAGTGGCCACTTATGGACACTGAACTACGCATTGTGTATGCGTGTGTGTGTGTGTGTATGTGCCTGTGTGTGTATGTGTGTGCCTGTGTGTGTATGTATGTGCCTGTGTGTGTGTGTGCCTGTATGTGTGCCTATGTGTGTATGTGTGTGCCTGTGTGTGTGCCTGTGTGTGTGCGCATGTGTGTATGTGTGTGTCTGTGTGTGTATGTGTGTGCCTGTGTGTGTGCCTGTGTGTGTATGTGTGTGCCTGTGTGTGTGTGTGCCTGTGTGTGTATGTGTGTGCCTGTGTGTGTGTGCGTGTGTGTATGCGTATATGTGTGTGTATGCATGTGTGTATGCCTGTGTGTGTGTGTGTGTGCATGTGCGTGCGCATGCGAGTGTGTGTGTGTGTGTTCACTAGATTTTCATTGCCGTGATAAACCCCATGGTCAAAAGCAGCTTGGGAAGGAAAAGGTTCATTACAGCTCACGGCTGTGGTCCATAATGAAGGGAGTCCGTCCGAGCAGAAACCTGGAGGCAGGAGCTGATGGGAAACAATGCAGGGGCACTGCTTACAGACTTGCACCTCCCAGCTTGGCCCAACTGCTCTCCTTTACAATCCAGAACTACCTGCTCTACAATGGGCGGGGCCCACCCCCATCAATCTTTAACCAAGAAAATAGCCCACAGGCTTGCCTACAGGCAGTCTTATGGAGGCATTTTCTCAATTGAAGTTAGCTCTTCTCAGGTGACTGTAGCTTGTGTCAAGTTGACAAAAAACTAACCAACACGTGTATCTGTGTCACCTTTTTATTTTATACACAATGGCTATATAAAATACATTCTTTCTTTTTCTTCCTTCCTTATTTATTTATTTATTTATTTGGAAGAGTCTTGTTATATAGCACAGGCTAGCCTTGAACTCACTATGTAGCCCAAGTTGCTTCCAAATTCAAATGTGCAATCCCCCTGTCATATCTGCCTACAGAGCAAACTCTATCATTAATTATCCCAATTTTATGAATGGGAAAATGAATATCCAGGAAGAGTAAGTGACCTTCCTAAGATCACACAGCTTGTGAGTAGCTGAGAAGGATTTGAACCTAGGACCTAGCCTAAAGTCCTGTCCTGTGTCCGTTTAAACCACATCTACAAAAGCCAGGTGTTAATGTGGTTTATGCCTTTAGTCTCAGAGATCAGAAGGGAAAGGCATGAAGATCTCCCAGTTCAAGACCAGCTTGGTTTACAAAGCAAGTTCCAGGACAACCAGGGCTACACAAGGAAATCCTGTCTAGAAAAAAAAAAAAAAAACAATAAACAAATAAATAAAATGAAAACAACAACAACAAAAGTTCCCACACATCCACAATGGATCGGCAATAATGCTGACTCAAGATTTGCTCTGGGGCCCGAACGAGGGGGACGCAACGGAGGCAGGTTGGAGCCGCTGCCGTCGCCATGACCCGCGGTAACCAGCGAGAGTTCGCCCGCCAGAAGAACATGAAGAAGCAGAGCGACTCGGTTAAGGGAAAGCGCCGAGATGATGGGCTTTCTGCTGCCGCCCGCAAGCAGAGTGCCCCATCATCTCTACCCCCAGGGACTCGGAGATCATGCAGCAGAAGCAGAAAAAGGCAAACGAGAAGAAGGAGGAACCCAAGTAGCCTTGTGGCTTCGTGTCCAACCCTCTTGCCCTCCGCCTGTGTGCCTGGAGCCAGTCCCACCATGCTCGAGTTTCTTCCTGTAGTGCTCACAGGTCCCAGCACCGATGGCATTCCCTTTGCCCTGAGTCTGCAGCGGGTTCCTTTTGTGCTTCCTTCCCCTCAGGTAGCCTCTCTCCCTCTGGGCCACTCCTGGGGGTGAGGGGGTTACCCCTTCCCAGTGTTTTTTATTCCTGTGGGGCACACCCCAAAGTATTAAAAGTAGCTTTGTAATTAAAAAAAAAAAAAAAAAGATTTGCTCTGTGCAGAACCCTGATGCCTCCCTTCAGTCAAAGCCCTCCTCAGCATCTCTTGCCACCCCATCAATCCCAGAAGTGGAGCCCCGGACTGGGTGTCATGCTTCCTCAGAAAGTGCCCTGCTCACGGAGGCAGCATGTTCTTCCCTTCAAAGACCCTCACACACCCACAGCTTACTGCTTATTACACAAGACATATCATTGCAGAACATCTGAAGCAAAGAGAATGAACGGAGGAAAGGAAATTGCCTCTCTGACTCACCCTGTCCGTCACAAAAGATAATGGTACCCAGATGGGTGCTTTGTCTGTTTGAGTGACAGTAAGAAGGGTGATTATCCTCCAGTCTACCTGAACCACGACCAAAAAACGAAGGAACTCTAGAGGCAGTGGATGCCAATGGTTAGACCAAAAACCATCCTGCAACCTGTGTTAACGATGCTTTCGCTCAGCAGGGTCACAAGCTCATCTCTATCTCATCCCCAAGCTGCCCGGTAAAGCGATCACGTGATGTGACAGGAGAAGGTCTCCTCTCCCCTAAACACCCCGTAACAGAGACACAACACCTTACTGGTAAACCTGCAGGAACAAAGCAGTGAATTATTAAAACTCAATTGTGTTACATATGATGAGCAGCATCAATTCAATAGCTTGTTTTTGCTGCTGTTTTTGGTGCTAAGGAGGGAGCCTGGAGCTTTGACGATGTCACGCACCTGCTCTGTCGCTGAGACCCATTCCCGGAACACATACCACTTGTTAATGATCGGATTTGTTGTCTATCCACTGGTGTTCATGATGACTCTAACTAGATCGACTTAGAGCATGACGTGGGTGACGGTGGAGAAAGTAAAGAATCCTGGTTATAGCGGGGCTGGAGTAAGTTCAGGAGCCAGCGGGGCCGGAGCCAGAGGGGCCAGAGCAAGAAGGGAAAAATATCTTTATAAAAAAATGTACAAATTTGCAAGGAGGCATAAAAGCGGATTCACCACCGTCTCATCCTGCCTCTGATGGTGCTCTGCCTACTTCAAAAGACAGCACTGGCTCCCTCCACCCTGCCTCTACAGACATCGGCCCTGCGGCCTGCGCACCCCACCTCACTGCAGTGTGCAGTTCAGCCTTGACATCCACTACACTGTCCATGTCCTCCACAAGCCCACAGCACCCACTTTGCCCATTCAGTCATTCACAAAGGCATCGATTTGGAAAAGCAAAGGAAAACAGACAGGGTGAGCATTTCTGTAAGAAATAATCAAAGAAGTAAAACAAACAAAAGACTGTTCAAGGCAAGAGAGAAAAAGCCACCACAAACAAGCTAAAGAGGATGGAGGGACCCTAAAAACAACAACAAGAACAAACCCAAACAAACCGCTAGGCAGGCATCATGCTAAGGCATGCCTCTGGATTGGTGGTCTTTCTGTTCTGAGTATATCTGGAGGATTCATGCCCTGAGATGCTCTCTTCTGCTCTAAGCACAGAATCGGAACTCCACATTTGTGGTTATAACTTGCTCTGTTACAAGAGGGTCAGAAGCTGTAGAACCCACCCTGGTGGAGTTTAGTCACTGCAGAGCAGTAATGCCTGCCTTAGTGATGATCAGCCACAATGGTGCTGCCTAATATAGCATGCTAGGGTCCTCTCCACTGCCTAGACCAACATGGTGGGCCAATATGGTGGACTAACGTGGTGGACCAATGTGGTGACCCAACACCTTTAATCCCAGAACTCAGGAGGCAGAGGCAGGTGGATTTCTGTGAGTTCAAGACCAGCCTGGTCTACAAAGTGTGTTCCAAGACAGCCAGGGATACACAAAGAAACTCTGTCTTGAAAAATCAAAAAAGAAAGAACAATAGACAGACAAGCCAGAAGGAAGGAAGAAAGGAAGGAAGGAAGGAAGGAAGGAAGGAAGGAAGGAAGGCTGGCAAGATGGCTCAGTAGGTAAGAGTACTGACTGCTGTTCCGAAGGTCCTGAGTTCAAATCCCAGCAACCACATGGTGGCTCACAACCATCTGTAATGAGATCTGATGCCCTCTTCTGGTGTGTCTGAAGATAGCTACAGTGTACCTAAGTATAATAATAAATAAATCTTTGGGGTTGAGCAAGTGGAGTTGACTGGAGCGAGCAGAGATCCAAAAATTCAATTCCCAACAACCACATGAAGGCTCACAACCATCTGTACAACTACAGTGTACTCACATACATAAAATAAATAAATATTTTTTTAAAAAGAAAGAAAGAATGAATGAATGAATGACTTTGTACATGGCTAAAGGAGGAAATGGAGGTAGAAAACTGGTGTTACAAAGGACCTATCAATAGACTTGCTTAGAAATTATTCTGTTATACAAAAATAAGGTTTAGTTAAAGGAGCACTGCCTCTGCCGGGCAGTTTTGAGAAGCTGACCCTGGCTGACCCCGTGCCCCTTATCAGGAAGAGCCCGGTTCTGCCAGGCAGGCGGGATGACCCTGATTAACAGCTGCCCAGGGAAAGCAGTCCTGCTCTGTCCCAGGATAACTAGGACAATATTTTTATATTTCGAATCTCTCCATTTGCCCAAACAGCTAAACCTTGGAATTTCTGTCTCTGCAAAACATGTTTAACTGCTCCAGGTGTAACTTGAAGCTGAGAGACTATACGTGGGGGCGGGAGTTCTGTTCATGGCCCGCATTGAGCGTTAGCCAGAACCGGTGTGTGCTGTTATTAAAGAGTTTTCTTAATTCTCTAAGGGCCTGGGGTGACTCTCACGGAAGGCTCAGTGCTATTATAACAGTGTGACTTAACATTGGGAGTTGAGTTTGAGTAAAGTGCTCATCTTTGTGGTAACAAAAAGGGACATTTATTGAGCACATTTCCAGCCGCGGCCTCAGACAGCAGCTTTGCAGAATCTTGCTCGCCTGCTTCCCTGGATTCCCCTAGATTCCGAGAGTCTGACCCATTCTATTGATGGGGAAACTGAGGCTCAGAGTGGGGGGGGTGTTTCTACATGCATGTGGCTAAGCAAATGTTCCACTTGGAGCGTAACTAGATACCTGCTAACCTTCTGCCTTCGTGTCTCTGTGCATATGATTTTTTTTTCTTCTGTGTGACACAACCGGAGGTGGTAATGTGGGACTGTCCTGTAGAACTGGGTAGTGCCATGCAAAACATTTATCGAGTTCTGCCCTAGACCTGACCACCTATGGGCATAACTATATAACTGAACTCTTTACTGATGTATATATTTGATTGGCATTCCGGGTGCCAAGGACATCAGCAGCAATGGGGACCTGACTTGATATCTATGTCCCCAGGCCACCAGACGAGATTCCTCTGTCTGGCAGTTTAAATGAACCACCTGGGCAAACCAGTTTCTGCAGCCAGCCCCCTAACAAGCCTCCCACGCATGTCTCAGTCCTAATCTTGGACGTCTGTACAAAAGCAGATATAGTTAACTTTTGTGCTGCTTCTTGACGATGGACCTGAGTCTCTCAAATACCCTGAGTTGCTAATAGTCTGGCGGTTTGAAACCAAACAGCCTGAAGGACATGCATCACCCCTCCTCCCAACTCCAAAGCCGTGTTCTCACGTGACCTAGAAGGAAAACCAGCCTCGGTGTGACTGTGCACGCCCATTTGAGAAGGAGATGATAAAGAGCCCTCAGAAATGGTGGCAAATTGTAAGATACAATTTCATAAATGACTCGAATGCAATTCTGGAAATGCAGTGTCCTTACCTCTTGTGGCTCGGAATAAAATGGTATTAATAACAGGCCAGACAGTGTAACAGCCACACAAAAATGAGGCCAGGAAGGAGAAGGGCTATACGCAGACATGGTTTAAGAGGCCACATATTCTAATAAGACTGTCTGGTTCTGTAGTTCAAACTTTTTTTTTAACTGACTATTTTTTTCTACTTCTCCTGTACTTAACATTTTTAAATTTTTCACCCATTAGAGAAAAATACTAGAAATGCCTCATATTGAACCCAAGAAGTGGCTCTATGGGTACAGGCAAATTAACTACCAATAGCCTAAGGTCAGTCCCTGGAACCTATCTAAAAAGGTAGAAGAGGTTGGAGAGATGGTTCAGGGGTTAAAAGCACTGACTGCTTTTCCCGAGGTCCTGAGTTCAATTCCCAGCAACCACGTGGTGGCTCACAACCATCTCTAATGGGATCTGACGCCTTCTTCTGGTGTGTGTTTGAAGATAGCTACAATGTACTCATATAAAAATAAATAAATTTTTTTTTTTTTTTTGGTTTTTCGAGACAGGGTTTCTCTGTATAGCCCTGGCTGTCCTGGAACTCACTTTGTAGACCAGGCTGGCCTCGAACTCAGAAATCCGCCTGCCTCTGCCTCCCGAGTGCTGGGATTAAAGGCGTGCGCCACCACGCCCGGCTTAATAATATTTTTTTAAAGGTAGAAGAAAAGAGTCAGCTCCCACAAGTTGTCCTCTTGAACTCCACACCTACTACACACATGCATCACACACCCACACACACCCACACACACAAGCATGCACACATATGCACCCGAACCCACACCTAATAATAAATAAATACAAGGGAAAGGACTTATATCGTCCTTTGAAGCCATATCAAACTAATAAACATTGCATAATTTTTTTTTAATCTATATCGGTTCAGTAAGTTTGAGGCCAGCTTGGTTTACAGAGTGAGTCCTAAGCTACACAGAGAAACCCTGTCTCAAAAAACAAAAATCTCCAGCTCTGCAGAAGTTACAAAAGGATACAAAAGTTATCGTTAGAAAGGAGAAGTACATTTTTATCATTCTATAGCGCACAGTAGGGCAACTGTAACAACAATTTACTGTGTGTTTCAAAATAGGCAGGGTGTGGTCCAGGCTTATAGTCAAAGCATGAGACAGAAAGAGGAAGGAGGATTGGGAGCTAAAGACAAACCTGGGCTACCTGTCTCCTTGTAGAGACCCTGTCCCCCCCAAAAAGCTAGGAGACAAAATGCTGAATCCCCTTACCAAAAGGAAATAATAACTGTTGACGAGGTTGCGCTAATCATCCCACACTATACACGTGTATTCAAATACTCCACTGTATCCACGTGCATGTACAATTGTGCATCATGTTCTATGTGTTCTGCCTGCATGTATGCCTGTGCAGCATGTGTAAGCCAGGTGGCTTCAGAGATCAGAAGTGGGTATCCAATCACTTGGGGCTAGAATTACAGGCAGTTGGGAGCCACCATGTAGATGCTGGGAATCAAACCTGGGTCCTCTGGAAGAGCAGCCAGTGCTCTTAACCATAGATAGCCATCCCTCCAGCCCCAGCTATGTGTCAATTTTTAAAAGAATAAAAAGTAAAAGATAACATTATTGTGTTAAAAAAAAAAAGAAAGGAAAGAAAGAAGATTGCCATCTGCAGGACCAGAGATGTCTGGCCTGGATGTTGGTCTACATGCCCTTCCTTCAGGGAGTTTCCATCAAGCTGATACCACTGGGGGCTCCAAATGTCCACTGGCAGAGTTCCTGTCTCACAGGCTTGTCAGCATGACCCCATCCTTTTCCTCTCCTCCTGCCTGTACCCTCCCATGCCCACCTCACTCTAAAATACAATTTAGGAGAGAAAATCCTTCACAGCTTCTTCAGTTATTTTCATCTTAAAAGTTCTCTGGCAGTCAACATTCCATTTATTCTTTCGTAAGACACTTTCCTTCGAGGATGCTATTTGCCTGGTGCATTCATGTCTTTAAGAATGCCCCCTTAATGCTGAACACCGTATTACCTTAAGTGTCTGAGCTATGAGGAAATAGGAGGGTACTTGCTCTCACACGAAGAGGACACAACCACCATTCAGTCCCGTGCCTGCTTCATTCTGCCCAATCTTGGTCTCAGTGGCTTGTGTTCCTATAACAAAATACTTGAGATCAACTTAAAAGACAAGTGGACTGGTATGTGCCTGTAGTCCCAACACTTTGGAAGCCTCAGCAGGAGGATCCTGAGCTCAAGGCCAGCTTGATCTATATAACGAGAGAATCTACCTCTCCCCTATCCTATACCCAAAAGAGTTTCCTTTGGTTGCTGGTTTCAGGGTTTCTGGTTTCTGGTTGATCAGCCCCATTGCTTTAGGCTTATAGCAAGACACAGTGCATGGCAGGCAAAGCTCGCCACCTTATGGCCAGAAGGAGAGGAAAGCAAGAGAAGAGGCTGAAGTCCCTGTGTCCACATCAGGAGCATGCCCCAGCAGCCTAACTTGCTTCCACCAAGCCCCACCTCCTAAAGCTCTCACTGCCTGCCAGGAGTAGGTGGAGCTGAACTTCCGAGCTTTCAATACGTGGGGCATTGGACAACATTCAACATCCAAGCTTTAGGAATCCTCATCCCAATCAGACAAGACGGGCACTGTTTATATTACCACCTCACAAACGAAGAGACGAAGAATTTACGTGGAAATCATTCAGCCCGGGAGTAGCGAAGGGTTCAAACTGGACCTGTCTCTTTCCAGAGCCCGGGCTCTCTGCATTGCTATTTTCCCAAGGCTTTGTAAGGAGAAGACCAAGACAATCTATGAGCCCCACTCAGGGCCTAACAGAAGCGGGTAAGAAAACGCTGGAGACTCTGTGGGCTGTCAAGGGTGAGAGGTCATGTCTGTGCTTTTGAGCTCCTATCAGAGAGAGATTCACAGGAACTCTCAGAGACTGTGCAGACTAAGTTTCAAACCCTGATGGTGCCGATTTCCTGAGGGTTCTCATCTGAATCCTCAGGCCATCCTGGTTTGGTGTTGATCAAACTGGAGGAACAAAAGTCTTACAGCCCATCATTGAAGGAAGTCAGAGCAGGGACTCAAGGCAGAAACACAGAGGCCGGAACTAAAGCAGAGGCCGTGGATGAATGCTGTTGTTGGCCTGCTCAGCCTGCTTTCCCATACAACACAGGACTACCTACTCGTGGGTGGTACCACCCCCAAGGAACAGGGCCATCCTACATCAATCATCAACCAAGCAAATGTGCTACAGACTTGCCTACAGGCCAAGATGATGAAGGGGTTTTCTCACCTGAGGTTCCACTTACCTGATGACTGGAACTTGGATCAAAGAACTGACCAGGATACCAGGCATGAAGCTTGGCAGCCTTCCCTGGGAGTACTTGCCATTCTTTCTCTGGTATTCTGGAAGCTTCTCTCACGGTATCTGAAGACTAGAAACCACCTCCAGTGGCCCTGTAGTCCAACCTCACCCTGTGGTTGTGGGGAGGATCTCTGTGGGCAGGGCAGACAGATCGGAATCCCCCAACAGCAGGGGCAGAATCCAGGGCCTGGGTGAGTTGTCATCTCAACCACTTACCAGCTCTGTGCCTGGCACTTATGTCTTTAATCTTTCCCTGTAAGATGGCAATAATACAAGAGCATAGTTCACAGGAGAAATGACGGATAGACAATGCTTCATTTCGCAGAACTAGGAAAGGAACCTAGCACCTCACACACACGAATCACGTACTCTACAACTAAGTTCTGTCTCCAGCCTGTTGCTAGGTATCCTAGTTTATATTGATGTGATAAATACTGATTAGATGCAACTTTAGAAGAAAGGGTGTGTGTGTGTGTGTGCGCGCGCGTGCGTGTGTGTGCGCATGAGTGAGTGGGTGTGTGTGTGTGTGTGTGTTGCATGCACCCGAGTCTGCAAGTACACATACCTGTGCATGAGTGTCATAGCTGAAGCAGGATGTCACCTCTCTTCCTCTGTTACTTGAGCCAGGGTCTCCCACTGAAGCAGGGGCTCACTGTTTAGTCTAGTGGCTGGCCAACAGGTTCTCAAGGTCTGCCTCCCGATGCTGGGATTACAGGCATGCACAGCCATGCTCAGTTTTTTAATGCAGATGCTAGAGATTCGAACTCAGGTGCTCAGTCTTACCCACTGAGCCATCTTCCAGCCTCACTTTTTATTTGGATGGCAAGGGCTTGCTAAGCTGCCCAAGGCTGGTCTTGAACTTTCCATTCCAGGGGATCCAATGCCCACATCTGATTTCCATGCTCATAAGGCATGCAAGTGGTGCACAGGAATACACGCAGATAAAACACCCATACACATTAAAAAAAAAAACAATAAAAATAACATTAAAAACCTGTTTAGATTACTCTTTAAATGAGAGAGAGAGAGAGAGAGAGAGAGAGTTTCCTAGCACAGGTGAGCCATGGAACTGGAGTTTAGTAGCAGGCTCACTCTCCAGTGCTGATGTGTGTTCCCCTTCCACATTTAATATTCTTTTTTTTCCCACCAAGACAGGGTTTCTCTGTGATGCCCTGGCTGTTCTGGAACTCACTCTGTAGACCAGGCTGGCCTCGAACTCAGAAATTCGCCTGCCTCTGCCTCCCAAGTGCTGGGATTAAAGGCGTGTGCTACCACACCCGGCCACATTTAATATTCTTTACCATGTGAGACCTCAGGACCTGTCGAGATAGAGCCGGGCCTTACAGTCTACAAGAGGACCATCTGCTGTAGAGTTGACTCAGCTCTTTCTACTTAGAACCTCGGCAAGCATTACAAAGCAGGCTCATGTCTCCCCCTAGTGGATGGGAAAGAATATGACTAGCTAGATTCTTTTTTAAGACAAGATCTCACATAAAAGCTGGAGTGGAACTTGCAGTATAGGTGAGGCCCGCCTCAAACTCACGGGAATCTGCCCGCCTCTGCCTCCCGAGTGCTATGATTAAGCATGTGTGCCACCATGTCCCGGTTCGAGTAGCTATTGGTTTAAATCTCTTTGGAATTAGTGTGACTTGTTGAAAAAAAAAAAGTTACTTTTCTCATTAATCTCTAAGAGCAGTTCAAAAAGAACGAAAGGTAGTTAGGATGAGTGACTTACGTTCAAGTCCTCCCAGCAACGGCTGAGTTGTAAAGGCATAAGCAGCTAGCCGTGAAAGCATAGAAAACTAAGGCAAGACTTCAGGGCCCCAAAAAGAGTCTCAGAGCCCAGGCAGAGAGCTACAATACTCTGAAGGAAGGAGGGTCTGAAACCCTGCAAAGCTAAGGGTCATAAAAACCCAGCCTAGAGGGTCCGAACACTAGAGGGCGCCACTTGCCACTTCTGTCTGCCTCCTGCCTCCGCAGTTGACAACACTGGAAGAACAGAAAGGTACCAGAGAATGGCCTTTAAAGAGGTTTTCTTTGCCTGCTTATTTCCTTTTTCTTTTCTTTCTTCTCCTCTCTCTCTCTCTCTCTCTCTCTCTCTCTCTCTCTCTCTCTCTCTCTCTCTCTCTCTCTCTCTCTCTCCTCTCTCTCAGATTATATTAAAGACAGGCTTATTGGGAAGCTTATTGGGTGAGTTCACTGGCCCCAAGTCGTCAGGTAAAAGGGGGAGTAGGGGAGGGAGAGAGAAAGAAACAGGCACGCGCGCGTGCAGAGAGAGAAGAGAAGAAGAGGCCTGTCCACTATTTCTGTGCAGGTAGATTAAATTAACCCACAGCCAGCTGAGAGATGACATTTTTAGTTGTAGGTCAGGAAGTCAAGGCAGAGAAAATAGAAAGTGAAATAAAGGCCACATGCAACAGAGCTGTCTCTATGAGGACCCTCTGGATTTGACTAATCTGGATCTCACAGTCAGCATAAAATCTGCCGTCCATCTTCTGCCTTTGCTGTATCCCAATCTGCCATCATAGCAGCTCATCCGTGATGGCTGTGAATGTGACCCTCACTGGAGCACAAGCTCAACAGGAAACCATGACCACTTTCGTGTGTCTTTGCAGGCAGGGACCACTTTCCCAGCGGCCCTCCTGGAACACTTCAGTGTCGCAGACAAAGAGAATGGGACAGCTCAATTAGCTTGTATGACCAGCGCAGCACAAAGGACCACAAAGCATTGTGACACTCAGCAAAGAGAGAGAGGAGGTCGCTCCAGGAAAAGAAACTAGAGAGTCAGTCGCAGTTAGAATACTTCCTTGAGATCCAACCAGGACAGTCCTTTTAGGCTGCATTTCAACCTAAGCATGGTGGCACCAGCCTGTAATCCTGGTATTGTAGAAGCAGAATTGCTGCAAGTCCGAGGTCAAACTGGGCTGCACAGTGAGTTCCAATCCAGCTTGGGTTACATAAGTGAGACTCATACAAATAAGCATCCAAAATCTTCAGGTTATGTCTCACAGACAACTACAATCCCAGAACTTGAAATGTGGAGGCAGGAAGATCCGTTCAAGGCTACCAGGTATGAGCTGGGCATGGTGGCACATGCCTTTAATCCCAGGATTTAGGAGTCAGAGATAGGCAGATCTCTGCAAGTTATGACTATAAGACCCTGTCAAAAAAAAAAAAAAAGCCACATGCAAGTCTAGCCTTGGGCTACATAACAAATTCAAGGCCATCTTTGGCAACACGAGACCCTGTCTCAAATAATAAAAATACAAGGTTCCGGAGAGGTGACTTAGAGGTTAAGAACAGAGACTGTTTTTGCAGAGGCTGAAGAGATGGCTCAGCAAGTTAAAATGCTGAAGGCCAGCTCAGACACTACAGGAGCTGAGTGTGGAGTCAGCGATGTGCTGATGACAATGGGTGTGCCCCTGCCCCCAACACACACACACACACCTGCTGATAGCAGCAAGGAGTTTATGGGGTCAGCACTAGTAATGCTATGGGAGCAAAACTTAATTACCTGAGGCCAGGGTTCTCAGAAACTCTGAACACTTTTAACTCTTTGGGGGATGGCGAGAAAAAAGAAAGAAAGAAGTCACACACTTATACACACAAAGTTAGTGGATGAAGCAAAGGAGGCTTCAGCAAGCAAGCTTCCACAACTCCACACATAGCAGACAAACAGACAGGCTGACAGACACATACTCACACATTGGGTGGGTAGAGCAAAGCTCTAACCATTTTACAAACATACATACATACATACATACATACAGTTGGTGAATAGAGCAAAGCTCTAACAAGCAAGCTCTTAAGTTTTTTTTTCCCCTTCAGTCCTTTTATATCCTCTAAGACAAAGTTCTCCACGAAGAATTACATCACTCAGAAACAGGCAAAATTGTTACATAAGAGGAAGTTACAGCATGATTCTTGGTTACATAAGACCTATTTATTTTATGTGAGCACCCTGTAGCTGTCCTCAGACACTGTCCCGAGCTATCGTTCTCGCCAGCAAGAACACACTCGGACAACCGGATTCTTCTGCAGCAAAAAGCTTTATTGCTTCTTCAGGAGGGAAGACCCAGACCCCAGAAAATGGTGTTGCTTATATAGCCCTCAGCCATGGCGTTTCAGCACCTAATGTGGCGTGTCAGCTCCTGATTTGTTGCTCGCCCATAACCTCATTACTACGCCCGAGATAGGCAATGACTAGACGTGAGTTCACTCTCGCACCTGCGTACAAGGCTTGTTTACTAGTTAGGCACAGCGGAAGCCAGCGCCATCTTATAATGGCGATTGCTCGCGGCACGGCTCTCCACAAGACACACCAGAAGAGGGCATCAGATCCCATTACAGATGGCTGTGAGTCACCATGTGGTTGCTAGGAATTAAACTGATTACATGTTTTTCTATTAAAACTGCTAACTAAACATTTTTTTAATCTTTTATTCTATGAGTTCATTGTAAGTCCAAGGCAGTACTTTTATCTATTTTTTATTCCATAAACTCATTAAAAGCAATAGTTTTAGCTATCTTCTACTTTACAAATTCATTATAAGTTCAAAGCAATAGTTCTTAAAGTCATTAAATTAACAAAGTTTTTACCAACAAACAGGCCATCTATCTTATGTCTTATTTTTTAACTCTAGCTAATTATCCATTTTATGTTGTTACGTTCATAATAGAATTACCCACTCCTTACTTTGCTTACCATGGTGTACACTGAGACTTATGGCCTCGTCCCTGGGGGAGTACAGCAAGGACAAACATGAGAAGGCACAACAGAAGCAAGGAGCAGTCATGGGACAAGGTACACCCATCCCAGTCATGCCAAATGGTGGATCATCTCCAGGAAGCTCACTTGCCCACTGCAGCTCTTCCTACATGGTGTCTGCCGTTAAGAGAGTTTACTGCTCTTTCAGAGAGCCCACGTTTGGTCCCTAGCACCCACACAGTAGCTCACAACCACCTATCACTCCAGTCCCAAGGGATCCAATACTCTCTTCTGACTTCCTTTGGCATTGCATGCACCTCATGCAAATGTATACACGCAGGCACACACATATACACACAGAGTCACGCAAATGCATACACGCAGGCACACACATATACACACAGAGTCACGCAAATGCATACACGCAGGCACACACATATACACATAGAGTAAATAAATGCTTTAAGATAAACACACACACAGCTGGTGAGGTAGAGGTACACGGTTCTCTGTGAGTTAAGAGGCCAGTTGGTCTACATAGCCAATTCCCAGGCCATCCTAGGCTACATACTGAGACCCTGTCTCAAAAAACAAAAACAAAACAAAACCCCCAACAACAATAACAACAGAATCTTGCAGCACACTAAAGGATAGCTGGAGCAATCTTACTCTGTTTTTACACAGCCAAAAGCCGCTCCGGAGGAGCCACTGGGACTCCAAGACAATGAAGAGCTGGTAAGGCATTCCACATGGAAACTTAGCTCACAGGTATGGTAGCAACAGCTCAGACCCCCTTACAAAACAGCCTGATCCAAATGGCAAACCCAAGAGCGTAGTTTATCTTTTCCAAGGGATTCCAGGGAACTCTCACATTCCGTGCCTCCGTTGGCCTCAGCAAGGACCTTTGCATCTCTTCATCTTACCCTGTCCTTAAAAGTCTGTATACACACAACAGCAGTGGCATACTAAGTCACACTCTCAGCGACAGCTCATATAAAATATGTAATTCAATCTGTCTGGCCCACTGCTATTCCAGTGTTTCCGGTCATTCTGTAAATTCTGCATTTGCCCTACCCTGCAAACAAAGCCCCTTCTCTTTTTCCATATTAGATTTTTGCTTGTGGCCCTCTAAAAATCATCTCTACTAACAGCTGTGCTTAGAAGGTATAAGGACGCCAAATTACAGAGAAGGGATATTAACTTGCAGGTTGATTTCAAAATAACTACTGAAAGCTGTCAGCTTAGGGGTTGGTCAATGATACTAATTGAAATTATATTAAAATGTGCTAGGAGGGACTAGTGGTTGAGTAGGTGAAAAACATTATTACTGCCAAGCATTCTCCCTCTCCCTCTCCCTCCCCCCTCCCCCTCCCCCTCCCCCTCCTCTCTCCCTCTCAAAATCCATGTAGTGGAGTAAGAGAAATGACTTCACCAAATTGTCCTCTGGCCTCCATGTATTCTTAGCACTTGCACACCTATGCTCAAACACACACACTCATAAGCACACTCACAAAACAGAAATCTTGCCTACTTTTATTGCCCTGGTTATATTTTTATTTTTGTTTTGTTTTGTTTTTTTTTTTGGGGGGGGGGGTTCTATGTAGTCCTAGCTGTCCTAAAACTAGTTCTGTAGACCAGACTGACATTAAACTGCCTACCAAGTGCTGGGATTAAAGACCTTCACAATTATGCCTGGCTGTTCTATTTATCTTTAAAAAGAAAAAAAAAAAGGGGGAGGTCTGGAGAGATGGCTCAGAGGTTGTGAGCACTGGCTGCTCCTGCAGAAGACAAGGGTTCAGTTCCCAGCACCCACGTAGCAGTTCCCAGCTGCTTGTAAGTCCAGGTCCAGGGAACGCAACACTTTCTGGCCTCCACAGGCACCAGGCACACACACGGAACACTCACAAATATATAGACACTCACATATACACGTAAAATAAAAATAAGAATATTTTTTTAAAAGTAATAAGCTGCACTTGGTGGCACAGCCTGTAATGCCAGCCCTTGGAAGGAAAACAATCTCTGTGAGTTTAAAGCCAGCTTGTGGAGCTGAGTACACGTACAGCTTAGGGGAACCTTGCACGCGGAGCACATGCAGAGTTGTAGCCAGCACTGCAAGGTTCTGGAAAAATCCCCAGCATTTAGAGTCAGACCCCAGTCTGGCTGATCTAAGAGACAATGCGAAGCTGCCAGGAGCCAAGACAGGAAAACCACCTGCCTGCTACGACAGAGACCAATAGGCACGCAACTCTGCTCCGCCCAACACCTCGCCCTGACAGCGCCCTGACACCACCCCCACACCCTGATTGGCTGGAATCCAGGCACGTTTTGTAGCCAATGCTAAGTCTTCTTCGATGGACACAAGCGCAGTCCGCCTGCGCAGGCTCAAGCCGCACTGTTGGGATCTTCAGGACCTCATGTTTTGTAGCACCCCGAAAGCAAATTCTGAACAGGAAGGTGGCCCTGGTATGACCTCCTGCTATGACCGCCAAAGAACAGAGGCAGAATACAATATGTCTCAGGGCTGTGCCTTCTAGCTTAGGTGCTTCTGGTACCACAAGATCCTGTAATTACAGAAAGTGTTTTGTCAGAGTAATTGAAGCTGCCCACAACCCCATCATTAGAACTCAGAGATCCAAGTCACATTTATTATCTTGAGATAATGTTAAGATTCTAAGCAGCTCCAACCTTGAACCAAGCTGTTCGTTCTGCAAGAACTAAGCAGTCATATAAATCGTACTACCTGATCCAGAGCTTTTTGTACCTTTGTCTCCCTCTGCTGTTTGATTCGGGACACTGCAGTCCTCTCTGATTCTTTTATTCGCGAGAAAGGGCTGACTGTGGAAAGACCTAAGGCTTCTGTGCTTTGGAGCCAGCTTTCTGTCTTTTGTTTGGGTTGTAGCTGGCAGCATGTGTACTGATCTCAGGCAGCCTGCAGCGCAAGCAGTCAGGAGACCTGGTCTAGCTATCCTGTGTCCTGTGTAGACAAGGGGGATGTGGGGAAGCGAGCACAGAAAGGCTCCTTTGGGCATAGATACCCACATCAGCTCACTGTCTGCCAAACAAAAAACAAACAAAAAACAAAAAAACAAAACAAAACAAAACAAAAACCTACCTCACAGGCAGTTGCACTCCAGGGTCCCCTGTCTATCTCTAGGCTCAGTGAATCCGACCCTGGCGCTGCCCAAGTCCCAGCTCTGGGCTGGGGTGCAGCCCCTGGCTGTAGCTGTCTGCCTGGGGCTTGAGGTCAGAGCCTCTCTGGAGCTCTCTGTAGTCGCCTCGGACAGAGTCAACTTTCAATCCACACACTGCTGCAGCCTTAGATGGATGCCCCAGCCATTTATTCGGGGGGGGGGGTGGCGGGGGCGGGGCAATGAACTTTTCTCTCAGGTTAGTCAATAAATGCTGCAGTGAGCTTTCATAATTACACTAAAGAAAGATAGAGGCGGGCTGGTGAGATGGCTCAGTGGGTAAGAGCACCCGACTGCTCTTCCAAAGGTCCGAGGTTCAAATCCCAGCAACCACATGGTGGCTCACAACCATCCGTAACGAGATCTGGCGCCCTTTTCTGGAGTGTCTGCAGTGTGCTTACATATAATAAAAAAAAAAAAAAAAAGAAAGATAGAGGCTTGGGACACCTTTGTGTTCAAGGAAACCTTCAGTTCTAAGGATGAAGCCACAGGTGTGCACACGATAAGGCAAGCCCATGTAGAACCTGTTGTTTGAACTTAGAATGAGCTTACAGAAGGAAACACTGCTTTGAACTTGTTCTTGATACCTTTCTGAAAACTCCCTTTTTATGGAACATTTTATCTATAAAGTAATTCTTTCTTACATAGAGAACTTTTTGTCTAAAACGCTATAAAAAGGCTGATAGCAATAAAGAAAGGTGGTGTAGCTATTTTCCACTTCACCCAGAGTGTGTGTGTGTGTGTGTGTGTGTGTGAGTGTGTGTGTATGTGTTCTCTGTGTGACTTCCTTCCCTTTTCTCTTTTCTTTTTTCTTTTCTTTTCTTTTTCCTTTTCTTTCTTTTCTTTTCTTTTTTCTTTTCTTTTCTTTCTGGTTCAAAAAGAGTTAACGAGCTCTGAGCCTCTCAGAGGCTTCTAGCTGACTTGCCAGAGAAAGGAGCAGCAGCAAGAAATCCTTCTTTGTAATTTCCCAGTGTTTATTTAAGCATTAAGAGGCAAGTTTGTTTGTTTGTTTGTTTGTTTTGGGTTTTTTTTTTTAGTGCTTGTGGAAGGCACAGAACAATAACAAAGAGTTAAGATTCCCCCAGAGTTTATTTAAGCACAAAGTGTTAAGTTTCCCCAGTGCTTCTTTAAGCACAGAGAGTTGAAGAGAAAAGAAGCCAGCAGTTCTCAGCCACAGAATAAGTACAAGAGTGTTAAGTTTCCAGAGCCATCAGCTTCCAGCCCCCAGTAGAGTCAGGGAGAATGACAAGGCTGGAGACCATCAGGCTTTTGGCTTCTATCAACTCTGATCCACGTCAGCTCCAATCTCCAAAAGGCCAGGGCCGGGCCCCAGGCACTAAAGAGGATTGTTTATCCAATAAATCACTCATTCAAGGCATGGGCTATTGACTATAATGATAAATATTACAGCTAATTATATGTTTATGGTTCATATCCTGCATGAATGCAGTCAGCAAAAGTAATTAGATAAATGTCGTATATCTCAAGTGACAATACAGACTAAGCCAGAAATAATAGAAAGATCATCCCAAAGTGGAGCAAACTCCAAGCACAGGAGAGAAGAGATTTTCAGTTGAAACGTTGCAATTTTATTCACAATGTAGCTAGATTCTGGGTGCTGTAGGAAACAGCTGTATATAACCGCATATAGAGGTAGAACTTGCTCACTTGGCCTGACCAGGCTCACAGTGAGAAGCCATCTTTGATCTTTTAGAAATTTCATAAATTTGGACGACAAGCTTCAGCTGATTAAGGACATCCTTGTCTGCTGTTTTCATGTTAAATCCCAGCATCTTCATGATGGCTTCCCGGAAGTCAGCAAGCTGTAAAGAACCACCACACAGATCAGTATGTGACTGCTGAGCCGCCCACTCATCATGTACGATGCAATTAGTGTACTCTGCAATTCAGCTTTACGAAACATTTCCTTAATGCAATATGTCTTAGGGGTAGTAAAGGGTCCTGCTGTGCAGCTAAGCTAGCCTTGAACCCACCTTCTTCCTCCCAGTCTCCCAAGCACTGCAGTTACAACCAGGCTTCACGCCATGTGGTATTTTCAAGGTAGAAAAATCGTTTCTATTTACAAGAATTCTTTAAAATTTCCTGTGCATTTTTACCTTTTTCTCATTTTTCCCAATTTTATTACTACTTATTATATTTTGCTCATAATGTAATTACTTTTTTTTACATTTATTTGTACATACATACATGCATGTGGAGGTCAGAGGCCATCGTATTTATTTATTTAATTGTATTTGAGTACAATGTAGCTGTCTTCAGACACACCAGAAGAGGGCATCAGATCCCATTACAGATGGCTGTAAGCCATCATGTGGTTGCTGGTAATTGAACTCAGGACCCTGGAAGACCAGTCAGTGCTCTTAATGACTGAGCCATCTCTCCAGCCCCCAGAGGACATCTTTCAGAAGTCAGTTCTCGCCTTCTACCATGTGTCTCCCCAGGATTGAACACAGGTTGGCAGGGTTAATAGCAAGCAAGCATCTTTACCCACTGAGCCATCTTGCCAGCATATTTTTTGTAGCCATACTTTTTGTGTTCTGTTGCTCAGTTTAGCCTTATAATTCCTGGGCTGGAGGGACTCATGAACCTCAGTCTCCCAAACTGGGAACTGTCAGCATGTGCTACTGGGTTAACAAACTGCCTTTTGAGCTACTAATTTGTTTAATGATAATGGCCATCCTCAAAGCACATTTCTCAATCCATCCAAAGCCAAAGAGATCAACAAGGACAGCAAATAAGAAAATAGCCACAAAGCTAACAGAAAACTACAGCTTACACCATGCCCATGAGGGGGGTATTATGGATATCCCAAGCCAGCAGAGGCAGCACTAGAGGGCCTTAAACTTGACACCCACTGGTGTGGAACACAGTCACAATGCCAAGAACAAGCCTGAGAGCCGCAGGATCAGCACACTGACCTGTGGGGAATGAAAAGATATGAGACCCCAGTAATAGTGACTCTAGAAGACAGAGTTTCTGAGGGGAGGCTGCAGAGTGCTTGCAAGGGAGAGGCAGCTAGCAGAAAAGAGGAACGATGGAACTAAGGGATTATATAAAAAAGAGTATTACAGAAGGAAATGTCATATACACCCTCCGCCTCCAAATAAAGACTTGTCAAGAAACCACTTGCCCCTGTAATACCAGCCACAGTTCAAGGTCTGCCTGGGCTACAGAAGGAGTTCAAGGCCAGCTCTGACAACTGAGTGAGACCCTGCCTCAGGAGAGAAAGTTTAAGGACTGGGTTCAGAGGTCAGAGGCAGTGAGCTTTCCTAGAATCTGCAAGGCTCCCTGCAGATACCTCAAAAACCAGAAAAGTAAAGAGCACCCTTGCTTTAACAACAGAAGAGGCCAGTGCTCAGCTGGAATAACCACATATCTTAGTGGAAACGTGGAAGGTGCTCTAAACGAGAAATGTGGAGAGAGCTGGGCAACTGCAAGGGTTTGAATGTGAATGGGGGTAGAGAGGCTGCTCAGTGCTTAAGAGCACATATTCCTCTTCTAGAGGACCAGAGTTCAAGTCCGAGCATACATGCCAGGGCCTGAGTTCAATTCCCAGCAGCCACATGATGGCTCACAATCATCTGTGATGGATAAGTGACTCTGGCCTCAGCGAGAGTACCACACATGCATGGTGTATGCTCACACAGACATACACGTGATTAAGAATAAAGTAAATCCTTTGAAAATATAAAGTGATAGACAACGGTAAGTTATATGGAACTGCTTTAGGACAGAAATGGAAAGACAGCACCATCTAACCTGTTCTGGTGATAAAATGCATCCCAATACAAACACATACACATACATGTACACACAAGTACACACACGCATACATATATACACATGCATATGTGCACACACATATACGCATGCATGCATGGGCACACACACAACACCATGGACCATGATAGCCATGTTCAGATGCAGCACTTTGGCAGAATGAAATTATCAATTAAGAATTTTCAGACACGGAGAGGATATTTTAAGATGGAAGTGTATTTGGAATAGAGTTGGCTAAAGACTATGACCAAGGGGTCTCTTGAATAGGGACGGCCGAAACCAAGAAATAGCTGCAGGAAATCGCCTCAGAGATGAAGCGTGAAAGAGCATGCCCAAGGAGGAGAGATGTGACTGACGGTCCTGAGGGGACATGCGGGAGCAAAAGCAAGCTAGAAAACACACGTGCAGAAAAGAGAAAATGCCAGCACGGCTACCTGCCAGTGTATCCTACAGCAGTGGCTCAATTTCTAATTACTTAAGCAATTACTATAGAAATACAACATATACTTAATCACCCCCACACTATCACGAGGCCCCTTGGGTTTGACCCCCAGTACTACCAAAATATTTATATGTTTTGCTTTATAAATAAAGTGATGTTAATAGAAACTCTCAGAAAAAAAAAAAAGCCATACCTATGTTAAACATTGTATACAAGGCTGACTGTTGCAGGTGCAGAGACAAATTATCCTAGCTGTCTTGTTCTCTCCAGTAACATTTACTGTCCATTGTTATGTGACTATTAGGGAAGCTCTTTTAGAATGTACAACAGGCCCCTTGCTCCCACCAAGGCAGAGGCTAAGAATGGCATCAAGTAGCATCTGAGACAGAAAGCAGTGATTTCCGACTTCACTGTACAACATGCCTACCTGAAACAAACACGTGCCTGCGGTACAACCACTTGAAGCTTACCCCTGACTCAGGGATAAATGAGACTCAGACTATGGTTATTTTATTTGGCTTTGACAATTACGGAGGGACCACCCCTAATCTACTTTTCTAACTGCCGGCCTGGCCACCTCCCCATTGGGGTACCCCAGATGCTTGCTGTTTCTCCTGACCACGTGCTCACGGTCCATCTCCCCTCATGGCAGCTTCCTCTCTCCTCCCCTCGTTCTTCCTCCTTCTCCTCTCTGGTCTCCTACTTCTCTGCTTCTCCACTCCCAACCAGGTAACTCAAAACCCACCTATCCCCCTCCAGGGATTGGCTGTAACCAATTTTACTTAGCCAATAGTTTTAAATCAAGGAATAAGGTTTGCACAGCAAAAGCTTGTAAACTTGAGAAGTCACTCTATGGTTATCTGGACCTCTGGGTATAGACTTTAGCATTACAATATATAGCAACAGAACAAACAAACAAACAGAACAAACAAACAAACTGAGATGGCTCAGTGCTCAGAGTTCAGGCTGCTCTTGGTTGCAAGCACCCATATGGCAATTCACAACACCTGTGACTCCAGTTCCAGGGGATCTGACACCTTCTGGCCTCCTCAGGCATCAGGCACACATGTGGTATGCAGAATAAGTGCATGCAAAACACTCATTAGATAGATAGATAGATAGATAGATAGATAGATAGATAGATAGATAGATAGATAGGCAGGCTGCAGGGACGAATCAGTGGTTAAGAGCCCTATCCATCTCCTCTTCCAGAGGACCCAGGTTCAATTCCCAATACCCACACGATCTGTAGCTCTAGTTGCAGAGGCTCTAATACCCACTTCTGGGCTCCAAAAGCAACAGGTACATACACACATGGTGTATGTGTGTACATGCAGGCAAAACACACACACATAGGAAAATTAATAAAATATAATGTTTAAAAAGGTCTTTTCAGGCAAGTGGCACATGCCTTTTGTTGGCATTTTGTCTAAGCTCGACCTCACAGTAACCTGGCAACAGCCAGGTGTGCTTGACTCACTATAAAAGGGCTGCTTGCCCCCTCCTCTTTCTTTTGCCCTCCTGCTCTTGCTCTCCCTCCTTCTCCCCATTCCCCTCCCCCCTCTCTCTCTCCACATGCTCATGCCCGGCCTCTCCTCCTCTCTCTCTCTCTCCTCTCTCTCTCTCCTCTCTCTCTCTCTCCTCTCTCTCCTCTCTCTCTCTCTCTCTCTCTCTCTCTCTCTGCCTTTACTACCCTCTCAACTCCCCTCCCCATGCCCTGAATAAACTCTACTCTATTCTATACTGTCATGTGGCTGGAGCCTCAGGAGGAAGGGATGCCTCAGCAAGGGCCCACAGAGGCACCCTCTTCCCCCACACTTGACTGCACATCCACCAAACATATTTCCTCTCTCCTTATCTCTTTATAAAACACAATACCTTTAATCCCAACACTTGGGAGACAGAAGCAGGAAGATCTCTGTGAGGTCAGGGCTAGCCTTGTCTATATAGAGAGCTGAGGCCAACTAATATTATATAGTGAGACACTGTCTCAAAACAAACAGTAAATAAATAATAACAATAAATGTGTCTTTGATTTATAATGTTCTTTGTTCTGTTACTATAAAAACTTCATGAAACTGCTAGCACATGGGAACATGGTATTTGGGGTAGGCTAAGCCATGGTCACTTGTGTCTGCCTTCAGAATATGTTGTGTCTCTTATCCCCTTTGAGGTGACAGCCATGGGTTTTATCTCAAAACAGAAAATCTAGGCATGTTTGGGTGTGCTAGCCCAAGGACTGTGATATAGAACATAAAACACGGTTTCTTATCTGACATGCTTCGACCATCCTAGTTAGAGATTGTGTACCCAAACCTAAGCTAAAATAAGCATATATCCCGGCCCCTAGCCATATTGTATTAACATGGAGACACACTTGACCCAACCTGGGGTTATGGCTCCTGTCACAGACCCTAAACATAAAACTACATGCTTCTCAGTGGCCATGTTTCCTGTCACATGGGAAAAACAGCTGCTATTGAAACGGACAAGCTGTCTCACAGACACGAAGAAGAGAAGGAAAAAGGCCTTGTCAGATATTAAGTGCTGTTGCTGGTGTACGAGGACACATCTACCCTTCCGAGAGGCTCAGTAGTTCAAACCATCTATAATGCCATTAGCTAATAAATCCTTTATTGTCAAAGTTAGGTGAAGTCTAAATTGAGGTAAGTGTTGATCACGTCAATGAAATTAGTTTTTAGCTTCATAAGAAAGAGACCTCTTGCTCTCGTCCTGAGAGCTCTTTCAGCACAGCCTTGACTGTGGAAGGGTCCGGAAGGCTCTGGGCTGGGGTCTGGTGGGCCCTCTCCTTTTCTGGTCTTGCTTCCTGCTCCGCAGGATCTGATGGGGTTTTCAAGTTGTCTGTTTTGGCTGCTGTCTTCTCTTTCAAGGTTTCAACTTTTGTTACGGATTGCCTGAGCCTCTCAATTGTTTTGTCCTGTGTAAGGATAAAAGGTAAGGGGAAGAAAATGTGCTTAGATTTTCTGGAAATAACAGACATGACAAGTCATTTTTCTTTGTTTTGAGGCAGGGTCTCACTGTGTAGCACTGACTGGTCTGGAACTTGGTAATGTGGACCAGGATGGCCTTGAATTTCTAGAGGTCCTCAGCCCTCTGTCTCTGAGTGACAGGATTAAATAGTTGTAATATAACTCCTGGCTCACATGACTTAAACACAAAACAAAACACGGGAACCAGGAGGTGGTGCCTTTAATCCCAGCACCCAGGAAGCACAGGCATGCAGATCTCTGTGAGTTCAAGGCCAGCCTGGTCTACAGAGCAAGTTCCAGGACAGCTACCACTAGTAGAGAAACTTTGTCTTAAATACAAACAAACAAAAGCAAGACAGACATCCCCCCCCCCCAAATACCAAACAAACAAACAGAAAAAAAAGACTCAATCTAGGGTTGGAGAGATGGCTCAGCAGTTAAAAGCACTGCCTGCTCTTCCAGAAGACTGGGGTTCAATTCCCAAGCAAGCACATGGCAGCTCACAACTGTCCATAACTCTAAGATCAGAAGCCCTCACACAGATACACAGGCAGGCAAAACACCAATATACATAAAATAAAATAAATTACTTTTAAAAAATACATAGGAAAAAAACCTCATCAGTTTCTGAGTTAAAAGAATATTTCTTCATTATAGTATTCATTAATAACCTATCTTATCCTAGCAATTCTCTATCCTAGACATATAGAATTTAAAGAGGCTTCGCACATTTTCTGTGTTCTCAATGATATTATACTCTACATTAAATATCAAAACCGAAAGTAACTGATTTTGCAGTAGAGAAATATTGATGAACGGCACACTAGTTGGCCAATTATTTAGTGCATGTTTGACTTTAGATGCAACTAACACTAAAACAGTATATAGCGCAAGAGGCTAGAAGGCTGAAAACAGAAAAAAAGAGAATTAATTAAAATAATCTTTTGACCCAACAAAATACTATAGTAAAAGCCAAGTGTGCATACTTGTGACCTCAGCAATTTATAGGCTGAGGCAGGGGGATCGGGAGTTCCAGACCAGCCTGAGCTATTGGGTGAGCTCCTCTCTCAAACACTTCATTAAACCAAGAGAAGGAGCTGGAGAGAGAGCACAGCCCTTGGGAGTGCTCACCTCTCTTGCAAATGACCTGGGTTTGGTTCCTCTAACCCACATTACAGAGCTCACACCCTCCTCTAACTCTGGTTCCAAGGGATCTTGGAATGCCCTCTTCTGGCCTCTGTGGGCATTTGGGTGCATATAGCCAACAAAGTCATGTAGGTGCATGCCCATAAAATAAAAATACGTATAAATAAACCTTTAAAACCTAAAACAGAGAGCTAATGGTTCATAGTCCTGACAGTTTGACTACTAGTTACTTTTAAGAAGTAGTGAGCTACGCTTGGGCTTCAATAGGAAAAACAACATTTTATCTGGTAGCTTCACAGATGCCCAATTTATGATCACTTAACAGCGGTTCTGAACCTGTGGGTCATGACCCCCATGGGGGTCAAATGATGCTTTCTCAGGTGATGTTATTACAGTTATGAAGTAGCAATGAAAATAATTTTATGGTTGGGGTCACCACAGCATGAAGAACTGTGTTGGAAGGGACGAGAACCCCTGTCTTATAGGCTTTAATATTATTTTACATGTATGCAAAATCACTATAAGAGTATAGATTTTAGACATTCCTAGTGTGTATATGCATGTGTGTGTGTGTATTCATGTGTGTGCATGCATGTGTGCATGCATATGTGTGTGCATTCACGTATCTGTGTGTGTGTGTATGACACAATAAGTGACCTAGAAGAAATGAAGGTGTTCAAAGGAGACACTGTGTCTCTCAATCTGACTGAGACTATCCCAACAACAGTTCCAAAGTAATGGAAATTTCCACAGAAATCTCATGCTGAGAGAAGGAAAGGTCACCAACCAGAGGGCAGACCTGTCTCCTAGGAGGAAAGGTTATAGAATTCTAACAGCCTGTCAGATTAGTGAGACAGAGACCCAGACAATGATGGGTCTCCTCAAGTGCGGAGGACCACGCCTTGACCAGGAATGTGCACATTAAATATGCATATTTAAACTCCATTTAAACTGTGATCTCACTTCAAGACCCCAAAGATGGACTTGGGGTGAGGGCAGTCACTAGATCTCTTTGTCCTTCTTCGTGATGTGGCCAAACTGAGTAAGTCTTCTAGCTTTCCACTCTTAGTTTCCCTCTTTTAACTCAACACGATTAACCTGGATCTTTTCCACCATAATAGTCCCTTTCGCCTACCCTGGTCCCTCAAGAGCGCCCCCACTTTATTCTGCAAACCACACTTTATAATGAACTAACCAAGTAGGAAGTGTAAGAGCTCACGGGGAGACACAGGTGAAAACAGAAGGACCCCAAAGCTCGGGCGGGTGCGCATTTGAAATCCCAGCCCCTGCACTTACTTTAAGGACATTTATTCTCGTCAGTTGAGTCTTCATGTTTTTGTTTGACAATTTCAAATCACTAAGCTGCTTCTGAAGTCTCTGGATTTTCTCCTCCATCCTTGGGGCTGCAGCCATCTCGGAATTCTGCTCAATACCCAATAACATCTCTAACTTTTTGAACTTGCTGTGTTTATCTATGTGGGCAGTCCGGGTCCTGGAGTTTTCCTTTGAGAAATTAACAGTATTGAAATTGAAAACTGTGCTTTAAGATGTTGTTCTGGGTGAGGCCTAATGATAATTGCATAGGTAAAGTATCTGCCAGCATAAATATAAACTAATAAAATAATCAGGAAAATCAAATGTGCTAGCATAGATGTGTCCATCTTTTCTGGGAAAGTATTAACATATGTTAAGGATTTGGATAAAGATTCACATACATCTTGATACTCTTCATAATTTGTAATAGAAAAAATAGAAATTGTGTAAATGTCATACGAGAATATTTAAAATATGCATAATATATATGTATATATATTCCCTACAAGTTATTTTTAAAATATCTATTAAACATAAATAATAGAGATATAGCTAAATAAAAAATATATAAAAGAAACTGTGCTTATTTTAATTATGTTAAGATATTCAGAGAATACCAAGTTGTGGTGGCACATGCCTTTAATCCCAGTACTCTGGAAGCAGAGGCAGGCAGATCTCTCTGAATTTGAGGCTAGCCTGGTCTACATAGTAAGTTCCAGGACAGCCAAGGTTACCCAGAAAACCCTGTCTCAAAAAAAAAAAAAAAAACATAGCTACAAATAGAAACTCTGTCTCAAAAGTATGTGTGTGATATATACAAATGTATACATAGAAGAAAATCAAAAGAAACTATTTCCATAAAATACTGGTTGTCTCAGGAATTTATTGGTGTCTTGGACGTAGGTTTGTTAGACAGGAGCTCATGTATTCATTCCTGGCTGGCCCAGAACTCACCATCAGGATAGCCCTGAACTTCTGAGCCTCCAGCCTCTGCCTCAGCGTGTTGGAATTGCAGGCATGTGCCACCATGCCTGGTTGATGTGTTGCTGGAGATGGAACCCAGGGCTTCCTTTATGCTAAGCAAGCACATTACCCCCTGAGCTTCTCAGTCCATGTGTTTATATTTTTATTAATTATATACCACCTTACTGGAGTGTCACATCGAGACCAATAGTTTTCTTTCTTGGTATTCTGAGAATGTTGGCTATTTTAGATCTGACTTTGACTCATTATATTGTTCATAATAATGTATTTCTTGTAGATGCCCTCTTCTCCCTCATCTTTTTCTCCCCTCTTCTCCTCTCCCCTTTCCTCTTCTCTCCTCTTTGCCCTCTCCCCATCCCTACTGTGGAGGAAATCAAACTAAGGTGTGTGTGTGTGTGTGTGTGTGTGTGTGTGTGTTTTAAAGACTTTTTTCATTTATATGAGTACACTGGAGCTGTCTTCAGACACACCAGAAAAGGGCATTGGATCCCATTACAGGTGATTGTGAGCCACCATGTGGTTGTTGGGAATTGAACTCAGGACCTCTGGAAGAGCAAGCAGCCAGTGCTCTTAACCACTGAGTCATCTGTCCATCCCCCAAAACCAGGGTTTTTAAACATGCAGTGCACATGTTCTACTGCTGAGGTCCACCAAGAGTCCCTAGATGTGTAGATGTATTGCCTCTAGATGACAAAATATCCTTTTATAGTTTCTTTCTCTATTTACACAAATTGTCTTAGTTACTGTTCTATCGTTGCAGAGAGACTTCATGATCAAGACAACTTGTGAAAGAAAGCATTTAGTTGGCACTTCCTGATAGTTTCAGAGGGTCAGTTATGACCATTATGGTGGGGAGCATGGCAGCAGGCAGGCACTTCATCAGAACAGTAGCTAAGAGCTTCTATCTTATTCACGAGCTGAAGGCAGAGAGAGACAGGGTCTAGGCCCAGTGACAAACCTCCTCCCATAATCCTAATCCTTCCCAAAACAGTTCTACACACAACTAGGAAATAATCATTCAAATATATGCACCCATGAGGGCCATTCTCATTCAAACCACTATACAAATATTGCATATTTTCACCTTCCATAAGTGGTTTGCCTAGCTGTCTATTTTATCTTCCTAAAGAACAGTTTACTAGTTTATTTTGACATATATATTACAGATAATTAGAACATAATAGACTACAATATAATGTCATTATGATTTTTATATGCCTGAGGGAAAAAAATGTCACCAGGCTCAATTGGTTGTGATGTTCACTTACTGCGGAGGTAAGGCATCAATCACAACATCTCTGAAAGATGCCTAAGTAATTGGCTCCTGGGAGGACAGAGGCAGAAAAAAGGATGGGATGATTATCACTGTTTTCCTGAGACCTTTTAAAGGGATGGAGAAAAGGATTGCTATTTGCGTTTTCTTAAAATTTAATAAATGGTTTAAATGTCTTGCATAGGCATGAATCATTATTGTTCAAGAGCAGATGTAGAAGGTTTGCTCTGAGAAGGCTAGGCTGACTCCATGACAGACTTAAAAATGGCAGATGAGAAGACAAGGTGTTTACAAGAACTGGGCAAGATCAGGCAAGTCCAGGCCTCAGAGGCTGCCCTGCCACCTGGCCTGAGGCAAGGACAATGGGGTCAGCAGCAGTTTCCAGACTTCCTCAGCTACTTCCTTGGGAACAGTTTCTAGACCTCCCCAGCAACAGTTTCCAGACCCCACTGCCTGGTAACGGTTCTGGAAAGTCCCTAACATGGAGCAAGATGAAGGTCACCTACCCTGGAATTCCCCTAATGTGCTTTAAATCTGGCCTGTGAGCTCACTTAGTTGTCTCTCTATCTTGGTAATGAGAGACCCCAGCATGCTGGACTTCTGCAGAATAAAACACTTTTTGCGTTTATATACTATTTGAGTCTGGGGTATCATTGTTCCTCAAGCTTAAATGTCATTTCAGAGTGAAGCATGACTCTGGTGGCATGGTGGCACATGCCTCTAATGGCTGCAGAGGCAGGCAGATGTCTGAGTAAGAGACCAGCTTGGTATGTGTATCAAATTGCAGGGCTACATAGTGAAGCCCTGTCTCAAAAACAAAAACAAATGTCACTTCATAATATGGAGGGGTTTGTTAGATTTACTTAATCTTCTATGTATGAGTACTTTGCTTGTATTCATGAATGTGCCTAGTACCTGAGAAGGCCAGAATAGGGCAGTGGATCCCCTAAAACTGTTGTTCCAGATAGTTATGAGCCATGATGTGGGTTTCAGGAATCAAACCCAAGTCTTCTGCGAGAGCAACAGTGATCTAAATTGTTGAGCTATCTCTCCAGACCCAGTGAAAGAGAGTTTGTTTGTTTGTTTGTTTGTTTGGTTGGTTGGTTGGTTGGTTTAGAAAAAAAAAACTCTTCAAGCAACAAAACAAACCCAAACAAACAAACAAACAAGCAAAAAAACCTGAATGGTCCCAGCTCTTGGGAGGCAAAGGTGGGTAGATCTCTGTGAGACCAAGTTGGTAGCAAGTTCCAGATCAGCCAAGGTCACATGATAAGATTCTGATTCCTGGCATGCCAAGGGAAAACAGCTAAAACACACACTGACAGACAGGCTCAGACCAACTTAGCCAACAGTAAGTGATCAAGAGAGATTGCACTCTGAGCCATTATCATTCTAGAATTGTGTGGCGTAGGTTAGCACACGGCACATAATTCAATGAACAATGTTGCTCTCCCTTTCTTCCTTCCTTCCTTCCTTCCTCCCTCCCTCCCTCCCTCCCTCCCTCCCTCCCTCCTTCCATTCCTTCCTTCCTTCCTTCCTTCCTTCCTTCCTTCCTTCCTTCCTTCCTTCCTTCCTTCTCTCTTTTCTCCCTTTCGCTATGCATGCGCTTTCTCTCCTTCCCTTCCCCTTCCCCCTGTCTCTCTCCCCATAGGGACATCCCTAGCCCTAGTTCCTTAGGACCAGTGACCTCTCCCACCATCAGTTTCCCAATAAACCTGCATGTATATACTCTAATCTGTTGTGAATTGACTCATTTCACCAGCTTATAAATAACTTTTTAAAAAAGGCTAAAAACAAAAAAAACCAAAAAAACCCCGGAAACGCCTGGAAATAAACTGTAGCCATTCCCATTCTTCCTGTTTGTCTCTTCCCTCACAGATACATAGAAGCAGGAGGCAGAGGTCAGTGGTTTACACAGGAATGAGTGAGGAATATCTTCAGTGCCCCCTCAGATACCCATCAAGTCTACTTTTCACAATACCTTGAATTCCACCACTAGGGCATTCATTTGAGTGTCTTTCCTGATCATCGTCATTTAAAAGTGAATCCAGAGATGTATTAGCCAGGGGAGTTGGTACACATCTCTAATCACAGCTAGACTATGAAGACAGAGGCAGGGGGATATAAATATAATGTCATCCTAGTCTACCTTGAGAGCTTCAGTCTAGCTTGGGTTGTGTTATATTGTTAAACATCTGTCTAAAAACAAAACAAAAAACCTATTAAAAATGAGATTCATATTAACAAGTGCCATCATAAAGCTTATCAAATATATGCACAATAGAGAAAAAGAGAGGAAAGAAGAGAGGATTTTTAAAGAAAAACATAAGCAATAAGGATTTGAAGCAGATTCCCCTTTGGCCATTCTCAAAAACATGTGTAAGTCAGATGTGGTTTGCACCTGTGATCCCAGTGCTTAGGAGGCTGAGGTAGGGATGCTAAGAGTTTGAGTACATCCAGGACTATACAGTTACATGCTAACACACACACACACACCATACACACACATACACACACACACACACACACACACACACCATACACATACATCATACACACACACACACCATACACACACACCATACACAAACACCATACACATACCACACACACACACCATACACACACACACACACACCACATCATACACACACATACCATACATACACACATACACACCATACACACACACACCATACACACACACCACATCATACACACACCATACACACACACACACGCCATACACACACCACATCATACACACACATATACCATACACACACACATACCATACATACACACCATACACACACACACACCATACACACAAACACCATACACACCACACACACACACACACACGAAATATATAACTAGTACAAGCAGCTTTAGTAATGTTAAAGCTATTGAGAACACAACCCAAAATGTGATCCTTCTCAGAGAAACATGCGGCCTTTGGGAAGAATCTCTTACTTTCTTCCTGCCCACATCTAAGTTCCTCAGAGAGCAGCTGGCAGCAACCTTTCCTTCCAGGGATCCCAAGGGTCTTCTCTGTTCCGTGTAATTTTCTTCAGTCTGGGCTTCTTCATAAAGGTGGTAGAGCTGCTTAAGCCTCTTGGTGAGCGTCTGGATTTCCTGCTGCAGGGCTTCAGCTTTCTGCAATACATGACATTGAGTAAATGCTTCCCAATGTGTCATTCACGCGCCCCTCACCATCACTGGGTAGATGAGTAGAGCTGACATGTACTTTTTAATTGTGTGTGTGGGTGTTTGCCTACATGTATGTCTGTATACCACCATCACATACATGCCCAGTATCCAAGGAGACCAGAAGAGGCATCTGATCCCTTGGAATTGGAGTTACAGATAGTTGTAAACTACTATGTGGGTGCTAGAAATCGAAACTGGGTCCCCTGCAAGAGCAGAAAGTGCTCTTAATCACTGAGCCATCTCTAGCATTGGCTGTTTAGATTTTTGAGACAGCAGCTTGTTCTGTTAGCTAGGATAGTCCTTGAACTCACAGCATTTCTCCTGCCTCAGCTTCCCAAATACTAGTTTGTTGGAAGCTATTAAGACAACTCTTAATCTCTGAATTGGGCCTCTCCCCCCCCCCCCCGAGAAGAAAAGGGGGTCAAAAGCTGGCCACCGACGCACCGCTCCAAGAACAACCACAGATTGTTCCAGCCCTAAGTTAGCGCTGGATGTCCTGACCTCAAGATGTACCCTGATACCGCCAAGTTCCTGCTCCCCCCCCCCTGTAGTCGCTGCCCCATCCCTCCTGCTGAGAAGTACTCCCCCCCCCCCCCCCCCTGCCCCATTCCTCCTGCAGACTCCTGCAGAGGTGCATTTCCGCTGCCCCATTCCTCCTGCTGAGAAGTACTTCCCCTTTTGCTTGTGCATTTAAACCTTGGGCCTGGCAGACTCCTGCAGAGGTGCATTTCCGCTGCCCCATTCCTCCTGCTGAGAAGTACTTCCCCTTTTGCTTGTGCATTTAAACCTTGGGCCTGGCTAATACATTGGGGCCTTGATGCAACTCAGAACGTTTCTGTGTCCGTGTAGTTATTCGCACAAGGCCCTCGTCTCTCTCTACCCCCCAATTTGGTACTTAGGAAAAGGCCCCCTCGAGACCCTCGAATAACTGGACCTGCTGGACGGGTCACTAGTTAAGGATCATACATCTGGATATATTTGTCATTTTAAGAAATAAGTAGGGGCTGGAGAGATGGCTCCGTGGTTAAGAACACTGACTGCTCTTCCAGAAGTCCTGAGTTCAATTCCCAGCAACCACATGGTGGCTCACAACCATCTGTAATGGGATCTGATTCCCTCTTCTGGTGTGTCTGAAGATAGCCACAGTGTACTTACATATATAAAATAAATCAGTCTTTTAAAAAACAGAAAAGAAATAAGTAGAAAAATCTTAGTACACAAGGATAAGATATATTCATAACGTCAAATAAAGTTGTTTAACAATTTTGTTGTTGTTCCTTGTGACAGGGTCTTCATATGTAGCCCAGGCTACCCTACAACTCATAATCTTATCCTCACCTTGGATTATAGGCATGTGCTATCATGCCTAACTAATATAGTGCTAATTAGGTTAATATTTATTGAATGTATACTAAACTATACTAAACATTTACCATGTGCTAACCCATTTAAGCTTTGCAACCATGCTAAAAAGTAGGAGTGACATCTCTTAACTCCAGTTTACAAATGGAACTAACACAGTGGACATAAATAACCTTCCCAAGAACACACAGCTTGCAGATGGTGGAGCCATTCTCTGGACTCTGTAGGCACGCACACAAGTAGCATATATTCACATAGACACAGGCACATAAACAAAAATAAAATAATAAAAACAATCTTTAAAAAATTACAAATGTGAAACTCAAGAAGAATGAAGACCAAAGTGTGGACACTGTGCACCTTCTTAGAATTGGGAACAAAACACCCAGGGAAGGAGTTACAGAGACAAAGTTCGTAGCTGTGATGAAAGGATGGACCATTTAGAGACTGCCGTATCCAGGGATCCATCCCATAATCAGCTTCTAAACGCTGACACCATTGCATACACTAGCAAGATTTTGCTGAAAGGACCCAAATATAGCTGTCTCTTGTGAGACGATGCCGGGGCCTAGCAAACACAGGAGTGGATGTTCACAGTCAGCTATTGGATGTATCACAGGGCTCCCAATGGAGAAGCTAGAGAAAGTACCCAAGGAGCTAAAGGGATCTGCAACCCTATTGTTGGAACAACATGATGTACTAACCAGAACCCCGGAGCTCTTGTCTCTAGCTGCATATGTATCGAAAGATGGCCTAGTCGGCCATCAATGGAAAGAGAGGCCCATTGGACTTGCAAACTTTATATGCCCCAATATAGGGGAATGCCAGGGCCAAAAGAATGGGAATGGGTGGGTAGGGAAGTGGGGGGCGCTATGGGGGACTTTTGGGATAGCATTGGAAATGTAATTGAGGAAAATATGTAATAAAAATATTAAAAATAAAAAAAAAAGGAAAAAAAATTACAAATGACGAGTCAGGCAGGGGTGGCGCATGCCTTTAATCCCAGCACTCAGGAGGCAGAGGCAGGCGGATTTCTGAATTCGAGGCCAGCCTGGTCTACAAAGTGAATTTCAGGACAGCTGGAGCTCTGCATAGAAATCTTGTCTTGGAAAAATTACAAATGAAGCCAAAGAGCTTACTAGTTGGCTAATGTCAAAATCTACATATTAAACTAATAAAACTGGGGTTCTGGGGAGAAGACTCACATGGTAAAATGTGCAAGCATAAAGATCCAAGTTGCAATACTCATCTCTCATATAAAAAGCTCGAGCACATCTGCAAATCAGGTGTGAGAGGCAGGCAGATCCTAGACCCCACTGGTCAGTGAACAAGCCCAGGTCAGCCTCTGACCCCCACACGCACTGGCACACATATGTATGCATATCCACATGTTTAGGTGCACTCCCACAAGCACACACATTTTTTAAAAAAATATTCAGCTAGACAATAGTGGTGTATGCCCTCAATACCAGCAGAAGGAGCTCTGTGAGTCTGAGGCCAGCCTGGTCCACAGAACAAGTTGCAGGACAGCCAGGGCTACCCAGAGAAACCCTGTCTTGAAAAAAAAAACAAAACCAAAAAACAGAGAGAGACAGACAGAGACAGAGACAAACAGAGACAGAGAGGAAGAGAAGAAAAAAGAAAGAAACAAAAAAGGAAAAGAAAAAGAGAATTAAATTGGAAAGGATAACTTTTCTGAGCACACTCACACATTTCCATGACTGTTCGTTTGCACCCATTTCCTGGATCCTCTCTTTCACCGCTTCTTCTGTGGCTAGTATGGGGCCGATGCTGTCACTCAGGAGAGTAGCCAACTGTCCGAGGAAATCCTGGTGATGGGATTGCTCAGGTGTGGTTTCCCAGCCGCAGGAAAACAGAGCTCTGTCCAACTCAGACGTTAGCTTTTCTTGGTGGATCAAATCTTGCTGACATTTATCACCAGTAGTTTGCCCACCAATTGGTCCCTCAGAGTAAACAACACTGCCTCTCTTCAAGTTGTAGACTTCATCATTGTCCTGAATGTACCAACACAAGGATTAAACTTCCCGTTTGAAACTTAATATGGGAAAATCTATGTCACTTCTTATGTATGAACTGTGAACTCAGTATGAACACACCACCTCAGGAGAGAGGGCCCTAATTTGAAACATTAAAGTCTCATAAGAAACAAGGGCACTGACTTAAAATGGCAAGGAGGAGGAACCGAAACAGCCCTCATGAGAACAAACTCTACAGAACACTCAAGGAATTTAAAACGTTATTGTATTTTATTATGTATAATTATCTTTGTTATTGTCGTGAGGGAGGCGGGAGGCGGCGTGTGCCACTGTAAACATATGGAGATCGGAGACAACCTGCAGGCTCTCCTTTTATCAATCAGACTGCCACAAAATGTGCCTTTACCTGCTGAGCCTGCGCACTGGCTCTTTGTGTGTGTGTGTGTGTGTGTGTGTGTTTTGATTTGGGTTTGGTTTTGGTTTTTGGTTTTGGTTTTTGGTTTTTGGCCGGGGTAGGGAGGAGTAAGGGAGGTGAGAGAGGTGTTTGGTTTAGGTCCAATCGGAGGACTGAAGCACATATTTTACATATCAAAGCAGACCTGGACTCCAGGTTCTCCCAGCATCCCTCAGTCCCTATTTGGCATACCCTGCCCCAATCTTGAACTTTCCGGTCCAGGGGCTGGGCTACCCTTCCCCCAGAGGCTCCTTTTCTTCTCTCTCTGCGTGTATCCCTTTTTTTTTTCTCTCTCTCTCTCTCTCCCTCCCCACCCTTTTCCCCATGGTGACTTCCCTGGCCTGTGAACTTGCCCGCCTAAGAGCAGCTTCCAGATGGACATGGCTTTAATCTAATCTAACCGGGCTTGAACTAGTTTATTTCACCGGTGGTGTTGAAATAATCTATCAAGAGGGTCTCGCTGTATAGTCCAAGCTAGAAATTCTTCCCTAGTGCTGGAATTACAGCCATATGCCACCATGCCCAGCTGGAAATGATCATTTTGTAATTCCTAATGAAATAACTGATTTGGGCAAGGATCACCAGTGAATATTGAAGCCATTAGGTAAAGAGCTGTCAAGGAAACATGTTTTCATGAAGACTTATATTCATGTAGGGCTGAAACCGTAGCTCAGTGGTAGTGTGGGTGCTTACCTAACCTTCTAGAGGCCCTAAATTCAACCCCTAATACTACAGGAAAGAAAGAATCGATGCTTAACAAATGTAACAACCTCAATAATATAAGCGAAAGAAGTCACATCTCTTCCTCCTGGCCTATTTCTGTTGCAAAGATTCCAGCCCCGATGCCCAGATAATGGTTTTGGAATGTCTCTTAAGAGATAGAACAAGATAAGGTCACCAAGCCTGAAATTCCCCTAGTGTGCTTTAAATTGAGCCTGTGAGCTCACTTGAGGGTCTCTCTATCTTGGTAATGGGAGACCCCCAACACGCTGGACTTCTGCAGAATAAAACACTCTTTGTGTTTACACACTATTTGAGTCTGGGGTATGATTTTTCAGAGAATCATGGACCTTACAATGTTTATACAGATGTGCATGGCTGTGTGTGTGTGTGCCAGAAAGTGACAGGTGTGCTTCGCTAACACTCTGCTTTACTCCTTTGAGAAAGGATATACACTGAATCTAGGAGCCAGAAAACCACCGAGATCATCCAGACTTAGCCTTTTCTGTGTCGGGGATCTAGGCCTGGGGATCTAGGCCTGACCATGCCTGCTTGTTACACAGAAGTTAGGATCCCCACACTGGTCTCCTGCTTACACGACAAGCTTTCTTAACTGCTGGACCATCTCTTTAGTCCTTGGGGATTTGTTGTTGTTGTTGTTTTTCCAAATAGGATCTCCCACATTAACTGAGAGCCACACAGTTCCTGGTTTTACATAGTAACTTGTGATGGACTGAGGAGCTCACAATAAACTTTCACAGCTCCACTGCTAATGGTCTGCCTTCTCCCCTTCTCTCCAGTGCACTTCCTTCTGGAAGATCCACAGAGCTGGACGTCAATGGCCAGAGCTGATCAAGTCTGAACTGGTCAAGTCTGGTCTACATCCAGGGACAGGAAGCCCGGTGTGTTCAGCAGCAGAAGCCAGTCTGGACAAGACTCCGACCTCTCACTTCCTCATCACCCCTCCCCGTAGTCGGCTCATGGCCTCATTCCTTGCCTCCAAATCTTCCTGTAAAATCACGGAGACCCTGCAGTTCTCCTGGCAGTCCTGATGGCTTCCGTCACGCTTTGGATCTTCCATCCACAAGATGACTGGCACCCTACCGGATACTAACCCTTTCCTCCGGGGGAAACAGTCAAAACTGACTCTCACCTTCACTGGGAAAATATCCAAGGAATCTTCCGGTCCTTTCAGATTCATATAGGGTGAGAAGCTGCTGGGGCAGGACCGCCTTTTCTCCAGAAGCTCCGCCTTAATCTCCAAGGGCTCTCTTCCCACCAGATGTTTCCTGGGCAGAACAGCAATGGTCAACAATGTAATGAAGCCAACTCAACTGATTTTCAATATGACTAAAATAATTACTTTTTGAGACAGGCTTTCTCTGTGTAACATCCCTGACTGTTATCGAACTTATTTTTGCAGACCTGGAAGACCTCAAACTCAAAAATATCTGTCTGCCTCTGTTTCTTGAGTACTGGGTTCAAAGCCCATCTCTACTTTTTTTTTAAATTTCATATTTAAAATACATTAAATATATAGCCACATCACAGTCAAGCTGCTACCAATTAAAAACAGCAAGAAAACAGGCATGAGTTAGCTTCAAAGAGCAGGGAGGCAGTTGGCTCGCTTTCCTACAGAAATAATAAATGTCAGAAGAGAACGTCTACCATTCCCCTTCTATTGCTAAAGGGTACAACCAAAAGCAAATGGGGAGAAAGGGCTTTTCTGGCTTACATTTCCATGTCAGAGGGTATCATCAAGGCAAGGCAGGGAGGAACCTAGAGGCAGGGCCTGAAACCGAGGCCCTGGAAGAGTGCTGCTTACTTCCTGGCTTGCTCTCCATGGCTTGCTTAGCTTGCTTTCTTATCCCCAAGACTGGTGGCCCAGGGGTGTGACACTGCCCACAGTGGGCCATGCACTCCCACATCAATCATCAATGAAGAAAATGCCCCACAGGCTTGCCTACAGGCCCATCTGATGAAGGGATTTTCTCAATTAAGATTCCCTCTTCCCAGATACATCTAAGTTTATGTCACGTTGACAAGAAGCAGTTCAATATTTTAAACTGCTGAGAGATGGACTAATGGACCTCTATTGACTTCCAGGCCAGCCTGGTCTACATACCAACTTCCAAGGCTATATAGTGAGACCCTATATAAAACGGGGAGAGGGCCAGAGAGTTTGAGAGGGAGCTCGGTGGCTATACTTAACACTCTGGCAGAGGACTGGGTCCAATTCACAGCACCCATATTGGGTGGCTCACAACCATCTGTAACTGGCTGGCTCCAGGAGATCCAACTTCCTCACGTTGCATACACTGTGACCCTGCTTGAGGATGTAAAAGGTACAGCTGCCTCTGTTGGAAAGCAATTTGGAAATGCCTTAAAGAAACTAGATATGGATACATGTAATCCCAGCATGTGGGAGGCAAGAGAATTACAGTACAAAGCCACATTCCCGGAGACAGGATTAGAGGCCAACCTGAACTATAATGAGATCCCACCTCAATGCAAACCAACAAAGCAAGTATGTAGAATTATGAATTATGTAGAAGCCTGTACAAGGATGCTTATAGCAGGATACGTCATAAAGCAGAAAGACCCCTAGAACTAAACCACATGTCTTTCAATGCCCAAGACACATAGTTCAGTGTAAGAGGAGCTAGGGTACTGATTAATGCTACAATCCAGGAGAGTCCTGAGAACATTGTGGTGTAAGGGTCCAAAAATCGCTGAAGGAAGACCCCAGACTCAGATAATATGAAAAACAAAGAACATTTATTCTGCAGAAACAACCAGCATGCAGGGGTCAACCAGTCTTTGAAATGGCAACCCCAGATAAAGGCACGCAAGTCCTTCTTATAGGGAACCAGGGGAACTGTCTGGAAGGATTAGGTAATTTAAAATTTCACCGGTGGGTGCAAGAGGGTCACAGGTGACCAGTGGTCTACATTACTATGTCATGAATGTTCAACCATGGGATGAGATAGGGCTGCCCAGAGCAGATGTCCCGTTCTGAGATGAGATATTTCCCCATTTTTGAGATTATCCTCAGACTGTTCTTTGGGAGGGGGTTTTATGATCTTTTTCTGGATTTTATGTCTGTTCACAGCGCTTATGATCTAGTTTCTGGGACTTATGGTCTATTCCTGAAGCTGGTACATTACGGCCACTTTTGAAATCAGGCCTGGTCCTCAAAATACAAACAAATGGGGCCCTTAAATGGGGACAAATGGGGTTTATATTGTCCTTTCAGTGGTAAGGGAAAGGAAAGGAAACCAAGAGGTCACATGTTTTATGGTTATACTCACACTGGATGTCTAGAGTTGGAGCATCTATGGGGAAGGAGGAGCAGTGGTTTCCAGATGCTGGAGAAGCATGGCTTCCATGGGTGTGTAATCTCCGTTGGAGGTGATGGAAGGATTCTAAAACTAGGTAGTGCTGATGGTTGGTCAACCACTAGCGTGTCTATGCTTTAAGGTGGCTAGTATACTGCTTAGGAAAAAGTGTGTGTGTGTGTGTGTGTGTGTGTGTGTGTGTGTGTGTGTGTACATACACACAGAGGTTAACCTACAATAGCATTCTTCAAGAGTCCTCTGTCAGGGGCTGGAGAGATGGCTCAGTGGTTAAGAGCACTGACTGCAATTCCAGAGGTTCTGAGTTCAATTCCCAGCAACCACATGGTGACTCACAACCATCTGTAATGGGATCAGATGCTCTCTTCTGGTGTGTCAGAAGACAGGTATAGTGTACTCATCATATAGATAGATAGATAGATAGATAGATAGATAGATAGATAGATAGATATGTAGAGAGAAAATTGTTTGTAAAAACTTGAGACAGTGAGAGACAGGCTCTCTCGCTGAGACCCAGGGATCATCAACCAGTCAGGTTCTGGGGCCAGCTAGCAAGCCCCCAGGAATCCATCTGACTCAGCATCGCTGTGCTGAACACTGACACACTCATATGACCACACTCAATAGTTTGAATTGTGCAGGGGAGTAAACTCAGGTCTTCACACTGCCAACACAAGCACTTTACCAACAGAGACATCCCCTCACCTCCTGGCTTAGAGTTTGGTTTCTGCTGCTGGGGTAAAACCCTGACCAAGGCCTCAGCCTCAGAACTGGCTGGGGTTATGCTACAATGTTGTCTAATTGTCTTTTTTTCTTTTCAATCCTTGACCCTGCCCTGGAGAACCTGTTGACTGACTGAGTTGGCTTGGTCAGATGGCGCCTCAATGTTGAAGCTCCAATAAGTCAGATACAGTGAAGGACACTGCAGGAAGTGAACGCAAAGGAAAGTAAAAGAAGATTTGGGCCAGCAGTGAGTAAACCCCATAAGAATGGGGCAAGGTCATGGTAAAACGTGTTTGTGTATGTATTTAGAGTTATGCTAAAATCTAGAGAAGCAAAGATAATTCTCAAAGATGCTTTTAGTCTTTGGACCCTGACTGGTGATAGTTTACACCTGAGACATGAGAGAATGGGCTTGAGAAAAGCAGTCCTACGCGACTATCAAGGGATGCTTTGACGAAAGAGAAGGAAAATGACTGTAAAATGTTTCAGAGCTCTCCCGGGGCAGGAGGAGGTCCAGAGACATCCTGCCTCCTCCCTGGCTCCTCCTGGAGAACTGCTTAGTTCTGGTTCTGGGTCCCGTAGGTAGGATGTCTGGGTCCCTTTTGTGAGACATCTAGTCCTCTTCCCTCTCTGTCTATTGTCTGCCCTTGGCACACCAGTCTGTCTATGTCTGTCAGTTTATGTCTGTGCTTTTGTTTCATTGCTTGAATGTTGTTCTGTGTTTTATGTTCAAAAGAAAAAAATGGTTAAAACTTTATCTGCTGGTCGTTTACCCCTTGATTTAGTTTTAATTCATTTCAAAAAAAAAGTAAAAATTAAAAAGCAGCGTCAATTGGCCTTTGGAGCCCTCCACCTGTAGCTAGGAGTCTAGTGCAGATGGAGAAGCCCTGCCAGGGGCTGATTGTCTGCACAAGGTGCTCTTAAAGGGGCCAGCAGCTTCTTGGCTTCTATGATAAGGGAGCTGATGGCTGTTTCTCCTACAAAAATCTCTGACTGTGATTATTGGGTTCAGCAGGTGACAAGGTGCTCCTTTCTTGACAAACTGTGGAGCAGAGACCGAAGGAAAGGCCATCCAGAGACTGCCCCACCTGGGGATCCATCTCATATACAGTTACCAAACCCTATTGTGGATGCTGGGAAGTGCTTGCTGAAGAGAGCCTGATATGGCTGTCTCCTGAGAGGCTCTGCCAGAGCCTGACAAATACAGTGGCAGGTTGCTCGCAGCCAACCATTGGACTGAGCTCAGGGTCCTGATGGAGGAGTTCGAGAATGAACTGAAGGAGCAACAGTGTAAACTGGCCAGACCCCTACCCCCACCCCCAGCTCCAGGGGATTAGACCAACAGCCAAAGAGTACACATGGAGGGACCCATGGCTCAGACCACATATGTAGCAGAGGATGGCCTTGTTGGACATCAGTGGGAGGAGTGGCCCTTGAGCCTGAGGGTGTTCGATGCCCCAGTGTAGGGGAATGCCAGGGTGGAAAGACAGGAGTGGGTGGGTGGGTGGGTGGGGGAACATCCCTGTAGAGACACGGGGAGGGGGGAGGGGATAGGGGGTTTCCGATGGGGAGACTTGAAAAGGTGAAAACATTTGAAATGTAAATAAAGAAAAAAAAAAAAGAAAAGAAAAGAGAGAGAGAGAGAGAGAGAGAATGAGAACCCTGACCAAACTATCCTGGGGAGGGAAAGGTTTCTTTAGCTTATAGGTCACAGTTTTTCAGGGCAAGAATTCAAGATAGGAACCTGGAGACAGAAACTGAGGTCATGAAGGAGTGCTGCTTGCTCCCCATGGCTTGTGTAGCCTGATTTCTTATATAACCCAAGACCCCATGCCCTCCTATATCAATCGATCAAGAAAATGCCCCAACAGACTTTCCTATGGCCCAGGCTTATGGAGGTATTCTCTCAATTGAGGTCCCCTCTTCCCAGACTGTCCTTGCTTGTATCAAGTTGACAGAAAACAAAAATAAAAAACAAAACATACACACACACAGACACAGACACACATACACACACACACACCACCCTACCTTAGACGGTTCTCTAGGTCTAGAACTCTCTCAGTTAGATCCCAGTTGTGTCTTCCAAAATTCTGAGAATTTGTGTTTTTCAAAATCTTCATCTTCATTAGAGAATCAATAAGGTCCTGAAGGTTCTTGATGTCATCTCTCAGGGACATTATCTGTAGCTCCTGCTGGGCATTCCTTTCTTTGTAACTCTCTAGCTCAGTCTTCACCTCCTGCAAAGACGTTTCTTTCACATATAGCTTGCTTTGAAGATTTCTCAGCTGAGGAGTAGGGGAGAGAAAGTTAAAGTAACTCCTTGCTTTAAATATCATGATGTTAATTAACTCACTGTGAATATAAGTTACACATTGCTAGAGAATAAAATGAAGCCTTTCAACTCTATTTCTTAACAGCGTATCTTAATGTTTAAAAGCCCTTTAAAGTAAAACACAATGGCACAGTAAGCTTGAAATAAATAGTTTATCAACATTAACACTGTGTGAGTCTTTAGTACTTCCATAACTATTAAATTACAGGAATAATGGATTTGGGGGTTTCTGCCAAAAGTGATGCTATAGCCTTAGATGTCTTGCTTTCTGGTGTGTGGCTCACACACAGGCAATGTTCATAGGTCTGTCTTAGTTCCTGATCTTATTTGTGCTGGTGAGAAAAGGAAAAGGGGGAGAATCCAAAGGAAGAGCAAAGGCTTAAATGGCTCACTGTAGCCGGGCGTAGTAGTACCTGCTTTTAATCCCAGCACGTGGGAGGCAGAGGCAGGAAGATCTCTCTGAAATCATAGGCCAGTCTGGTCTACATGGTGAGTTCTAGGACAACCAGGGCTATGTAAAGAGACTGTCACAAAAAAGGGGGGTGGGGCCAGCTATGTGATAAAGGAGAGAGGTGGCTTGGCAGTTGAAAGAACTGGTTATACGTCTGGAGAACCCAGGTTCAATTCTAAGCGCCCACATGCTACCTCACAACCATCTCTAACACTAGTTCCAGGGGGAGCCCACACCCTCTTCTGGCCTCCGTGGGAACAGATTGGCATGCAGAGCACAGATACAAATGCAGATGAATATTATTATTAAAATGTTAAATAGAGCCACAGTGACAGTTTTAAGCATGAAAAATGTCTAATACCTTTAACACATCAGTCACCCAATCTCAGGGGTTGAAATCCAAGTGTGTCTCACTTTGTTTCCAAACATTCACTTTGCGCTTGATTTCACTGGTTCACCTGCCTGTTTTCAGGTACATGCTGCTGACGAGTCCTAAGAAGCTCACCCCACCAGGGTCCAGAATCACAGACAACCCAGAAGACAGTCACAACACAGTCTTCGTGGCGTTAGACAGCAGGCTGACTCGTCCATCATCTCTCCTATCTTCCAGGACAGGTCAGGCCCTGGCTCTAGTAAATAGCCACTGGTTCACACCCAAGTGACCACTGAGATGCACCAGCCCTAGCTGGTCAGAGCTCCTGCAAGCTGTGAGAAAGGATCACGGCCCCAAGGTTTTATGAAGCAGCTGCAACTTTGTCTTTCTGGCTGTTTACTGCCTGAGAGGCCGCTCCTCTAGATACCACCAATGGAGACCAGCTAATTCCTCCCAGCTCTGCACCTAATAAGCACACTGAGGTTTCAGATCACTGTGATAGTAAGTGCGGCTCCATAGTGCACGCCCGACCTCCCGATCCCCACTTTTCTGTTCAAACAACGTCTGGGTGTCAGTCATGCCTTCATTCCTAGTTAGAGTTGCAGAGCCAAGCCACGGGGAGAGATGCTTGTGCAACATCTCTGTTTGCTAGTAAATAAAATACACATTTCTGATCTACAGTGAATGCCTAAGCATTCTGTGGAATTTCACACCTAGGCAGGGCCAGCATCTGTAAAAGCAGCTAGAAGAGTGTGCATCTCCTCCAGTCACACCAAGCTTATGCGGGTAAAGAGAGGGCAAGCACAAGACTCAACAATGGTTTCATTACAACTTCAGGGCAATTCTACTGAAGTAGACAGTAGACAGTGAAGAAAAGTCTGGGACACCACACACACACACACACACACACACACACACACACACACACACACACGCTCCCCGGGGTCCAGATGCACTTCCTTGCTGCCTTGTGCTGCACTCTGGAACCTCAGTGGGCAGCTGCGGTCTTTCTGACAGACAGTCCTGAGGGGATGAAGGAGTGTGGGAAGATGGGCTTAGCCACTCTGTATAGTCACCTCCCTTACTCAGGAAGTCTCTGGCACAGGTTAAAAGCACTCACTAGGGGCTGGAGAGGTGACTCAGCGGTTAAGAGCACTGACTGATATTCCAGAGGTCCTGAGTTCAATTCCCAGTAACTCATCCTTAATGGGATCTGATTCCCTCTGCTGCTGGGGACAGCATACCATGACAAGTCCTGCCCACAGCAGGCTGGGATAGAGACATCTCAGTAGCCTGCGACAGCTCTTTGTAAAAAAACAGTTGTTCCCATTTCTCCTAACCTTATTCCTGGACAACGGCTGTATAGATTTCATTTGTGCGTGACTGCTTTTCAGTTGACCTTGGTGTGCATAATTATTCTATTCTATCTGACTATCCTTCTTCTGCTGCTCTGATGAATTCTATGAAAGTAGATGTTCCTTGATGTAATGATTCTTAAACAATTAAAAATTGAGGCATAGGGGCACAGCACAGCACAGTCCTAATAGCCCAGGTGTATGCTGTGCACTCTCATCTTGGAAACAATGTAATAACTGCACAATGGTAGTTCCAGATTAATGTTTGACTTGCAAAGAAAGTTTGAAGAAATTATTAGAAAATGAAATAGAGCCAACATTGGGACCCTGAGAAAGGAAAAAGTTATTGAAGTTATGAAATAAGTTTTGCACAACATTAGAGAGTGGTCCCTGGATAAGCAAGGATAGAATGCATAAAATTATATCCTAGGAAAACTAAGTCAAAACACTGGGACTCTTAGGAGAGTCACTGCGTGCAATGTAGAGAAGCAGAAAGCTAGCAGAACTACTTACTGAGTTAGGGTTAACTTGATTCTTTCTGGCCACTACCTGGCAGCTTTGCCCATGTCGTTTATCATTAGGACTTCACAAGAAAATGCAAATAGCTGGCCTCAGAGCTCTGAGCTCCGAAGTATAATAAGTTAAAGTTTAAATAATGATAAGTTTACAATTATTATTATTTTGGCTACAGGCCTGGAAGTAGGGGAAGCTTGAAACTTTGGGGAGCAATTATAATTCTTGATTCTTTGTGGGATGTGGTTGTTCTTTTGAATTTGATTTGGCAATGATTATACAATGTCTTTTTTTTTTCTACCTGTTTTTGGAGAAACAATAAAAGACTGGGGCAAGAAAAAGGCGAGAGAAAATATGGTGAGTGAAGTGGGCATGAGGTGTGTGTAAGGTGAGTCTGATGTGACTGTGGAGTGAGTGGAGAGAGTGCGAGGAGAGAGTATGAGGGGAGTGAGTGGATAGTGTGAGGAGAGTGTGGGGAGAGTGAGTGGAGAGTGTGTGTGTGAGTGAAAGGAGAGTGCATGTGGTGTGTGTGAATGAAAGGGGAGCACACAGAGGTGTTAAGAGTGTGGGAGTTCGAGAAAAGAAAAGCACACAGGAGAAAAGCAGAGTGTAGAAAAATACAGAGTGTGTGCAGCCTCAAGCTGCGAGCAAGAGAGAGAGAGAGAGAGAGAGAGAGAGAGAGAGAGAGAGAGAGAGAGAGAGAGAGAACAACTTTAAGCCTTGAAAAATTGCCTGTTAGTTTATACCCAAAAAGTTGTCTATGTCTGTTTATTATGCGCCTTCCAGATATCCCTGCTTTCAGTTGAGAATTCCAATCCTATGTCAAGGTTGGACCCCAACACTCTTCTAGTGTGTCTGAAGACAGCTACAGTGTGTATATATGTGTGTGTGAATACTGTGTGTGTGTGTATATGTAAATACATACATGTGTATATATGTGTGTGTAATTATAAATATATGTGTTTGTACAGTATATATAAATATATATATGTGTGTATACAGTATGTAAAAAAATAAATCTTAAAAATAAATAAAAGCACCTACTAATCTTACAAAAGACCGAGGTTTTAAAAAATATATATATATAATTTTTTAAAAGATTTATTTACTTATTATATGTAAGTACACTGTAACTATCTTCAGACACTCCAGAGACGGCATCAGATTTCGTTACAGATGGTTGTGAGCCACCATGTGGTTGCTGGGATTTGAACTTGGGACCTTCAGAAGAGTAGTCGGCACTCTTAACCACTGAGCTATCTCAGCCCCCAAGATTGAGGTTCTATTTTTAGCATCCAGCACCCACATGGTGGTCTACAACATTCTGTAACTGCAGTTCCAGAGGATCTGACATCTTCTTTCAGCCATGTATATATACATGCAGTCAAACACTCATACAGATAAAATAAAGATAAATCTTTAAAATGCACTGAATTTGTATTTGACTTATAATATCCAACTTTATATGTGATTTAACTTCTTATTCCTGCAGCCCGCCTATGCAAGAGTTTTATCTCAATGCCATATTCCCTAAGCTAGTGCACACAAGCAGCAACTGAACAGGCTCACATTTATTCTTTCTATATCTGGCCTTACCCAAATATAGCTTCCTTGCACCTGTGTCTCCATTATAGGGTAGAAACACATTGCAATTATTTTTGTATGTTACACAAAGAGATAAGTTTAATTATAACCAAAAAAAAAAAAATGAAATGCATGCCATGAAGAAGAAAACCACCTTATCAAGACAATTGGGTCCCTGCGGGACTAAATGGTAGGTTGCCTGGGAAGCAAGAAATGACTCATGCCGGGGCTCAGGTATCCTGCTGCAATCGCTAAACTCCCTTTTATAACATGAACATGAGGATACCATGTAATCATAACCGTCACTAAATTTTTATTTTTTGAGACAAGGTCTCATTAAGCAATCCAAGCTGATCGTAAACTCAATATCTTATTTACTCAGGCTCCCGAGTACTCTAGGAGTGTGCAACCACGCCTGGCTTGAATTTTTTTATTTTTAAAATTATATTTATTTGGGGGGGTAGTGGTGGTGGTGGTGGTGGTGGTGTGTGTGTGTGTGTGTGTGTGTGTGTGTGTGTGGATGTGGATGTTGCACCTCGGTACATGGTTATAATCTACCATGTCAGGACTGCTTTCTTTAGCTTGGTGCAAAATGAAAAAGGACTCCCTTTTCTTAGCGAGGCTTTCTCTTCTCTGCCTGATCTAGGGAGCCTAACCCCAATCTTTTACCTAAGCAATATCACATAATCTTTGGCAAAATTACAAGTTCAACTTTCTGGAATGCCTCTCCATGCAAATGAGGTGCCCCCAGAAATCTAAACCTCCGCCAGTGAAACTTTACCCTAAGAATCCCTTCCCACTTTCCAGTGTTAATATGTATATGTCTGTGTCTGTGTCTGTGTCAGTGTCTGTGTCAATGTTTGTATATATCCCCTGATTTGCCCTGAATAAAGTGTATGCATATAAGCTGTCTTGTTGAAATTTTTTTTGGGTGCGGGGTGGGGTATATTTCAAGACAGGGTTTCTCTGTGTAGCCCTGGCTGTCCTGGAACTCACTCTGTAGACCAGGCTGGCCTCGAACTCAGAAATCTGCCTGCCTCTGCTTCCCAAGTGCTGGGATTCAAGGCGTGCACCCCCGCTGCTCGGCGCTGAAATTCATTTTTAAAAGCTGCTTCATTGAATAGCGTCTAAGAGAGCTGTCTCCCTCCAGCACTCACTGACAGAACTGGATCCTGCTAACCCACCCATTCTGGACTTCGCTTCACCCTTCCCTGTCTGGTGTGTACTGGTGTGTAGCAGTGTCTGGGCATCCTGAAGGAAGAAGCAGAAAACGGAACCGCGAGTGTGTGTGTGTGTGTGTGTGTGTGTGTGTGTGTGTTACATGCAACAGCACACATGCAGAGGTCTGAGGACAACCTGAGGGACTTTGTTCTCTATTTCCATCATGTGTGTCCTGAAGACAAAGCTCGGGTTTTCAGCCTTGGCGACAGACTTTTACTCTCTGAGCCATTTCCCCGGCTCTGACTTTGTCATTTTTATTAGATTAGAAGATGCCAGTAGAGGCTATGGAGTATGGCCTGAGGGAGGAGGTGTAGTTGGAGACCAAAACTAGATATGCGTGCATTGCTAAGCATGCCCCATTCCCAGGCTCTCTGTAGACTAGGCTGGCCTCTGAGGTAATCCCCTGTGATGGTTTGTATATCCTTGGACCAGGGAGTGGCACCATCTGGAGGTGTGGCCTTGTTGGAATAGGTGTGACCTGGTTGGAATGGGTGTGTCACTGTGGGTGTGGGCATAAGATCCTCACCCTAGTTGCCGGGAAGTCAGTCTTCCACTAGCAGCCTTTGGATGAAGACATAGAACTCTCAGCTCTGCCTGTGCCATGCCTGCCTGGATACTGCCATGCTCCTACCTTGATGATAATGGACTGAACCTCTGAACCTGTAAGCCAGCCCCAATTAAATGTTGGTTTTTATAATACTTGCCTTGGTCATGGTGTCTGTTCACAGCAGTAAAACCCTAACTAAGACACCCCCTTCCAGCTGGGCGTGGTGGCGCACGCCTTTAATCCCAGCACTTGGGAGGCAGAGGCAGGCAGATTTCTGAGTTCGAGGCCAGCCTGGTCTACAAAGTGAGTGCCATGACAGCCAGGGCTACACAGAGAAACCCTGTCTCGAAAAACCAAAAAAAAAAAAAAAAAAAAAAAAGACACCCCCTTCCACAGTTTCCTTCCTGAGCACTGGGTCTCCAGGTGCACACCACCTCGCCTGGCTGGAATGGTTTTTAAATGTATATAGTATCCAAACCATGTCAAAATGGTGAGAACTTTTCAGATGTTTATGTGCACACAGAGGGTAGCTTCAAAAAATACTTTGAAAGCCAAGCATGATAGTGCAGTAAGCTGGGCACTGTGGCTCACGGCTGTAGCCTGAGCTAACTGGGATCCCGGAGAGGAGACTCAATCAAGTCCATGAGGTTAAGGCTAGCCGGGACACCCCAGCGAGACTCCATCTAAAACCGGGAACCGAAGAAAATCTTTGAAATGCTTGAAAACAGTTTACATATTTCTTTCAAGCAAGACACCTGAAACCTTTCTTGACAGTTTGGTTTAAAAGCATTTTTTTTTTTTAAGGGCCAGGAAGGTAACTTAGCAGATAAGGGCTTTGTCAACAACCTAAGCATCAGCCCCAAGACCCACAGGGTGAAAGGCGAGAAGTGACTCTCAGAGCATAGACCCAGACTACAGTTCAGTGGGTAGAGTGTTTTTCTTACAAATGACAGTGTGTGAATACACACACTGGACATACTATTACTACCACCACCACCACCACCACTACTACTATTACTACTAATTGCATCCAACTCCAGCTTAACAAGACCACAGACTTTCCAAGCGTTATCACGGAGACATACTGGAGGCAAGAAGACTGACAGGCATGACGTGGTGATCCCATGTCCTTGTCACTACAGTCTGTGCCATGGCCTGGTGGGTGGAGAGGAGTAGGGCCTGGATCCTGCAGGCAGAACTGTGATATTTACTAATGTTTCCTCCTACAAGCATTCTCCCCTGACCCCCATCTCTCTGCTCCCCCTCTCCTCATCCCAAGCCTGTGTTGGCTTTAGGCACTTCAGATCAAGAACAAATGAGTACTCTGACCCTACACTATAGGAAATTTGATCTCTCAGGAAACCTACTTCCTGACTCCTTATCAAATATGACTAATAGGTTATATTACATTAACTTAGGTCTTGAAAACCCATTTACTGTGTTATTAATTACAATAATAAACTGATAATTCTGGTTAGTTTTATTTGTCAACTTGGGTACAAACTAGGGTCCCCTGGGAAGAGGCAACCTTAACTGAGAAAATGTCCCCATTAGATTGCCCATAGGCAAGTGGGGTGGCATTTTCTAGATGACTAGTTGATGTGGGGAGGCCCAGCTCACTGGGGCAGTGCCGCTCCTGTATAAGAAAGCAGGCTGAGCAAGCCCTGGAGAACAAGTCAGTAAGCAGCACTCCTCCACGGTCTCCACTTCGATTCTTGCCTTTAGGTTCCCACCTTGACCTTTATGATGGACTCGTGATCTCTAAACTGAAATAAACCTCTTCCTCCCCAAGTTGGTCTTGGCCATGGTGTTTATCACAGCAATCAAAAGCAGACTAGGACAACATATATTCTGTTCTGTCTCGGTTTGTGGGTGTGTGTTGTACATGTGCATGTGTGCCACGATCATGTGTTTGCGATGGGATATGCCCAAGTGTGTGTACTGCAAGAAGCCAGAGGCCAATGTTAGCTGCCTTTCTCACCTCACATGCTCTGCACTTTATGTTTTAAATCTGTATTATTGATGCTACTGCTGCTATTGTGTGCGTACACATGCGTACATATGCAGGGTATATGTTTATGTAGAGGTCAGAGGGCAACTCGGTGAGGTCTTTCTTCTCCACCTTTACACAGTACTGTGGTTTGAATGAGAAATGTCTCCTAAGGCTCACATATCAGAACGCTTGGTCCCGTCCCCCCATTAGCAGTGTTGCTGGGGAGCCTATGGAACCCTCGGGAGGAAGAGCCTTGCTGGAGGAAGTATGTCACTGAGGGCAGGCTTTGAGAGCTTACAGTTTCACCCCAAGTCCAGTTTGATGTCTGAGTCCCATATGCTGCTGGGATGTGATCTCTTAGCCTCCTGTTCTTGCCACAATGCCTCCCCCATCACTGTAGACATTTAGCCCCCTGGAACTGTAAACTAAAACAAATCCTTAAGTAGCTTTTGGTCATGGCATTTTATTGCAGCAATGTAGAAGTGACTAATACACATGGATTCTGGAGATCAGACGTAAGCCCTCAGGCTTCCCTTGTTAGGCAGATGTTTTTGCTAGCTGAACCTTTTCACCTGCCCCTCCACCTTAACTTTTGACACAAGGTCTCTCACTGAACCCAGATCTCACCCATTCAGCCAGCAAACCTAAGGGGTCCTGTCTCTGCCTCGCAGCATTTGGACTACGGTGCACTTCACAGCACCTGGATTTTTAAAGGGGTTCTAGGGATCCAAACTCAGTTCTTCATACTTTCATGACAAGCACTTGACCAATTAAGCCATCTCCCCAGTCCCTACTTTTGTTTGTTTGTTTATTGGAGACAAGGTCTCATGCAACTCAAGGCTGCTCTCAAATTCAATTGTCCTTCCTCAGCCTTCTGATACTGGGATGACAAGTATGAACCATCCCACATAGAGGCAAATATGCCTTTAAAATGTAAAATATAAAATAAAATGGAAAGAAATACAAAGTTCACGTAGAAGCATGTGCTTGCGTGTGCACACACACACACACTTTAGCATGCAGATGGTCATCAGAAGACAACATGTAGAGCCGGTTTTCTCTTCTATTATGTGGGTCCTGGAGATTGATCTCTCAGGTTGTCAACCCTGGAAGCAAGTGCTTTACCCACTGAGTCATCACGACAGCTCTGTGACTAGTGTCCTCGTAAGAAGGGAAACTTGGAGCTGGAGAGATGACTGCTCAATTAAGAGCCCTTGATGCCTTTGTAGAGAACTGGGACTCAGTTCCCAGTACCCACATCAGGTCATTTGCAGTCACCTGTAACTTCAGCTCCAGGAGATCTAATGTCTCCCAACCCCCTGGGATCACTTTCCCACAAGTTCACAGACACATACAAAGACACACATACACACATAAATATAAATAGAATAAATCTTCAGAAAGTGTAGTCTCCCCTCTTCCAGCCTGAAACCTGCTTGCTCAGGGGTGGAGCTTTCTGCTCAATCGTTTTGCCATGCCCACTGCTGGAACCTGCCGCTTTGCTGTTTAGAGCCATACACGTGGTCACTCTGTTATTGGACCCCAAGATTATTTGGCGGGAATTGGGCCCCCTTCCCCTGCTTCATAACTGTGTGCAGAACAGTAAAATTGAGCTTTGATCAAAATGACTGTCTTAGCTACATTGAACTTTGATCAGAATGCCTGTCTCAGCTGCTTCATTTTCTCTTGTCGCCTAGCCCCTCTTCTCTTCCAGGTTTCCAAAATGCCTTTCCAGGCTAAAACCCAGGCTATGATCTGCTGGCCAGACACAACAAGAAAGGAAGGAGGTGAAGGGATAGGAGGATGGAGGGAGGGAGCTTGAACACACATGCTGAAGGGGGGCTCCAGGAGAAGATCACCATCTACAACCCAAGAAGAAACATCTCAGGAGGAACCACCCCACGGGCACCTTGTCCCAGACTTCTAGCTGCTATGACCACTGGAAAACACTGCTCTTTAAGCACCCAGTCTGATACTTTGCTACAGTAGCCTTAGGAAGCAAACACAGCCACAGGGAGAGCTGCTTACCCATAGCTGGCCTCTATTTGTAAGCATTCAGAAGGATTCTACTTGGAGGTAGCCATAGAGAGGCAGAGCAAACATAAGCAGCTACAGCGCAGTGCCCTTCACAGTAACAAAGACCAGTGAGAGTCTAAAAGGCCATCACAGTCAGCAAACCCTGAGGATGGTCAGGCTCAATTAGAGAATCTCTACAAGCTCTCCCCAGGACTCATCACTGGGAGTAAAAGTCAAGGCACTTCCTATAAACATGGGTTGTGTGGTGCACTCCGATATTATTGAGTAGTAAATAAGATTAGTGGATATTTGCTATCTGGTGAAGTATTGGACATAGGAACTCATCCTTTCCATTAAAAATATTTTGGACTGGAAAGCAGAGGCAGGCTGATATCACACACACACACACACACACACACACACACACACATACACACACAGAGAGAGAGAGAGAGAGAGAGAGAGAGAGAGAGAGAGAGAGAGATGCTTATAGTTTTTATTATGCCACAATAGTTTTTTACTTTAACTTTTAAAAAATTGTATGCATATGGGTATTTGGTCTGCATCTATGTCTGTGTGCCTGATGCCTGCAGAGAGCAGAACAGGGCATCAGATCCTCTGGAACTGGAGTTGCAGAGATACCATGTGGGTGTTAGGAGTTAAACCTGGGTCCTCTGGAAGCGCACTCAAAGCTCTTAACTGCTGAGCTAACTCTCTGGCCCCTGTGTCATAAATTTTGAGCATGGTATTCCGTTAGCAATATTCTGACTTCCAAAAGCACTGAATGAGGCACCATCTTCAGTAGGAGCGTTAAAGGCAGACATGAATCTAAACTGTGCTCCTCAGTAAGGAGAGAATTCAGCGTGGGGTGGGGACAAAACTAGGTTAAGATAACGCCTCCAACCGTTAGCAGAACTCTCTCTCTCTCTCTCTCTCTCTCTCTCTCTCTCTCTCTCTCTCTCTCTCTCTCTCTCTCTCCCCTAACTTTTCAGGAGATAAAATTCCCACTTTCGTTTTTTGTAAAAGCTATATACCTCAGCTAAAAGAGTCTTGTTTTTCACCAACATGCTGGCAAGGTCAGGATGGACTGGGTCGGCTGCCTTTGTGTTGTGTATGATTGGGTTCCCTGTAGGATCCATTTCAAGAGGTGGATCAAAACAAGCCTATAAAGAGAAATGGCCAGTTAATTAACGAAATATGTGCCCTGTGGATCAAAACCCACAACACCACACAAACACTTACAATAAGTAGTTGCAAACAGGACTCGGCTTTAAGATATTTATCCTAAGATACCATCCCAGCAAACCCAACAGTCTCCAGGAAAACAGCAAGCATCATGCTGCCCTGCTTTATCTTCTCCTAGAATGAACACTTACCTAACAGGTTCTACTGGCAGGAAGCAAATGCAGCCCATCTGGATTGTGTGCTGTGACCTCTGAGAGTACAGGAATCAAGGCAACGTACATAAACCATCCCGAGACATTTCCATGTGTAGCTAACTCTAAACAGGGCAAGGGGGATGGCTAAGCGGGCAAGCATATGAGGTCAAGAGTTCAGATTGCAGCATCCCTATAAAAAGCAAATCATGGTCCTGAGCAGGCCTGTAGACTGCACTGGGCAGGCCAGGGTGGAGATGGGAGGATTTCTGAGGCTTGGTGGCTGCCAGTCTAGACAAAGAAAAACTACAAGCTCCAAGTTCAGGGAGTGACTCTGCCTTCGAGGAAAAAAATAAGGGATGAGGGTGGTGGACACCCGACATGCTCTTCTGACCTGCAAGCCCATTCACACATGCACACAAATATACACATATGTGTACATACACCAAACACACACACACACATACACATGCAGGCACAGTAAGAATTTTAACAGTAAGTCCTGGAGAGATGACTCAACAGTTTAGAGCACATGTAGCTCTTGCAGAAGACCTGGGTTCAGTGCCCAGCACCCACATGGCAACTCACAACCATCTGTAACTCCAGCTCCAGGTGACCAAATGTCCTCTTCTGACTTCCCAGGGCACCAGGCAGGCACGTGGTGCAGATACATGCCTGACAGCAAAACAGTCATGCACACAGGTAAATCTAAAAAGAAAGATAGTTTCTAGGGACTAGAGAGATGTTAAGAACACTTGCTATTCTTCCAGGGGACACAAAGTTGGGTGGTTTACAACCACTTGTAATTCTAGCCCAAGAGATCCATCCCACTTCCTCCTTTGGCCTCTGAGGGCACTCATACGCACAAAACATACACACATACTTATATGTAAAATAAGCTCATTTTTCCTTAAAAAAATAAATAAAAGAAGCAGTTTCTAAAAAGAAAAGGGGAAAAAGGTAGCTACTGGAAAACCAGGCACGGTGGCATATGTCTTTGATCTAAGCACTCAGGAGGCAGAGGTAGAGGGATGAGCCACCATGACAAGCATTTTCATATTTCCCTTTCCTTTTTTTCTTTTTGGTGTGTGTGTGTGAGTGTGTGTTAGTGGGTGTGGTTGGTGTGTGTGTGTGGTGTGTATTCTGTGAGTGTGTGTTTGTGTGGTTAGTGTGTGTGTGAGTATATGTTAGTGTGTATGGTGTATATTGTGTGAGTGTGTGTGTGTATGTGTGTGTGTGTGTGGTTTCCTTACATGCTGTCCACCTTGTTTTCTGAGATGTTTTTCACTGGCTCTTTCCTCATTTACCTGTGTCTGCTTCTCTAGTGCCAGAATTACAGGCACATTTGGTTGTGCCTGTGGGCTTCTTCTGGATTCCAGAAACTGATCTCAGATCCTCATGTTTATGATACAAGCAGTTTACCAAGTGAACTATCTCGCCAGCCTCCCACATTTTCTTATCTCAGCAGCTGGGATGGCAGATAAAGTAGAGACAGTTCGTATTGTTCATACTTAGCTGGAAACATACTTCCAAATTACCATAGTGCATAAAATAAGTGTTTCCTAAAATTCAGTGGAACACCAGAACTGTCATCTAGTATACCATACCAGATTAAATTATGTTTGAGACAGGATTTAGACACACAGCCCAAACTGTAGTCAAACTGTGAAACTCCTGTATCCCAAGCACTTGGAACACACGCCCAGTTTATGTTTTAAGATTCAAGAACAGAATAAAGATATTTTATAGAAACAAACCAAATTTACGACAATGTATTCTTACTTTAGAAAGCTTCTAATAATGAATTCTGCAAAGAAAGAAAACAAACATATCGAGTGTGAGATATAAAAAAAATAGGGAGTAGACATGCTGGATACTGTGTCGAGTGCCTATGATCCCAGCACTTGGGAGGCTAAGGAGGAAGATTGATGTGAGTCTGAGATCAACCTGGACCACAGAGTATTATCAAAACGGTGGAGAGGGAGTACGAGGAGGAGGAGGAGGAGGAGGAGGAGATGATAGTAAAGATGCCAGTACTGAGTTATATCTTTGGTAGAAAATAAAGATTCTGAGAAAGACAGAGAGAGAGAGTAGCGGGGGGCGGGGGGGGGGGGTGTGTGCCGCAAGGTTGGGCTGGAGGGATGGCTCAGTGGTTATCTCCAGGGCTAGTAGAGGCAGAGTCAGGAATTCTGAGGTTGCTGGTTTCTAGCCTAGCACAGACTTGTACGCTCACAGGTACATGTGTATGTACACCATATACAATTACATACAAAACACACACACACACACACCACGAAAGCAGTGTGGTAGCTTGAACAAGGAACGCTCCTCCAACCCTGTTAAGCCCAGGCATCTGAGCACTTGGTCCCCAGTTGTTGGTGTTGTTTGGGAAGGGTTGTGGGGAGGTGGAGCTGGAGGAAGAACGTCAGTGTGTGAGGGCTTTGTGAGTTTAAAGCCTCTTGCCACTTCCAGCGGGACCTCTGCTCCTCATTTGTGGCTGAGATGTGATCTCTCAGCTTCCTGCGCCTGGCATCCCACCTGTTACCCCCACCCCCATGACAGACTCTTACCCTCTGAATCATAAGCCGAAGTGAACTCTCATGTTACGTTCTGCTATTGTGTTTTAGCATAGCAATAGAAATGCAACTAGTACAAGCAGTTGGTTTTCTTTCTTTTTAAAATTTGTTTATTTTTTATCTTGGGTGTTCATTTATCTATTTAGAGACAGGGTCTCACTATGGAGACCCTGGCTGTCCTGAAACTCACAGAGAGCTGTAGAGCAGGCTGACCTTTAGCTCACAGAGATCCGCCTGCCTCTGCCTCCCCAGCTGCTGGGGTTAAGGTTCCACCTCCCTGGACACAAGAAGCTGCTTCTCTGTTTTTGTCAGTCTGTTGGCTGCTGGTTTTGTTGTTTTGTGTGGTTGTTTGTTTTTGCTTTTTGTTTTTGTTTTTGTTTTTGTTTTTTGGTTTTTGTTTTTGTTTTTGTTTTTGTTTTTGAGATGGGATTTTTCTGTGTAGCCTTGCCTGTCCTGGAACTCACTTTGTAGACCAGGTTAGCCTCAAACTCAGAGATCTGCCTGCCTCTGCGTCCTAGGCATTGGGATTAAAGGCATGTGCCATCATGGTCTACAGAAGTTTCTTTTTTTAAAGGGACATCCATTAAGAACAGAAAAATAAGTTTAAAAATTACAAAAGTTTAGTACTAAAAAATTCAAACAACCAATAAAGATTCGAGTTAATTATGATATATGTGTGTGTATACATACATACATGTATACGTATATATGTTAATATAATACTTTATTGTTTGAGAATTTCATACAAGCATAAAATGTGTTTTGATCAAATCCACCCTAATAATAAAAGGTTCATAGCCGTGAAAATAATGTTATGTGTTGTATAACATCTAAGCAAATAGAAAAGGGGGAAGGCATGCAAAAAATAAAACAAGCACAACACACACACACACACACACACACAGTTCCTCATGCTGAAATGGGGTGTAATAAACAAACCACATGTAATAAGATTGTAGAAATGTGGCCAAATATTTTTTTTTGAGACAGAGTCTTTTGTATCTCAGGCCTCCATCAAACTCCATATGTAGCCAAGAATGACCTTGGTATCCTGCATATCAGGTATTTGCATTGCAATTGGTTACAAAATTACACTATGAAGAACTGTATTTAAGGGCTGCAGCATTAGGAAGGTTGAGAGCCACTGCTTTAGTGGTAATAAGATAAAGTGTTAGGTAGATATTTCTAGCGCTCTTAAGATGTCAATGGAAGGGCCATCTTTTGCTCCAAGAAGATATTTAAATTCCAGAAAAATCCCCATTAAGGTCATGAAAGAAGTCTGTAAACCCCGTAGTAGTAGAGTGCACCTGAGGGGGTTGGACCACCCGCTTTGCTACTAAATCACCATGGCTGCTCCCTGGTGGGGTTTCCTCATCTACAAAAGAGAATCAGAGACCCTCTGCTGGGTGCTGACTAGGAGAAATGGGCACTAGTAAATGGAACTACCAAAAAAGGTCAAGCAAACCCAAACTTCTGCAGGTTGTGTTAGATCCAGATGTTTCAAGTCTTGTTCTGAGGAAATCAGCAGTGGGAGGGTTTACCAGATGGCTCAGCAGTTAAAGGCATTTGCTGCTAATCCTGAAAACCTGAGTTCTGCTCTTGGACCCACAAACTGAAGGAGAGAATTGACTCTTGAAGGTTGTTCTCTGATCTCAGCACACACACAAGAGGTAGGTAGGTAGACCATTTAAAAATTTTTTCAAATGTAAGTGGAGACTGGTATGATCTGTATTCCTAGCACTAGGGAAACTGAGGCAGGAGGATATAAAGTGTGAGGCTTGCCTGACTACATAGTGTCAGGCCAGTCATGTATACAGTCTCAAAAAAAAAAAAAAAATCAGAGAGCTAGGTATGGTGACTCATACCTGCAATCCTAGAACTCTGGAGGCTGATGTAGGAGGAGACATAAATGTGAGGCTAGCCTGGGCTATAGGATGAGATGATGTCTCAAAAAAACAAACAAAAAAAGTGGGATATCATTTAGCCTCTGTTTTTTTTTCTTTTTTTAAAGATTTACTTATGTATTTTATGTATGTAATTTACACTGGCACTCTCTTCAGACACACCAGAAAAGGGCATCGGATCCCATGACAGATGGTTGTGAGATACCATGTGGTTGCTAGGAATTGAACTCAGGATCTCTGGAAGAGCAGTCAGTGCTCTTAACCACTGAGCCATCTCTCCAGCCCCCTTTCCCTTTGAAACATTTGTTTTTGTGTGTACGATCGAGTGTGTGCCCCAGCTTGCATGTCAGAGAACAACTTTTGGGACTTGGTTCTCTCACTGTCTACCTCGTAGATCCCAAGAATCAAACTCAGGTCTTCAGGCTTTCGCAAGGAACACCTTTACCTGCTGAGCTCTGTTAACAGGCCTGAGTTCATCTTCTGTATCCTTCTCTAACAAAGAAGCGCTAAGCACAATGGGCAGTCAGAGGCGAACCTTCCCTTTCTTAGACTGGCTTTTACTGCTACACAACAATATCTTACTTCTGAAAATGAGGACAAAGTACCAGAGTCCAACTCACCACTGGGACATTTTCCCGAGCCGATAGATGTGATAGGTGCCTGGCTTCTGGCGGCTTAGCCTCACAGGCCTCTTTGGTTTGGCTATTGGCAAGCCTCCCTGGGTCCGAGTGACTTACAGGCTGGAGTGGCCTTGACATGTTGGAGGCACAAGAAGCATACAACAGATCCACCAACGGTGACCCACGGTGCCTCTACGGGAAGTTTCTGTATAGCGCGCAGGACGAGAGGTAGAGGTCTCTCAGGGCCAACAGTAAAGATTTCCAGAAACTTCTAGGAGTGTCTCCAGTGCTTAGGCCCCAAAAGGAGCTGCCTGCTGAATTTGTTTCTTGGAGAAAATGTGGACCTAGTTTCTAAAGAGAGTGTAAAATAGTTGAAATGTCATTATATCATACATTTAAATTTTAATTATATATTTCTAATATATATGTGTGTGTATGTATATATCAGTCCTTGCTATGTATGTCATAGCTTTATGACCTGTGAATTTCTCTCATTTAAAATTTTTCAACTATCATAAATGCTAACTATAGTACTTAAGAAACAACCAAACCACAAAAATTCAAATGTAAATTGATAATGTGTATACAATAGTTTACAGAGCTCTTTATACCCCAGAAGAAAGTATAAATGCAACCCCATATTACTTTCCTTTCAGTGTTAAGGGTCAAAACCAAGGTCCTTGTGTGTACTAGTGTTACTGGAGGTCCGGGTCTGGGCTGAGTGTTTCCAGGTTCCCTTTTTACATATTTATTTATGTGTTTATATGTGTGTGCCTGAGTGTCTGTGTATGTTCATGAGCCCCCGGTAATCAGAACAGGGCACTGTATCTCCTGGAATTAGAGTCATCAGTAGTTGTGAACAGCCATGTGTGTGCTGAGAACTCAGATCTTCTCTTAGAGCCTTCACTTAGAGAAGTCAGTGTCCTTTATCACTGAGCCATCTCTCCAGGCCCCAGGCTCCCAGGTGCTTGGTGCCTTACTCAAAGCACTGAAGCAAGCACACATGGATTCCCAAAGAAACAAGGAAATTGTTCTAAGGAGCGCGATAGCGCAGATCAGAATATACCAGACCAGCAGGCCACTCAAGGAAGGGTACTCACCGGCCCTGATTATTATTTAGGGTTTTCTTTTATGGAGGTTTAAGAGAAGAAAGAAGGCCAGTGAGAGGGTCATCCAGTTAAGGCTGCTTACCTCCACAACCCTAAAACCTGAGTTTTTATCTCTAGGGCTCACCTGGTAGGAGAGAACTCAAAGTTGTCCTCTGACTTTCATGTATGTACTTATGTGTATGTACACACACACACACACGCACACACACACCTTCTGCAAGTTGTCCTCTGACTACCATAGCGCACCATGGTAAGTACACATGAACACATACGTAATTAAAAATTTTAAAATAGAAGCGGAGTTCTATCGAACAATGTTTAAGGTTACAGCTTACTTTCTACAACTCTGAAAAATCCCACCTTCATACTCTCTCTGTGTGTCTTTCTTACATGTAAAATGCAGCTTACATATGGTTCAATTAGTGAAAGAGCAAAACATAATTTTTCTTTTACCATTACATGATCAAGAGAAAATCCCAAATCCAAGATCAATTCCCAGGAGACCCCCTAGTGATCGGGCATCCTGAACAATTTGCCAGTAGAATGTTTCCACGTCACAGCAACCGTTGCTAGGTGAACGCATCACAGACAGCAAGGAAGGCAGAGACATCTCAAGGTGGCAGTTAGATTGTGGTTATTTCCCTAAGGAGATAAAAGCACAAAGCACTTTTCACCAAATATTAGTGGACATTAAACAACAACAACAACAACAACAACAACAACAACAAGCAGTCAGAAATGTTAAGGAAAGTGAGCCTACCCAAGTGAACGAACACTACCAAACATGAAAATCCTGTGTGGAGGCTTTTGTGAAGTTCTTAGGATGGATCAAATGATTACACTCCGACACACACACACACACCACACACACACACATAATATATGTGTATATATAGTATCATATCTATATCTACATTTATTTATATAAAACTTCTGATCCCTAAGAGGATAGAAATGGTGATTTCATCTATTATTTCTAAGGAAAAGATGATCAGTCAAAACCCGAAAAATTTATTCTAGGAAAATATGTTTGTAGCAAAGGAGGTTTGTCCTGTGTGTGTGTGTGCCCACATGCGCGTATGTATGTATGTATGTGTACATATATATATATATATATGCATACACATATATATGTATATATGTATATATATGCATATGGGTATATGTATATACATAGTATACATAGTCTTGATGCCAAAATAGCAAATAATACAATTCAAACCTGACCTCAGTCCAGGGTCTGAGCCTATGCATAAATCTTTTTGAATCTATAAGGCCATTCAAATATAAATTTAGGGCTGAAAATGACTGTCCGCTGTCTTTATTTAGTTATATACAATAAAAAATAAAGAGCCAGGCAGTGGTAGCCCAGGTCTTTAATCCCAGCACTTGAGGGGGGCAGAGGGAGTCAGATCTCTGAATGTGAGGCCAGCCTGGTCTACAGAGTGAGTTCCAGGGCAGCCAGGGCTACACAGAGAAACACTGTCTTGAAAAATCAACAACAAACAGGTAGAAAGAAATTAAGATTCACAAGAATGAGAGTAATAGATATTTAATCCAAATAAGCAAAATTTTTCTATATAAAATTCTTAGGACTGCAGAGATGGCTCAGTGGTTAAGAGCTCTGGCTGCCCTTCCAGAGGTCCTGAATTCAGTTCCCAGCCACCACATGGTGACTCACAACCATTTGTAGTGGGATCCGATGCCTGTTCTAGTGTGTCTGAAGACAGCTACACAGTACTCATATATATATATATATATATATATATATATATATATATATATGTATGTATAAATAAATCTTTAAAAATAAATAAATTCTTCACTGATACCTCTGCAGTTTGGGAGTAGCTCAGTGGTAGAAGGGTTTCCTAGGAGCATAAAGACCCTGTACTTTCACTGCTATAAAACTTGACTGAGTTTTATAAAACTTGACCCTAGTTTTCCTGCCCTTTTATTCTTTAAATTGGTAGAGAATTGTGTTGCCCTGCAGCACAAGATGATGTCATCCTGCCAGCATAGATGTATAACATGCCTATAATTCCAGCACTCTGGAGAGAGAGGGGTGCTGCAATTAAAATTGTAGTCATCCTCAACTATAAAGCAACTATAAAGTTCAAGGCCAGCCTGGGCTACATAAGAATGTGCCTCAAAAACAAAAAACAAACACACACACAAATAAAAAAAACAAATAAACAAACAAACAAAACAGGCATGTATACCTGTTCGTGCAGAATTGGGAATTTGAGGCCAGACCACACAATGAGATCGATGGCACATATGTTACCTGTCTTCACATGTGTAGCCACTGTTTTTTATTTGTTTGTTTTGTTTTCTGTTTGCTTGTTTTCTAAGACAGAGTTTCACTAGGTACCTTCAGCTGTCCTAGAACTCACTATGAAGACCAGGCTGGCCTCGAACTCATGGAGACCCATCTGCCTCTCCCTCTTGAATGCTGGGATGAAAGGCGTGTGCCACCAGGTCCCAGCTACTATTTCTTTAACAAAGAGATGCTTTAGGTCTACTACTAAAATTAGTATCCTGGTTAATAATGCTTTCATATTTACCTTTTCCTGTGTAAACATCACTGTAGGATAAATTCTTAGAGCTGAAAAAATCAAAGTAATTATACATTTTGATTTTTTTTTTTTTTTTAGTAACAAAGGATCGAACTATTAAGTCTGGATCAGCCTTGTACCTCCCAAGTGCTGATCTTAAAGGCATGTACCATTTCATCCTGACACATTTATGTGTATACACACACACACACCACACACACACACACACACATTATACATATATATTATACATGTATCATATATACATACACACATATATATATAATAGCAGGGTCTCACTTATGTAGATTTAGCTATCCTAGACCTCCCTATGTAGATCAGCCTGGCCTTGAACTCACAGAGATCCCTCAGTCTCTGCCTTCCAATTGCTGGGATTAAAGGCATGTGCCAGTATGGTACACTTAAATTTTTGATAGCTATGAAATTAAAAATGGGGCCTGAGCAAAAATAATATACAGTATTAATAGCAACTTCCATTATTAGCATTTGAATGTTTTGTCTTTCTAGCCTCAGGAAAATGTTCATTTTTGTCTGGACTCATTTGGCCAGTCCTCAGGACTGCACAGACGTGCTTCTCTTTCTGTGAAGTGCATCCTCCTTTGCTTTCTAAGGAGCAGGCTTTATTGTTTCCCTCTGGTATGTTAGCCTCTCCGTTTCTTTCTTGTTTCCCCCTAGCTCCTCATCTCTTGAAATGCTTTTTTCTTTTTTTTAAAGATTTCTTTGTGAACGGGGCTAGAGAGGCAGCTTAGTGATAAAGACCATTGGCTTCTCTTCCTGAGGACCCAGATTCCATTGGGAGCACGTGTGTAGGGTGACTATGGGACCCTCTGAGTAACTCCAGTTCCATGGGATCTGTTCTGGCATCCTGGGGCACCCGGCTTGCAAACACCCATGCACGTAAAAGAAAAATAAACAAATTAAAAAGTATATATGATATATGTGTGTGAAAGGTCTCATATGGGGGCTCAAGGAGACACTGGGATGGATTATTGATTAGAAGAGCTATCAGTGCCATGGACAGACAAACAGAGACAACAGGAGTTAAGACTCCAGGACCAGAGATGAAACTGCACGGTGAAGACGCTGAAGAGAGGAAGTCAGGGCTCAGGAGGCAGAAGCCGGATTCTCACCCTGTACTGAGGATAGGTACAGGCACAAGCCTGCGGCAGATCCTCTGACTCCCAGGCAGGAGGCAGAGAAGGAGGTGGGAAGTAGGATGTGTAGCCCATTCAGACTCACTTGGATGTAATCTCCTCTTGCCTCGAAGTTTTAACTAGAGACGCATAGACAGTGTCTCAGCAGTGCGCCAGTGGGTGATTGAGACAGAGGTAGAGCAGCTGTGTGGTATTGTAGCCTGAGTAGCAGCTGGACTCTGACATTACATTCTTAGCGTGTGTGTGTGTGTGTGTGTGTGTGTGTGTGTGCGTGCGCGCACCCCAAACCTTCGTATGGAGGTCAAAGGATAACTTTCAGGAGTCAGTTCTCTCCTTCCACCCTGTTTTGAGGCAGAGTCTTCCATTGTTTGTGAGGTGTCCAGCTTCTACATGCCTCTCTTGTTTCTGCCTCCGACTCACAGGAAGAACTCCGGGTCACTGCACCCTGCTTTTTCACTTTGGGTATGGGTTGGAACTCAGGTTGGCGGGCTTGCAGGGCATGTGTTTTTACCCATGGGGCCACCTCCCCTACCCATCTCCTGGAATTCTAAACATGGAGTGTTCTAGGGACTGGATGTCCAGGAGGCATCTAAGAACATTTTAATTTAATCGATTCTCTTTGAGAGTCTTGTCCCCCAATATGATCCTTTCACCAAAAAAGTTAAAATGGCAGTTCTACCTGCCTAGTCACTCAGACCAAGTCCTTGCTTTCTCTCTCACACCCCTAGCCCCCCTCTGAGTCCGGTTTCTCTCACACCAGATGCCCAGAGAAACTTCTCTTACTACACTTGTAAGCAGGGCACTTAGACTGAGCGTGGGGATCATTGGTTGTGTGCTTGCCTAGCACGTGTGTTGTGTGAGTTTCAAACTTCCACAGTGCAAGTAGACAAAAAACAAAAACAAAAACAAAAACAAAACATTAAAATATCATTTCCCATCCCCTTCTGATATGAGCACCTATCGTTTTAGTGTCCCTCTCCCTCCCCTCTCCCTCTCCCCTCTCCCCCCTCTCCCTCTCCTCCCTCCCCCTCTCCCTCCCTCTCCCTCTCTCTCCCTCTCCCCCTCTCCCGCTTTCCCCCTCTCCCGCTTTCCCCCTCTCCCCCACTCCCCCTCTCCTCTTCTCCCCCTCTCCCTCTCTTAGTTCCTTGGTTTTTCCTTTTTGTTTTTCAAGAAAAGATTTCTTTGTGAAGCCCTGGCTGTCCTGAAACTTGCTCTGTGGACCAGGATGGCCTTTAACTCAGAGGTGCCTCTGCCTCCCTGGTGCATACTACTTGCTCTGCCCGACTGTGGTTGATTGAAAGCCCTCCAAGGCTCAGATGGTTAGATACTTTGTTTCCCAGTGAGTGGAAGACTAGGAAGTATGGCGTTGTTGAAGGAGGTATGTCCCTGGGAGAAGGCTTTGAGGTTTTAAAGCCTTTTAAAGCCTTTTCCTGTGAATTGTCTGCTTCCTGTAAGGGTTTGACATGTGAGCTCATCGCTGCTGCTCTCGCTGTCACTGTCATGCCTGCCTGCTGCCTGCCATGCTTCCTGTGATGGTGATGGACCCTCTGAAACCATAAGCCCCAAATAAAACCTTCTTTCTATAAATTGCTTTGGTCATAGTGTTTTATCACAGTATCAGAAAAGTTACTAACACACTGGCTCATCTGACTTTTTTTTTAATAGCATGTCTTTGGGCTAGGGGCGTCACTTAGCAACCAGTGTAACATTTGCCCACCGGGTACAAGATCTTAGCTTTTGTCCCTAGTGCAGAAAAATAAATAAATAAATAATAACATGGCTATTCTTTCATCTCTAAAATTACATATTTAATCGATGTTTGTATCCTCCACCAGAATATAATTTACTGTGATGCTCAGCTCTCTCGGGTGCTGTCAGCATTTGGAGCAGAATTATTGTCAGGAAATGGCTGTTCAACAGTTACTTGCTCGATGAATGAATTATACAGGTTATACAAAGCTGAAAACCAGTCTGATTAGAGGGCAGAGGCAATAGCCTTAGGGATGAGGCATCAAGGTTCGGGGCCTAACCTAGTCATAGCTTTGTGCCTTGGGCTTATGTGCTTAAGATCATTTCCCTACCTGTTAAATGAGGCTTGGGCCTCTTTCTCACCAACAAAGTAGCTAAATTAGTGAAAATCTTCTTTGAAATCCAAGATTCAGAAACACTAACTGCAATTTATGAACCATTTTCTTGCATTTAAAAATCCCTGGGGACTGGAGAGATGGCTCAGCGGTTGAGAGCACTGATTGCTCTTCCAGAGGTCCTGAGTTCAAATCCCAGTAACCACATGGTGGCTCACAACCATCTGTAATGAGGTTAGATGCCCTCTTCTGGCATGTCTGAAAGATAGCTACAGTGTACTTACATATAATAAATAAATAAATCTTTCAAGATAAAAGGAAAATAAGAAAGGAACCTTATTTGTGTATGTATAATTTGTGTGTGCAGGAGCCATGGATGTCAGAAGAGGAAGTTGGGTCGCCTAGAACTGGAGTTATAGGTGGTTATAGTCTGTTGTGTGGGTGTTGGGAACCAAGCCTGGGTCTTCTTCAAAAGCACCAAAAGCTCTTAACCACTGAGCCAGAACTTTTTCTCTCTTTTTCTTTGCTTTAATGCCAGCACTCAGGAGGCAAAATCAGGCAGATCTCTGTGAGTTTCAGGCCAGTTTGGTCTACAGATCAAGTTCCAGGACAGCCAAGGCTACAAAGAGAAACCTTGTCTTTAAAAAAGCCCCCCCCGCCCCAAGAATAGTAAAGGAGGGGCTGGAGCTGTAGTTTATTAGTAGAACTCATGTTTAACCATAATAGAAGCCCTGGGTTGGATACCCCCCCCCCCAAAAAAAACCCCAACCAACAATGAAGACAGTGTCAATTTTCTAATCATATCATGGTGACAGTTACACAGCTCTGTAAATGTAAACACTGTAAACAAAAAACCATACACTTGTATTCTTTAAAATGGGCAAATGTTTCTTTCAGTCTACATATTATACTTGAGTTAAACTGCTAATGAAATAAAACAGAGATTATCTAACTATATATGGATGTAATGGAAAACAATCCCAGATTCCAGGCAAAAGTCACAAACTAAAATACACACATTAGTGCAGAAAAAAAAAAAAAAAAGCCCAACAACAACAAATTCAGTGCAAGCTGTGCCCTGGCATGGGGGAACTTAGCTGCTGGTAGAAGCCCCTTGCCTAGCTAGCATGCCAGGCCCTGGGTTAATTCCTAGGGCAAAAAGGTCGGGCGGGGGGTGGGGGGAGCCACATGTCCTGCTATCGGTTAAAAGAAGCCACTCTTAACAATGGTTGCTAAATCCATAGCCATGTGGTGATGTTCTAAGGAAGGACTTATCTGTAGAACAATGTGGGGGAAACTGTAGCCAGGCCAGGGTAATTTTGGGAAGGAGCCAAAGAAACTTATTCTAAGAACTAACATTTTGTCTACAGATTATCATTTATAGGAAAAAAAAACTATATCCAATGTATCAGGCCCTAGGGCAGGTGGGGACTTCCCTGTAGCTGAACAGCTTCTGTTGTAAATAGCTGTCTGAATCCAGACATCTCAGGGACAGCTTGTAAGGAGGCAGTTGTCTGAGTCCAGTCATCTCAAGAACAACTTCTCCATCTTGTTGCCAGGGTCAAACAACCTAGGAGCAAACACCTACCCCACTTCTCAAATGTTTTCTTAATTGTCTGTTAACAGGTAAAGAATATAGAAATTGCTGTTTTCTAAACCAAGGTACATATGTTATAACAATATATAACCAACCGCCTGTTCTGCCCTAATTAACTACATGCGGCTGACCAGCTCCTTTGTCCCCTTATCACTCTGAGCTCCAGACCTAAAGTCCAGGAGAATGAATTAAGGACCTTGAAGCCAGGTCCCCTGGATTCTGCCCAGTCTCCAGCGGGTACTCCCTTGCTTAAGCCAAAATGTCAAACAAAATACAAATGGATAACACTGCAGCTCACCCCAGCTCTCCTCTCACTTTGTGTTCCCATCCTTTTTAAATGTTGTACAACATCCTTTCTAGGTCATGTTTCAGGTCCTGAACTGGCTGCCTCCCTGAGCGCTCAGAGAATAAAGCTTTCATTTTTAAGCTTCCACGTCTGAAATAAGTCTTCTTGGCTTCTACCTCCACCCCAACAGTACAAATTCAGCCCAGTTCCAGCAGCAGAAAAAGCAAAGCCAAGTCAGCGGCTCTGATGTCTTCCTCTACCACCAGGCTCCCAAGGACATGGCCAAACTCATTTCTGCACCAGGGCAGATGGGGAGGGATGTCAGCCTTGCTGGCATCTATCTGATGAACAAAGTAATCTCTGCTTCAATACTGATCTGCTGAGAGCAGAGGATCACTCGTCCTGAACTCTGCTCCCTCCACACTGTTGGAGCCCCACGCTCCTGCTCTGAGGCCCCTCTTAGCTGCTGGGCTGAGCCTGCATTTGGGCTTCAACCCTGGGAGGATAGCAGGTTTTAGTTATGGAAGGCTGAGTTCAGTGGGAGCGAACTTGTCTCTATGTCAAGGCTGTGGATTGATCCTCCCTGCTGTTACTAGAATTGAGAGTCAGACCCTGGGCTCTGAGAATCTAATAAAGCAGGTTAGTCACCATCCTTAATAAGTCGATTAAACAAGTAATGGTAATATATAGAAAAAGGAGATTTAGTCAATATGGCCACATTGGGAAGAGGAACAAAGAGAAGTCTTATCTTCTGAGTTCTAATATGAAGCTGAGGTTTAAGTAAAGAGTCAGACTTGATATAGAGCTGAACAGTGAAGGTCGAGGTGTGGACCGGTCCATCACTGTCTTGGCTTCAGTCCTGCAAGGTGATCTCTGAAATCTCTTTCCCCGGAAACAAATTTCTACTCTGGCTGGTGGAAAAGCAATTCCCTGGAGTGCTTTCTCCGAAGATGGCTAACCAGAGGGACACAATTGCCTCGTTAGGATATCCTCACTCTTGCTAGGAGGGTAACAGAGAGGCAGTTATCCCAAGTGTCCCCCACCACACTCTGAAAGCTAGGGCCTATGATAACGTGGAAAGCCGCATTGCCTGCTCCAGGTCAGTAGCCGTAATCAGCTTAAAGCCTCCAAGATCCTGCCCGGAGAAGCCAGTACGATCCAAAATCACACTGCTTTGCAGGACTCTGTCGCCGCAACCTAGGTCACGCAAACTTGCTCAGACAGGCCCATTCCTGCCCGGACTCCGCCCAGTTCCACCGCGCCCCCTACACACTATCTCTGATTGGCTAACAGCGAGGCGGGAAGCTCCGGGCTCATCAGAGGCGGGCTCCACACAGGCTCTTTCCGCAGCCAGTCATTGCCGCCAACCAGTCTTTGGTGACAACCCTCTTGCTGCCTGGGCCCACCGGCTCCCACAGACGCTCCTGGGCCTCCGTTGTCAGCGGGTCACGACGTCTTTCCGGGTCGCCTGCGCACCTTCGATGCTGGGAGCGCGACGCAGGCGCACTAGCTGATTTCCCCCGGGAGGTCCCTGAGCACGTGGGTTGTGCTGTCCTGCGCGCGCGGAGGGACTGGAACCTGATTTTTGCTGGTGTTCACCGTGGGTGGCAGACTATCAAAGGCCATGGCACCAGCGGGAATCCTGAACGGGAAACTGGTTTCTGCGTAAGTACTTGCCAGTGATAGTGGTGGTGGGCTCAGAGCAGGGCATGCGGATCCCCAAGCGCCTGGGCTCTGTAGGAGAGGTGCTTAGATGGGGTTTGCAGGAAGAGAGGACGTCGACACGGGCTCCTAGAATCTGAAGACTGGTTTCCTGAAGCCAGAGAAACACATACCCGGCCCAATGTGCAATTGCAATAGACTGCCTGGGGTGGCTGCATTCCTACGTTTGGCGGCAAGTCCTGACCTGACCTTGTTCTCAAAAGTGTAGCTGCTGGCATCATTCTGCCTAGACACGGGCTACCTGAGGAGTCCAACCTCAGAAACCCAGCATAGCCGCTTGTCTGGCAATTTGGTGGTGATTCGATTGTGGCACGATTTGACACGGGTGATTGGTCAAATCAGAGGGTCTCTTTCTAATTTTTTGTTTGTTTTCTGACACAGGGTCTCTCTACGGAGCCCTGGCTGTCCTGCAACTTAACTCTGTAGACCATGCTGATCTTGAACTCACAGAGATCCCCTCCTACCTCTGCCTCCTGAATGCTGGGATTAATGGCTTGGTGCTACCACACCTGGCCTAGAGGGTTTCCTCTAATTCAGCGCATTCCTCATTACACCAAATGCTGTCTTTACTTTCTCTTTCACCCCGCCGGCTTCACTTCCAAGGTATCGCAACAGGCAAGGCAAGCGCCGCACTACTCAGCTACTACGCCAGCGCTCCCATGCTCAACCCTTTAACAGCCTACCTATCCGTCCTGGCGCTAAAGTTACTTTTCAGTTTGGCTCTTGTGTGCTGACTCTATTCCATATTCCGTCTGACCACCTGTTCTGGCCGTGCAGATTTAAATGCTTAACTAGTGGGAATGTTTGCCAAGTGTCGTCCCAAAGAGTAGCACCCTTTTGCTGTTTGGGAGAGAGGGCTGGGAATTGAGCCCCTAAGTGTGGAGCCTGTAAGTGTGCTTAACATTTGGGCTACATTCCTTGGTTTTTGTTTAGGGAGTGAGTGTTGGGGACTGCTGAGGAGAGAGAGAGAGGTCTGTTTTTGTGAACTTGCTGAAGGTTGCTTTTCCGACACTAGGTAGCACTGGTTATTTATTAACTGCTGCGGCTAACAGTGTCCAGTAAACACTTGGTTTTGTCAGAAGAGACCTTGAGAGAATGATGGTGAAGCCTACTCTGGAGGAAAGAGAGCTTTTGTTGAAGATTGGGAAAAAAAGAGGAAAAATATAAATTAAATGGTGAATCTTTCACTAAGGCAAGGAAGAACTCCAGATTTTTGGACTAGAAATCATAATACATACAAGTTCTTTTTTCCTTTTCTTTCTTTCTTTCTTTCTTTCTTTCTTTCTTTCTTTCTTTCTTTTTGGACTAGAAATCATAATACATACAAGTTCTTTTTTCCTTTTCTTTCTTTCTTTCTTTCTTTCTTTCTTTTTTTTTTTTTTTTCCTTTTTCTTTTTTTTTAAAGACAGGGTGTTAGGTAACCCAGGCTTGCCTCAAACTCAGTTGTATCTGGTTCTGGCTTTGAACTACTGACTCAATGCTTATTTACACCTTCCAAGGGCTGAGATCACAGGTCTGGACCACTTACTTCATCAGACTTTTGTGTGTTTGCTTGTTTTTCAAGCCAGGGTTTCTCTGTGTATCCCTGGCTGTCCTAGAACTCACACTGTAGACCAGGTTGGCCTCAAAGAGATCTACTTGCCTCTGCCTCCTGAGTGTTGGGATTAAAGACATATATCACCATGCCTGCTTTTTTTCCCCCTTTCTTAAACCTTAATGTGGTGGCTGGAGAGGTGGTTCAGGGATTAAGGAGAGCACATCTTGTTCTTCCAGATAACTCAGTTCAGTTCTTAGCACCCTGTTCAGACCATTCACAACTGCCTGTAACTCCAGCTCCAAGGGAAAGATGCCTTCTGGGTACCCACGGACAGGCATGGCATACACTTATACACATACACATGCACAGAAATAATGTTTTTTTGAAAAACTTATTAAGTATATTTTAGGTTAGTCACATATTATGGGATGCAAATAGGTAGTAATAATGTATATGATTACTAAAGTGACAAATGTAAATTATAAGACTTGCTAAGATGAACTTACTGGGCACAATCCTGGATACAGTAGTCTTTGATTACCCACAGTCCTCTGTTCTACCCTGGAGCTCCTGACTTGTCACTCTTCCATATTTCCCACTTTGTATTCTTTGGGAAAAGTCTGGTTTCTAGCCCTGCCCCGTTTGATTTCTAGCTGTGTGCTTGGATTTAACTTCCCTATGAATGCAATTATGTAGCATTTTTCTTGCAATGTCAGGGTTGTTTTTCAGCATAGTGTCTTCTGGTTCTGTCCATGTGACAGGTCTCCTTTTTTAAGGAGTAATATTTTACAGTATGTCTAATTCTCTTTCTCTATTTGTCTGTTGAAGCCATGGCTATTCAGTGATAGAGGAACTGGCACCTGCAATGCCCTGGCTTCAAAAGAATCTGTAATGTCATAAGAGCAACCATTAATAAGGTCACAACCTAGATTGGGTGGTCCCGTATTTTAGCTCTTGTGAATAATGCTACAATTGTTATTAGTGAACAGGTTTCTTTACAAGGTTATAATTTAATTTTCTTTGGTTACTTATCCAGGAAAGGGATTGTTAGTTCTGGTAATTGTTTTTTGTTTTTAATTTTTAAAACCTGATTTGATTTTTAAAAGTTTAAGTGGATACAGAGTCTGTACATATTCATAGGATACTTTGTAACATTTTTTAGTTACCATTTTTTATTTTAGTGTATCTGTGTTTTGTCTGCATGTATGTCTCTGTGAGGGTGTCAAATTGATTCCCTGGAGCTGGAGTTAAGAATTGTGAACTGTCAGAGGGGTGCTGGTGATTGAACCGCAGACAGTGTTCTTAACCACTGAGCTGTCTCTCCAGCCCCATCATGTAATGTGTGTGTGTGTGTGTGTGTGTGTGTGTGTGTGTGTGTTTGAAACAGTGTTTCCCTTGTGTAACCTTGGCTATCTTAGAACTCATTCTGCAGACCAGGATGGCTTCGAAGTCAGAGATCTGCTTGCCTTTGCCTCTGGAGTGCTGGGATTAAAAGTTAAGCGCCACCATGCCCTGCCTGTCTAATTTCAAAACAAAAAGAAACACCCTAAATTAACCCGTTTACTATAGGCTGGCAACGGTAGCATTTACTGGTCTTTCAGTTCCTCAGTCTTGATGTTGAGTTGACTGTGACAATAGAGGTGGCATTGTAGATCCAGGCCCCACCAGCCACTAGTACCAGTAAGATCTTAGAGCCAGACCCCATAGCTCATTGCTTCACCTTGGTTTTTGTCACAGAAGGATATTTCTGATTTTTAAAAGGCAACTCCATACTACTATTTTTTTTTTTTTTTTTGGTTTTCGAGACAGGGTTTCTCTGTATAGCCCTGGCTGTCCTGGAACTCACTTTGTAGACCAGGCTGGCCTCGAACTCAGAAATCCGCCTGCCTCTGCCTCCCGAGTGCTGGGATTAAAGGCGTGCGCCACCACGCCCGGCTCATACTACTATTTTTAGTGGTCATATGAATTCATGTTTCCACCAACAGTGTACCAGGATTTCTTTTTTTCTGTGCTTCCCTATTTGTTCCATATATATACATGTGTGTGTATACACACACACACACACAATTACAGTGAGTTTGAATGGTGTGTACATGTGGAGACCAGAGGACCACCTGTAGTTCTCTTCACTGAGGGATGAACATAGGAATCAGGGTTGTCAGGCTTGCGCTGTAAGGACTTTAATGGCTTTGCCCTTTTGATAATACTTCCTCATGGGTGTGAAGTTTTTTGGGGGAGGGGGGATGTGAAGTTTTATCTCAGTGATTTTAATTTGCTTTTCCCTCAGAAGAGGTGCTGAGGCGTGTGTGTTAGTTGCCTATTAGTTTTATGTCTTTGAGTCTTTTTCAACATGTAGATTACTGAAGTACCTGTTTCTGGTTATGAATATACTATATATGAGTAAATATATGCTCACACCGTCTTACTGTGCTCTTTCTTGAAGTGTTCGAATTCGATTGTAAAGAGATAATTTAGGTTTTCTTCTTGGTGGGTAATGAGGAATTGGTGGTATGGGTGTGTTTCACTTGAATGGAGAGGAAATTAAATATAAGCTCCATTAAAAAGTAGCTGGAGCCGGGTGTGGTGGCGCACGCCTTTAATCCCAGCACTCGGGAGGCAGAGGCAGGCGGATTTCTGAGTTCGAGGCCAGCCTGGTCTTCAGAAGTGAGTTCCAGGACAGCCAGGGCTATTACAGAGAAACCCTGTCTCGAAAAAACCAAAAAAAAAAAAAAAAAAGTAGCTGGAGAGGTGGCTCAGTGGTTAAGAGCGGTGACTGCTCTTCCCGAGGTCCTGAATTCAATTCCCAGCACCCATTTGGAAGCTTATCTGTAACTCCAGTTCCAGGGGATGTGATGGCCTCTGTGTACCAGGAACACACTCAGTTCATATATAAACACACAGCCAAAACACCCATATACAAAAATAATAAAATAACTTAAGTGATATGAAATATATATGCAGCTTTGTTTATGTCTATATCTAAAATACCTAGGAACTTTCTCACTTCTTACTAGTTGTGTGGCTTTAAGCAAATTTCTTAACTTCTGTCCTGTAATTTCCTCAGATGTAAATAAAAATTAATACCTAGTTTATTGGGTTTCTAGCAAAATGAAATGATAGTTTTAGTCTTGTGAGACAGGGCATCTACATTACCCTGGCTTCCCTGAAGCTCACAAACATCTTGCTCATGTCCCTCCCATCTAAGTATCGGGATTAAAGGTGTGTGCCACCATGCCACCTACCTAAATGAGTTCTTTTTTTTTTTTCTAAAGATTTATTTATTATTATATATAAGTACACTGTAGCTGTCTTCAGACACCAGAAAAGGGCGTCAGATCTCATTATGGATGGTTGTGAGCCACCATGTGGTTTCTGGGATTTGAACTCAGGACCTTCAGAAGAGCAGTCAGCGCTCTTACCTGCTGAGCCATCTTACCAGCCCCCTAAATGAGTTCTTAACAGAGAAACGCTTACAAATCTTCCTGGCACATAGTGAATGTTTAGTATACATTAGCTATATTAATAATCTATAATTGATGTATACATGAACGCCTGCTTGGTTTTCTTTTTGAAAGCCGTAGCTAGCTAGCTTGAGATCTATTCCAGTGGTTCTCAACATTGGTTGGATATTAGAATCTCTTGGAGATTTTTGTCCTTATTCAAAGTGATAGGATAGAGGGCTGGTGAAATACCACGAAGGCTAAAGGCTCTTGCCACCAAGGCTGAGGACCTCAGTTTGATCCCTAAGATCCACATGAAGGAAGGAGAGAACTGACCCCTGTAAATTGTCCACTGAACTCTATAGCCCTGTAGGCACAATGTTTTGAATGCCTACCCTTAGGTTATTCCAATGCTGATTTTTTTTTTTTTCTGCTTTCATATCTTGTTTCAATCTGGACAGGACACCGTGATGCTTATGCCAAGAATCTCCTGTCTCAAGTTTGTGTGAACATTTCTTAGGGTTTATTCTCTGCCTTGTCAGTCAATGCTGATCACCCCAATGGCTGGGCAGAATAGAGAATAAGGTGGAACATCCGCCAGCCAGAGGAAGGAGAGAGGGAGGTTAGATCAGCTGGTAGGATGGAGGAATTGGAGCCATGAAGAAGGTTCTGAAGAACCAGATCAAAAATAATATGCAAGTATCATGGGATGGGGCTGGGGAATAGCCAGATTAGCTTAAAAGGTAAAGGTTTAACTGCCCAGCTATTGAGGTGCAGTTTTGAATAAATCTTATTTTTTCTGTGTGGGTATTGGGGAATAGCATAATATAAAGAAATACAGCCACCTGATTAATTCACTGTTTATATTAATAATTTATTTACATAGCCATACACACAAAGGAAATAAACAAATATAATAGAACTTCCTTTCTTTCTTTCTTTCTTTCTTTCTTTCTTTCTTTCTTTCTTTCTTTCTTTCTTTCTGATGTGTCTTGGCATGGTGGGTTAAGCTTGTAAGTCTAAAACTTATGATGTGGAGACAGGAGGAGAATTCAGGGCCATCCTTCATACAATGAATTCACCAGGTACAACCTTGGCTATCTTTGGAACACAGTTTCCTTGTGCTCTCAGAAAATACTTCCCAGAAGATTTTACCTTAGTGATGCTAGTCTCTTAATCACCATTAATTTTTTTAGCTCCAGCTAACCAGCATCAATTGTCCCGGTAGTCCTTTCTATTCTGGACTCTAAAGACAGAGCCACATGGCAAAGCTGCTGAGTTCTGCTGCTTGCTGGGGCTGGAATATGGTTCCCTTATTCTTTTACGAGCTTTCTATTTTCCAACTCCCTCACTGCCTAGGGTTGGCTGTCCTGGAACTTGCTCTGTAGACTGACCTTGAATTCAGAGATCTACACGCCTCCTAAATGCTAGAAATTAATGGTGTGGTCCACCATGCCTGGTCCACCATGCCTGGATTTAGCTGGGCAAAATCTTGTCCCAAAGTCTTACTCTGTTGTATTTATTTTCTAGAACATAGAATTCAGCTCCATTTCAACTTCCTGGTACCCCTTTAATACTCAAAACATATATTTTATATTTTTCCTTTCTAAGCTTGCTATGCTTATTATTCAGAATGCTCTTCATGAGACTTATCCAGAAAACAAAGTCTCTGCTGAGCTTTTTTGAAATTTCTTTTGTCAATGCAATTAATATAAATTTCTTTACCTTAGCCTCAGGGAAACTTTTAAGATAAAGCCAAAAAGCAGCCAAATTCCTCACCAAAAATATCATAAGAACAATCTCTCGGCCACTTCTCTTCTGAGACCTCTGGAGCTAGACTTCCACAGTTCAGATCACCCTCAGCAACAAAGTCTTCTTACTTCATTCCTACTAGGATGGCCTATTAAGCCCCACTTAAAGCATTTCACTGCTCTCTAAATCCAAAGTTCCCAAGTCCACATTCTTCCAAGCAAAAGCCTGGTCAGTCCTAGCACAGCAATACCCCACTCCTGGTACCAGCTTCTGTCTTAGGGTTTTACTGCTGTGTGTTCATATGACCAAGACACCATGACCAAGGCAACTCTTCCAAGGGCTACATTTAATTGAAGCTGGTTTACAGGTTAGAAGTCTAGGCCATTATCCTCAAAGTGGTAGCATGGCAGAGCCCAGGTAGGCATGGTGCAGGAGGAACTGAGAGTTCTGCGTCATTATCTGTAGGCTGCTAGAAGACTGGCTCCCAGGTTCCAGACCAAAGTTTCTGTTGTGCTTACAGACGACCTTTTTCTCTTTCCTTTTTGAGACAGGATCTTAATATAGCTAAGCTGGCTTTGAACTTAACTGTGTAGGGTATGATATCTTTGTGGACTTCTGACCCTGCTGCCTTCCATATCTGGAATGCTGGGATTACAGGCATATGCTACTACATGGTTGTAATTTTTTTTATTTGTTTGGTGGGTACTGGGATTCAAACCTAAGACCTTGTAAGGCAAGTGTTTTACTTTTGAGTGCTATCAACCAACCCTAAGAGTTTTCATTTTCTTTTTAAATTTTATTTATCATTGCTTATATGTAGGTGCTGATGCATTGTGTCACGGTGCATATATGGAGACGACCAGAGGACTCTGTAGAGTTGGTTTTCCCCTGACTGGGACGTTCCAGGGTCGAACTGAGGCTCTCAGGCTTGTCCAGCAAGGGCTACCTTACTACCTCACTGGCCCTGGGCAGTTCCCTTCAGTATACTCCTATGGTGGCTCCTTGTCACTTTGACCTAGGAGCTGGTGTGCCTGTTGACAGTTCTCAGTGAACAAGAATTTGGTAGGTGAGTTTGCCTGCTAGTCATTACAGTACCTGCGTGCTTGCACCATAGCTGTGGGAATCCTGGCCCAGAGGTGATCTTTCAGCTTGAGCTGTGTATACATAGAACCTCTTGGTGGTAAGTTGTCCACACTTTTCCTTTTGCTAGGACAAAAGATCCTCCTATCCTCCCCCTATAAAGACATCCTATCCTCCCCGCTCCCTGGTAAAGCCAGGACTTAATACCTACCCCTGAGCCATGATTTCCTTAGGCTATTTGTTCCTTTTTGGGGTGGGGGTGGTTTCAAAATGTAGTTTCTCTGTGTCGCCCTGACTGTCTTGGATCTAGCCTTTTAGACTAGGCTACCCTTGAACTCAAAGAGATCTGCTTACCTCTGCCTTCTGAGTGCTGAGACTAAAGATGTGCGCCACTACATCTGGCTCTCTTACTTTTTGATATGGTTCCTGATAAATTGCCCAGGCTAGCTTTGAACTCATTCTGTAGGCCAGGCAAACCCCAAACTTGATGTCCTCCTGCCTCAGCTTCTCAGCTAGAATTACAGCCCTCTGCCACAAGCCCGGGTGTGTGTGGCCTGGGGGACAGAGTCAGCTATGTGTCCTTTGCATATTTATTCTCTTGCTCGGTGGTACTTTTTCTATGCCAGGACATCTTCAAAGCCCCAAATCCTAACTGAATAAAACAGCCCAAATCTCTCCCCTCATTGAGTTTGCTGACTGATAGGTACCTGTGCATGCACTTGGTAAATCGGATGTCCAGTAACAGAATGTGCTAGGGAGAGCTAGGGATTTCTGTGGGTGGGCTCAGTGTTAATGAGAATGAATGTCATATTCTTTGTCAAAGTGTCCTATGGGCTTGGACAGAGCTGTGAGCCTGTCAGTATTAGGGAGAAGGAGGCTGGGAACCAAGAATGAATAGCCCGTGCTTTGGACCTCTGACCTCAGTGGTTTGTAAATAACTGCCTGGGATCAGCAGGGATGGCCCCAGGGCAAGCTGAGTGGCCCTTGAGTGAGTAGCAGAATTGACTTTGGAGGTGAAATTTGCCCAGGCATAGGGTGAACTGTAAGGGTGTTCAGCATACATAGGCGAGGGTCTTAGATGAGAGCACAGGTCTTCCAGGGATTTATTCTGTTTTGTGTGATCTGTTTGGCTTCCCCTTTTGTTTATTTATTTGTTTTATATACCAGCTCCTGCTCTTTCTTCAAGCAGATATATTTTAGACTTCCATGTCTCTTACTGGTGGCAGTGTCCAGGGGACAAGTCCAAGGGACTTGTAGCTATTCTGTGTCACCATAACCAGCTCTGACAACCAGATCTATGGTTAGATAATGATAGATCTGGTATATAATAGAGAGATAATGACTAAATCTGGTGTGCGCCCTGTGCTGGCAGACCCACTGGCACGATTTCCCCTGTTGGCATAGAGTTGGTCGCAGCTTCTTGGTTCTTTGTATGCAGAGCCAGCCCATCTTGTCTCCTAACTCTCTGTCTTGTAACAAAACCAGTGGCTTATAAGCCAAATGTTTTGTTTGACTTGCAGAAATTATTTTTAAAAATTAGATTACATTGCAACACATTCATGTCTGTAATTATACTTAAAAATCTGGATGCCTGACTCTTTGAAAGATGATGTAGAGTTTAGCAATTTCTGTTCTGCATTCTTGCAGTACTGGCGTTGAAACTGAGGCTATGTGTGCCAGGCAAAAGCCTGGCCAGTGAGCTACATTCCCAGCCCTGTGGGCTGAATGCCTAAAGTCAGGAGCTTGTTGGATCTGAGTAGGTGGTGATCTGCTCCATCCTTGAGTAGGGTAGCAGGCAGGGAAACAGAATCAAGTGTCTGTCTGTCTGTCTGTCTGTCTGTCTGTCTGTCTGTCTGTCTGACTGACTATCGTGAAGTAGGACCTCACTCTGCTTCTACTGTGTGGATTCCAGACGTCTTAGTGAGGGTTTCATTCCTGTGACGAGACTGTAGTTGAACCAGTTTAAACGTGTCCCTGTCTAGCTTACAAATGAATGAGACCCAGACTATGGTTATTTCATTTGGCTTTGACAATTACTGGGGGTAAACCCTAATCTACTTTTCTAGCTGCTGGCCTGGCGACTTCCCCAGTGGCGTGCCCCAATTACTTGCTGTTTCTCCCAGCCATTGGCCATGGCTCATCTCTCATGGTGGCTTCCTCCTCGTTCTATTCTTTCTTATTTTCCTTTTTTTCTGCTACCCCCAACCAGGTAACTCAAAACCCACCTACCTCTCTTCCCTCCAATAATTGGCTATACTATTTTTATTTAACCAATAGTTTTTAAATTAAGGAAAAGGTTTGCACCACAAAACTAAACCTATAGGTATAGGAGTTAGTATTACAATACATAGCAACAGACCAAAACTCAGGAAGAGACACCGTAACCAAGGCAATTCTTATAAAGGAAAACATTTAATTTTTTGATTTCTTGAAACAGGGTTTCTCTGTGTAGTCCTGCCTGTCCTGGAACTCACTGTAGACCAGACTGGCTGGCCTTGAACTCAGAGATCCACCTGCCTGTGCTTTCTGAGTGCTGTAATTAAAGTTATGTGCCACTACCAGCTAGCATTATGATTCATTTTATTTTGGAGTGCGTTTGTCTGTCTCATGTATATGTATATCCATGTGTGTCTATATTCAATTTTATTTTAACTTTTAACTTAAAAGCGATTCTTGTCAGGTAGTAGTGGCTCACACCTTTAATCCTGGCACACTGGAGGCAGAGACAGGTGGATCTATGTGAGTTTGAGACTAACATGGAAGGCTGCAGGCAGATAGGGCGTTAGAGGAGCCAAGAGCTCTACATCTTGATCTGAAGGCAACCAAGAGGAGACTGCATTTCTACAGTGGGCAGAACGTGAGCATAGAGACCTTAGAGCCCGTCCCCACAGTGACCCACTTCCTCCAACAAGGCCACACCTCCTAAAAGTGCCTTTTCCTATGGGCCAAGCATTCAAACACATGAATTTGTGGGGCCGTATCTATGCAAGCCACCACCCCAGGGTGGAATTGAAGTTGTCCGTCATGGCAGCAAACTCTTCTACAAGTCTATCTTTCTAGCCTGGGATTCGGCTCTCATTCAGTAGCCCAGGCTATCCTCATATATAGCAGACCTATCAGTATAACAGCTCTCCTCCCCCAGCTTTCTGAGTGTCAGTATTACAGGTGAGCCGCCCTGCTGCTTTAGAACTTGCTAGTTAATCTCTCTCTCTTTTTTTTTTTTTAAATTTATTAAGATGTTTTTATTGGGACAGTGGATTAAGAACCCTGCCTGTTCTTCCAGAGGATCCAGGTTAGGTTCCTAGCATGCATATATATATATATATGTGTGTGTGTGTGTGTGTGTGTGTGTGTATGTGTGTGTGTGTATGTATATATATAAATATATATGTATATATATATAAATATATGTGTGTGTATATATACATCTTAACAACTCACCCATCTGTAACTCCAGTTCCAAGAATATGACCCTCTTCTGTCCTCCGCAGGTACCAGGCACGCACGTGGTACACATACCTACATTTAGGCAAAACACCCATGCACATGAGTAAAATAAATAAATTCTTTTAAAATTAAATTTTTTATTCCATTTAATTTTGTGTGTGTGGTGGGTTCATGGTCTGCTGTTACTTATTTTTATTTGCTGGAGGGCAGAGGGGAGGAGCTTGGTGTTGTCATGACCCAGCCTTGGAGGACAGGGGACACCTGGTAGGGAGTCAGTTCTCTCCTTCTATGCGTGGGTCCCAGGGATTAAATTCAGGTTATTGGGGTTGTCAGGTGTCCCTTAACCCACTGAGCCATCTCTTCTGCCTTATAGACTACTGTTAGTTGTTTGTTTTTTTGTTTGTTTGTTTGTTTTTTGAGAAAGGGCCTCTCTATTATGTAGCTCCATCTATGTTGGAACTCAGGCTAGCCTTGAACTCATAGAGATCCACTTGCCTCTGCCTCCTGAGCTCACCCCATCCACATAGTCTGATCTATTTCTTGCACTTCTGACATCTACCCACTAGATGGCAGTATCATCTTGAAACTGCATCCCGAGTCCTTGTTTTCACGTCTTGTATCACATCACTTGGCTGTGATTATTCTACCGGCGTCCGTCAATCAGATCCAGAGAGATTTGAGTGCTACGCTGGCTTTGCTGGCTTTCCGGTTTCTGTGCACACTTCCATACCGATTGCTCTTACGTAGAGACTGACAGACGTCTTCTCTAGGTTGTAGGTGGTTGGTGAAGAATGCCGTGAATCTGGCGGGAGTATTTGTACTTGGAGGACCATGCGTTTCTCTGGTTGCTTCTTCTGGCTTCACTTGGCTCTGAAGTCCTTACATGGAAGATCTAGTCCAGGGACAGTGGAGAGGCATGGGTGCTGTGGAAAGACTGGGGGCGTGGGGGGGGGCAGTGGAGAGGCGTGGGGGCTCCCACAACTGAAGACTGCAGTGATTGGGAAGTCCTTCTGTCACAGCACTTAGACTTCTGGAAATTTGGGGCTATAAAAATTGGAAGAAATTACTACCATTTAATTTACTATAGTCTGAGACCAGCCTCCTGAAGACAGGTGAAGCTGTGTTTGCCCTTTAATGTCCGTTGCTCCAGCTGTAGCCAATTCTTAGCTTCCCTCCTTCTCTTTATTTTAGGGTTCTTAGTAGCCACCCCAGAAGGCAAGAGCAGAGTACCTTCTCTTCCTCAAAGCAATAGAAATAGACAGCTTATGGTGAAATGGAAAGGGGCTAGTGAGATGGCTCAGTGGGTGAAGGGCCTTGCTACGGAGCCTGACGTCTGGAGTTCAAGACCTCCCTCTACCGTGGGAGGAGAAAAGTGACCCCCCCACCCCCACCCCGCAAGTTGTCCTCTGACCACATCCATACTATGGTGTGCACACATAGTACTTTTGATCTATTTGTCTTTGAGACAGTGTCTCACTTTGTAACCCTGGCTAGCCCTGACCTCATTATGTAGATCAGGCTTGCCTTAAACTCTTAATTATCTGTCTGCCTCTGCCTCCCAAGTGCTGGGAGTAAGGCTGAGATATTTATCTATACTAAGGCCCTGATTTCTGCGCTTCATTCGTTAGCCAGTCTAAATATGTAGACTTAAGATGACATCTAACGTTGTCCTCCAATGTCCACGCATACATGCGAATACCTGTAGACATGAAAACATGCTTATTCACAGAAGAGAGAGCTGCCTGTTAGGAAAAGATTAGGACAGTCAGTGTAAATGACTTCCAACCAACATCTCTTTATCCCTCAAAGGGAAACTTGGAGCTTAGGTTCTTTTAAATGGTAGCATGGAACATTCTGTCCTATAGTCTTGGCCTACTGAGTAAAACCAGTGTTTTCCGGCTCACCACCTATGGCGCTGGCTTCCCATAGCTTTGCCACCTGCTGAGTATTTTTATTTGTCCCTAGACTCCAACTGTAGGTCTCAAATGCCCACTAGCCTTTAGACCATCCGGTAAATAGCTTGACTGCATTGGCATGAAATCTGCTCTGGGCCTCAGCGTGCTCCCAGCTGATAGTTTTCTGTCACCTTCACAGTCCCCAAAGCTGAGTCCACGTAGCTGTGACATCTTCTATGCAACTCCTGCAGATGGGTCTAGAATCGGTTAGCCTGTCAGCCACACTATAATCTGCTCTCAACTCTACTGGCCGGGCCCTGCAATGGTAGTTTCTTTCTAGTGCCTCGGCTTGCAGCTCCCTGCTCCATTTCCAGTTCAGCAACCAGAATGAATTCGAACAGTGTACGACCGACCATGTGATCTGTGTTCAAAACCCTGTCATGGCCTCCCTTCACACCAGAATAAAATAGTCTCTGTGCTGGCCATCACTCCTGGTTTCCAGGTGGCCAGCAGGTGCCTGCTCCAGGTCCTGGCACGTGCTCATCTTTTTGTCAGTTGATTCGAGGAAAGCCACTGGCCTGTTGTGAGCCTGTGCTTCATTTGTGAGTGGCATACAGAATGCCTTCCTACTTGACAAGGGGGTTGTCTCAGAAGTGCCCACCTGTTCTACTGTTGTTTTTCTTTCTCCTCCTTCTTCCCCTTCTCTTCCAGCCAGTTTTTGTGTCTTTCTAGTAGTGACACACCATTGATTTTGCTTAGGTTGAAATAAGCTTTGGCCTACCACATGCCCCTCTGCCTTCCTATCCCATCTTTGTTTTTGAGTCAGGCTGGATTCAAACTCACCTTGTAGCTGGCAATAACCCCACACTCCCAACCCTCTTGTTCCTACCTCCCAGTTGCTGGGGTTAAAGGCTTTCACACCATGCCCAGCTTGGCCAGTAGAGTGCATTTTGTACTCCTGTTGTCTGACCTTGGCCCTCCAGTACCTTGATTGACAGCCTAGAGGGAAGGGAGTGGGAAGAAGAGGTGAGCCTGGGAACTTGGCAGCAGAGCTCAGAGCTTGCCCTCAGCTCTGTCCTCATAGCACAGCTCATTGTCTTGATGGGGAGCAGCAAAGGTGGGGACCACAGGGACGTGGACACCGGCAGCTGCCAGGCAGTCTGTTCTTGTTTTACAGCAGAGCTGCCTCCATGGTCCAGGTCAAATCCAGTTGAAAACCAGTAGCAACAACAGAAGAAACTCCAAAACTATGGCCTATTCTTTTTTTTAACTTTATTCTTGTGTTGAGTAATGCTTTGAAAAAAACAAGGTCACTAACTAGAAATAAAATTTGGGGTAAAACAGTTTTTTTTTTTTTAATTGAGACAGTCTTTGCTATGCACTAACGTGCCTGATACTTATATGTAGCTCAAGCTGGCCTCAGAGGCCCAGTAATTTGCTTCCGTCTTGTTGAATACTGGGATTTCAGGAGTTTCCCCCATACACCCAGATTTTATTTTTTATTTTAAGACAGGCTCTCTTAAGTTGCCCAGGCTGACCTTGAACTCACTTGTAGCCCAAGCAGACCTTGAATTTTTGACCCTCCTGAGTAGCTGAGCCACCATGCCTGCTGGCCCTTAAGATCATGATAGTCACCAGGCTGCGTCTTCTGCAACGGCGATTCTCTCTTAATTGTTGAGCTACGTCTTCAGCCCCCAATTGAGGTATTTTAAACATCTCCCCCTGCACTTGCCTGGCTCAGTCCTCATCGTTAAAAGTTAGAGAACAATCTAAGGTCAGTTGAGGGAAGTTGGTGGGAAGGCCATGAGACACGCACCTGTTAGATAATGTCCGTCAGCGAAGGTGGTTTTCATTTCCAAGAGATGTATCCAGTGCTCTGCCTCACTTACGCTTGCCATGAAGTAAGTGGTAACTCCTTCCACCTTTTCTTTCCCTCTAGGCAAATCAGGGATCGACTGAAGAACCAGGTAACTCGGATGCAGGAGCAGGTACCTGGCTTCACCCCTGGCCTGGCGATCCTGCAGGTACTGGAGCATCTTATTCCCGTTAACACCATTCTTACCTAGCCTCTTCACAGCAGTAGAGGCTGCAGCACTTCAGACCTGGGCCTCCCACCTTGTGAAACCTCAGACACACCCATGGCTTCTCACTGTGGGCTCCCTTCTCTGGAGCCCACTCTGGAGCCCAATAACTCCAAGTTATTGATAGGAAGTAGAGTCTAACAACATAGAGGGTAGTATCTACCCAGCTCTTGTGCTGCTTAAGGATTATTGTAAATATAAAGGCTTTTACTTGGGAACTAAAGGGTCAAAGGTGGGGTAGAAACCCTGGGTTAGGATTAAAAATTTTCAGCAACACTGGCTGGCCCGAAATTCCCTACGTTGCCAGGTTTCTAACTCAGAGGGCTCTATCTGCCCTCCTGTATACCACCATGTCCCTCCCTAAAAGATCTTTATTTTTAATTATACATTATTTATAATTTAATTATTTTTAAGTACCTGTGTAAGTGTGTGCCCTTGTGTAGGTGTGTGCACATGTGAACGCAGGCAAGCCAGTGAGTCCAGGAGGAGGGACCAGATCCCCTGGAGCTGGAGTTAGTGATGGGTATGAGCTCCCCAGCGTGGGTGCTGTGAGCGCGATTCTTCCTCTGAACCGCTGAGCCAATGGAAACTCTTGATATGTTAACATAAACATTATGGAGAGAGAACCGTGTTTGAGACAGGCCCTGCTTTGTACCCCAGGCTGACATTGAACTTCAGTGTACTGAGATTATAGGTGTGCACTACCATGCCCGCTTTAGAACTCTTCAATAGTAAAATTTGGTGAGAAGACATGCATTACCTGCGGAAAACTTAAAAACAACAACAACAAAAAAAAAACAACCTTACACATTCATTGACATAGTGTGTGTGCATGTGTGCCCTATCGCTCCTGTGGGATTCAAAGGCAGCTCCAGGAGCTATCTTAGTCAGTGGTACTGTTGCTGTGACGGTACCCCACGAAGGGAAATGCTTGTGTGCCCTGTGTATGCTGGGAGAAGTCAAGAAAGGAGCACACACTGGCATGAGAAATGGAGGCAGGAGCTGATGTAGAAGCCATAGACGGGTGCTGCCTACTGGCCTGCTTGCTCCTCATGGCTTGCTCAGCCTGCTTTTCTGTAGAACCCAGAACCACCAGCCCAGGGATGGCACCACTAATAAACAAAGGGCTGGCCCCTCCCACAGTAAGAAAGTAACGGATGGGCATTATAGTGTATATGTATAATCCCAACCCTTGGGAAGCTGAGGCAGGAGGACCACTGGCAGCCTGGCCTATGTGAGTGTGAGGGCAGCTGTGGCTATACAGCAAAACCCTATACAAAAAAAAATGCAAAGTAAACTTGTTGGACTTAGTAAAAACTACATCTGGAGGGAAAAATACGGCAGAGAAAAATGCCCTGCACCAAAAAAAGAAAAAAAAAAGAAAAAGAAAGAAAGAAAGAAAAAAAAAGCCGGGCGTGGTGGCGCATGCCTTTGAGGCAGAGGCAGGCGGATTCCTGAGTTCGAGGCCAGCCTGGTCTACAGAGTGAGTTCCAGGACAGCTAGGGCTATAAAGAGAAATCCTGTCTCGGAAAAAAAAAAAAAAAAGCCCTGCAGACTTGCCTATAGCCTGATCTTATGGAGGCATTTCCTCAATCGAGTTTCCGTCCTTGGTAACTCTAGCTTGTGTCAAGTTGACATAAAGACTACAGGAGTCATTTCTCCTTCCACTGTGTGGGTCTTGGAGAGCTGGACCCCTTCTGTTTCCACATTGGTCTCCTGCTATGTGCTGTTCTGATTGAAGAAAACCAGTCTGGACCTGTAGATTGGTGGTAGAGCACTCACCTAGCATGTAAGGGACTCTAAGTTTAATTTTTAACATTCTCTCTCTCCCTCCCCCTCTCTGCCATCTTTCTTATACACCCCAGAACCACCTGCCCATAGGATTGCACCATCAACAATGAGCTGGGCCCTCCCACATCAATCACTAATTAAGAAAATGCTCCACTGACTAGCCCACAGAACAGTCTGGTGGGGCCATTTTCTTAATTAACGTTCCCTCTTCCCAAATGACTCTAGCTTGTGTCAGGTTGACATGGAATAGTCAAGAGTCAACAGTTTTGGGTTTTAGTGGTTTTTTTATTTGTTATTTGAGACAGATTTGGTGGCCACAGTTTACGGCCTTGGACTTATGACCATCACCTTGCCCCATCCTCCTGAGGGCTGGGATTGGCAGTGTGTAGCACCAGGACAGCTCAGTTCAGTTTTAGAAAATATTTGCAAAATACTGAAGCCTGAGTAATCACTGTTGGTTCTTTCAAGAAAAGTTGGTTTTCTGTGGAAGAGCGCATCTGGTTCATCTGGCAAGGCAAAATAACACAAATGCTTTGCCTATTAATAGCACCGAGCTTCCTTCACAGACAGCAGGGGAACTGTGGGAACCTCCGGATTCTTTACATAAAATCCTCAAAAGACGCCCAGGTTGAAGTTTAATAACATCAATGGTTGGTGTTACCCACCAAGAGCATTCCTTAGTGAAACTGCCGTCTGTCTTTCCTGAGGGACCATGGCTGGTAGATACACGGAGAATAGTGGGGTTGCTATGGTATCCTTGGTCTGTGCTGCCACCATCAGACTTGCTGCCACCAGCAGACTTGCCCACTGTTACTTCATACCACCAATACAAAAGCCAACCCAATTTAAAAAAAAGGAAAAAAAAAAAAAGACAAATGACATCATACTCTATAAAGGTTGTCAGAATTTAAAGTGGCATTCCTTATGACAAACCTTTGCAAAGCGGTTCACAAAGGGACAGTCGTCACACATGACTGCTTCCTAACTGTATCATCAAAGTCTCTACCAATATACTATAACTTTACAGAAAACCACAACCACCTCATACAGAAAGCAGTTCTGCTCAGCAGTTTACTGCCTGTCCAACCGTAGCCTCACATCATCATTTCCATGCAAACACTTGCTATCTATCCCTAGAGCTCTTGCCTCAGCCTCAGGCACCACCACCACCACCATCCAGACACTCCCTATATAGCCCAAGCTTACCTTGAACTCCTGCCTCAGCCTTAAGTGCTACAATTATGGGTTCATGAGGGAATATTGACAAACTCTGGTTACCTTCTGTGCAGTTTTCTCTCTGATCGAAAGATTCATCCAATAGGGAGGCAAATAGTTGCTGAGGCAGATGTCCAGATGGGTGCCTGAAGGATTGATTGGGTGGCAGAAATAGCTTGCATTTGAAACTTGCTTCAGAGTCACCATCTTCCTTGTCCCACGTTCTGTCTGGCCACATATGCCACTTAATCCTTTGTAAACCTCTGTCCCTTATGTATCAAAAACTCAGAACAAGTGGTAGTTAAATACCGCCTCCCCTGACCCACTCGGCTGTTTATCCACATCGCCTTAGCAGAGCAGAAATACAGAAGGTTATGGCTGTGCCTGGTGTGCTCTGTGTGTGGTAGCTTTTTATTTTTATTTTTTAAACCTCCAATAACTAAGAACCAAAGATTTGTGTGGTGGGTGTCTACCTGGTACATTTGGGGACTGGTTACTTCTTAACTCATTCTTACTGTTTTTGTGGGAAGAACTGCATGCCTTAGGCATGAATTGTGACTCTGGGCTGGAGGTGTAGCTCAGTGACAGAACACTTGCCCACTATGCACCAGGCTCTGGGTTTATCCTCAACATTGCAAAGGAGAAAAAGAGGGGGGGGGGGGAGAGAGAGAGAGAGAGAGAGAGAGAGAGAGAGAGAGAGAGGATGAGAATGAGACTCACATCTGTAACTCAGTGGACTAAGCTATGTCGCTTGGTCCAGCAGTTCACTGAGACGTCAAAATGGAGTCAGTCGCACTAATGTTCGATGGCACTGAGTTATTTATCTGACCTGAGGAAAAGCAGCCGAATTGTCCTGGCAGGCCAGTTTCCCCAGATGTATCAGTTGTGACCTGACTTTGCCTTATCTGATCTTTTTTGACCCTCCCTGCCTCCTTCCAGAGGAAGTAACTTTGAAATGGTAGCTGAGTTTTCTTCTTGCTTTCTTCAGCCTTTTCTGACTTAGAAAAAAACAAACAAACAAACAAACAAAAAAACAAAATGAAACAAACAAACCAACCCCCAAGCACCTCTGCTTTATGAAATGAAAGAAACCCAGCTCTTTGAATTGTGGGTTCTTCCTTTTTTCCTTCCTTCCTATTCCCCCTCCTTCAGTGTACAAAAGGTTCTTACATATCTGGATTGGGTCTTAACCCATTATTGTAGCCAAGGATGGCTCTGAACCTCAGATCCTTCTCTTTCTACTTCCCTAGTGCTGGAGTAACAGCCGCCTGCCACGATATCCAGCTTAAGTTCTTTTAACCAAACTTTTTCTTAGCAATACTTGTTAAAATTGACTTCAACTTTATTGATTTTGCAAGTATCTACTATAGTCTAAGTAGTTTCTGCTGCCTGTGTCTAAGCAATGAGACAATGGTGTAGACCTCCACTCTTGCTCTTTAGCAATAAAATGTTACCATCCTGTCTTTTCCTCAGACCTCCTGTCTTTTTTGCTTTGAAGTTTTGTTATCTTCCACACCCATGCCAGAGAGAGGGTCTAAGGTTATCTCTCTTCAAAGCCTGTGTGATACATGCTTGTAATCCCAGCACTGGCTCAGTGGAGGTGAGAGAACTAGGAATTCAAGGCCAGTCTGTTCCTGTGTGTGTGTGTGTGTGTGTCTGTCTGTCTGTCTGTCTGTGTCTGTCTGTGTCTGTCTGTATCTGTCTGTCTCCTTTTCATGGGGCTGTTGACCTATGGAATCTGTGTCTTGGATCTTGAATCTATTCCCTGCTTTATACCTCTTTTCCTCCCACCCTGGGTCACCCTGTGACTGCTCACTGGTTTTCTGTTCTAGTCTAAAAACTTCCATTCTTTTTAAGTATATAAATAAACCTGCATGTGTGTCTGCACTACTGCATATCTGGTACCCACATAGGCCAGAAGAGACCATTGAATTCCCTGGAACAGATGGCTGTGAGCCACCATACGGGTACTGGAAATCCAGCCCAGATTCTTTGAAAGAGCAGTCAGTGCTCTTAGCCCCTGAACTCTCTCTTCAGCAGGAAGCTCTTGTTAAAATACAAATCTCATCCTAACTACACTCCCTCTTTACTGAGGGATGACGGTAGATAAGTGTTTATGCTGGTTCAAAGGTTCTGTATATATTTGTGATTGTGCTAATTGTTAAATTACCCCTTTAAGATAAAAGCTGTCCCAACAGTAAAGACATCTTAGGGCTTGCCCAAAGCCACTCAGGAGGGATGAGTTTGGCACCCCAACCAAGCCCTGGGTACAAAACCTGCTTGTTTCTTTTTTTGTCACCATATAAATCAACTCTTCTTAAGGGAATAATAGTTTATTCTGATCCAATTACAAATAGCCATGATAGGTCAGAAAATGTGGATTCAAAGGATCTGAAAAGGAACCATGGAAAGGTTACATGAACTTTTATAGTCACCCAAAAGAAAGTTATCAGACCACATGTTTGCAAAGTACATAGCTAGGGCCATCACGTTTGTGGGCTACACCAAAGCAAGGAAACACACTTAGATACTATCTTTGTCCTCAGTTCTAGGGTTAATGGAGGCTAACCTTGTCAAGCTTATTTCTAGAGTTTTATCTAAAGGTTGTGAGGAAGTCAGATAGAAGGTGGATAGCAAGTGGAGCCCGGAAAGATAGCCAGAGGTCACTTTGGCTCTTAACTGGCAACAGTCTCTTTTCATTCAGAATGTTCTATTTAGCCAGGTCGGCAGTCTGCAGGATCTCAAACTCATTACATCAGTATGCTCTTAAAGGATGTCAGTGCAGCCAGGGTGGTGCTGCCAGGGCAGAGGTGCACAGCTGTGAATTAAGTCCAGACTGGAAAACCAAACTGCAGAACATGCATGATCTGGTCCAAGTATATACTTGTTAGATTTTCTCCCTCCCCCCCTTCCATTCTATTTCTTTTCTTCTCAAACTTACTTTGATTTCTGCTATAAAAAATATGTGTGGTAGCCATAGCAGAAGTCTGGATCCTCTAAAGGAGCTCTGGTGTGAGTTTTCACAAGGTGGCCACAGTCTCCACAGTCTCTCCAGAAGTTGGGAGTAGCTGTAAGTCTTGGACATGGTTTTAGAGCTGGCCTTGGCGAAGTTGTCCAGAGTGGCAGAATAGCCCCTGGCTGGTGTGTATCAGTCATCAATACTGGCTATCAAAGCTTCCTGGGCACAGGAACAGAGATCATGCTAATGCCTCAGGGGACACAGAACCACTATGGCTGTCACCTTTCATGGGAATGGGGCTTGCCGATCTTTATTCCTACAGTAACCTCTCTGCAGAACGACCATGAAAAGCTTGGCCAATATGGTTACCTCCTCGCAGGACCTAACATCAAGTCCAACTTGACCGTAGCAGCCCACATCTGCACGATCTTTAGAACAGCATCCTTTAGAGATGCTCTTAAGAGAATGTCAGTGGTCACAGAGTCCTCGATAGGCAGGGAGAACAGGTAGATCTCACCAAGGCCCTTGATCTTTGTATTCTTGACCAGATGGCCCAGCTTGGAAATGGGGATCCTCTCATTGTCCTGTTTTAGCTCCATGAACCATGGGACCTCACCATGGCCCCTAAGATGGATAGCTGAGCCTTCCTGAGCCTGGGCCCCCAGTCCTCCTGTGGCACCTGCCATATTTCTGAGGAAGAAGCTGATGGCTAGTGGGTGTTTTGGGTTTTGTTGTTGGTTGGTTGACTGGTGGCTTTTTTGAGACAAAGTCTCATGGAGCAGATGCTGGCATTGAACCTGCTGGGCAGCCAAGACTGCCTTGAAATCTGTGCCCACCTCAAAAATGCAGGGATTACAACTGCGTGCCCAATGGTGTAATGATGCATGCTTGTGATCCAAGTGCTCAAGAAGCAGTGGCAGGCAGATGTTTGTGAGTTCAAGGCCTACCTAGTCTACATAGCAAGTTCTTGGCCAGCCAGGACCGTATCTCGAGACCCTGTGTGGAAGAGAAAAGAATAATCAAACTTTAACATACACTCTGTCTGGCTGTTATAAAAAGTGTTTGCAAAGGCCCTGAACCAGGGTTTATAATCCCAGCATGTGGGAGGCAGCGGCAGGAGGGTCATAAAAGATTCTAGCCCATTTTGGGCTACATGAGACCCAGGTTGATCTCAAACTCATATCAGTCTCCCTCCTGCCTCAGCCTTCTAAGTGCTAGGATTACACATCGGGCTTAGTTTTGTCTTGTTGGGCCCCACCCCTTTGCAGGAAGGGATTACCACTCTGGATGAAATGCTTAAGTAACATTCTTGATAAATCATTGGGATTAAGATGTGTTCTGGGGAACCAGTCTACCACCCACCCACTTGACTGCCAGTCAAGAATCTAATGTTCTTTAAACATTCTTGCATCTAGTCTATCATTGGTTACATAACCAGCTCCCTTAGAGCTGGGGACGTACTGCAGGCTCAGCATGCAGGAGGCAGGACTGAAAAGCAAAGCTTAATCTCCAAGATTCGAGTTCCTCCTGGGTCCCAGCCTGAGGATAGGATGCTTTGCCGGCTACAGAACGGAGAGAAGCAAAACACTGCAGAGAGATCTTGACCTAAACATGGGGAGGTACTTGTGAAATACGTTTTTACAGATAACTTAATGCAATAAAGAATCACAAGTATGATCATGAGGAAGAATGTGTACAGTGTAATGGGGTCAGGGTTCAAAGGGTACAAAGGCTCCCACACTGACACCCGTCAGGTGGGCGCTGGTTTGCTCCTCCTGTGGTGTCTGTTCTGTATAAGCTAGCCCAGTATCCCCGTCTTACTGGTTTCACTACAGTCTGGCTGATGGTGAGCATTTTTCCATTGTCCCTGGATGGTCGGTGCCTTTGGGAACTTCTGCCTCTCTAGTGTCTTTTTGACTGATGATAATTTCTCAGTTCCAATTACTCATCTATTACTCCTCCCACATTTCTGGAGACCTGTAGCATTCTCTCACCTTGTCTACAGTGCAGGCACAGGGCAATAACATCTGCATGCCCTTCCCCACCCTCCTTTGTCTTCCATAGAAGTTCTCGGCTCAAACGTTCCTTTTATCCAAACTAAAATTGCAGAAGTTTTCCTGTGCACTTTGCCTTTCCCTAAGTGGCTGATTTGCATGTATTTATTATTCCAGGTTGGCGACAGAGATGATTCCAATCTTTATATAAATGTGAAGCTGAAGGCTGCTGAAGAGGTAAAGCCAAGAACAGGGATGCTGGCATCCTTCCTCACTACCTCCCCAGGTCCTGTTGGTCACCCCTTTGCCCTGTGTGGCCCTCCCCACAAAACTAATTTAACTATTGGGCAAGGCGGAGTCAGGTGACCTAGCCGGCTGACTTCTCCCTGTGTGCTTCTCATTGATGCTTTTCTTCCCTGAGAGCCAGGTGAGAGGCTGTGGAATGGTGCTGAATGTGATGGTGACAAAGGGGCTGATTCTTCTCCACACAGGGCAAAATGACACCCGATACTCCATTGCTTCAGTTACAGTCCTTCAGAGAGGCAGGCTGTCTTAGTTAAGGTTTTACTGCTGTGAACAGACACCATGACCAAGACAACTCTTATAAGAACAACATTTAACTGGGGCCGGCTTATAGGTTCAGAAGTTCAGTCCATTAACATCGAGGAGGGAGCATGGCAGCATCCCAATAGTCATGGTACAGGAGGAGCTGAGAGTTCTACATCTTCATCTGAAAGCTGCTAGCAGAATACTGACTTCCAGGCAGCTAGGATGAGGGTCTTAAAGCCCACACCCACAGTGACACACCCACTCCAACAAGGCCACACCTTCAAATAGTGCCACTCCTTGGGCCGAGCACATACAAACCATCACACAGGCCCAGGTCTCAGGTTCTCATACCATTTCCCTGTTTCTTGTGTTTATTTCTGCAGATTGGGATCAAAGCCACTCACATTAAATTACCAAGAACATCCACAGAGTCCGAGGTGAGCGTGTGGATACACGTGGTGAGGTGTCTCCCTGTCTGCTTGCTTTGGTGGGACTTCAGGGGCTGAGATACACTTTGCAGACAGAAAATATTTCTTTACAGCCTTCCCTTCCCCCTTTCAGTGTCTGGGATTAATTAGTACAAATCAACTGTGGCACTACTTTTAGGTGTTAAAATACGTCATCTCCCTGAATGAGGATGCCTCTGTGCACGGATTCATAGTGCAGCTGCCTTTAGACTCAGAGAATTCCATTAACACCGAGGCAGTCATCAATGCCATCGCACCCGAGAAGGATGTGGATGGGTGAGTGCTCCGCGTTGGCTTTATTTAGAGCACGATTCTATTCTGGAAGCATAGCGTGTTTGTTTCTAGAGGGCAGAGAGAGGCTCCACTCCTTCCTCCTCATTTGACTGTTTTAGGTTGACGAGCGTCAGTGCTGGGAAGCTCGCCAGAGGTGATCTAAATGACTGCTTCATCCCATGCACACCCAAGGGATGCTTGGAACTCATCAAAGAGGCAGGTAAGAGTGAGGGACACCAGCAGGAAAATCGTGAGGACTCGCCTCTGCCTGCCAAACCCTGGGACTGCAGGTGTTTTCACAAGCACGCTGGCTCTGCGCCGATTTCCTTAGCTGTTAGTTAAACTTAACTACAGCATGTGCACTCCGCGGGGCTGGAGCGACAGTGCAGCATTTTCTTGAGGTTCTTTGTGAATCAGGACCACTACGACCCACTTCCTCTGCATTGCCATGTATCTAGAAAGCTCTTAGGAAGCTTTGCCTTCCTGTTGGCTTCAAGAGAACTAACTTGCCTCACAACCAAGGATTCAGCCCCCTGCGCTGAAAGCAAAAAGAAGCAAACAAACAGACCAGAGAGAGTTTTTTCCTAAGAGATAGCAGAACCAAGATTTGAACCCAGGGTTGTGTATATTCAAAGCAACTTATTTTGGGGGTGGGACTCCTAAATGCCAATGAGAATTCTGACAGTACAAAGTGAGTAAAGTTGTGGGTTCCTGTCCCTGGAACCAGCCCCAAGTCAACTGTGGTTCCAACACTAGACAGATGGCTGGAGCGGATCTCGTGAACATTCACCCCCCCATTACTTCAGTACATAGCTAGTACCTTTGTATTTTAGTTTCCTTATGAATACTTTTAGCAGAGTTTATTTTTTGCACAGAAATGAGTCCTGTTAGAAAGAAGTAGGTCAGAAGTTTCAAGGGAGGCGTTTGGCCAGAGTTAGTAATGAAAGTTGTCTGTGGTTGGCCAGCAAAGGCCAAGCCAGAAGCCTTGACCCAGCTGTGATAGTTCAGAACTACAATTTATATTCTTCAGTGTGTTTAGCCAATATTTATTACAGCTTTATAGGAAAGAGTCCCATGAGCTATTACACCCGGGACTTCCCGGTGTCCCACAAGCTACTGTTACCTTAAGGTAGCTTCAAATCTTTGCTGAGTCTTAATTAGTAAAGTTGTCATTGGTCAATTGATTGGGTGATTTGCAGAGCTGAGAATGAAAGCCAGGGGCTCCAGCATGCTAGTCAGTCGTTCTGTAGTTGACCCATGCATTCAACCCAGCAATGGACTTGTCAATTGGTTCAAACTACGAGGACTTCAATTCTAGTGTAGTCATGGTGTTAGCGTTCTCTAAGTGCTGGTCTTCTGATGAAATTGATTCTTTTTAAGTGTGGTTTAAATCCCAAGCAAGGGTTCATAGCTTTTCAGCCTTGCCAGGGTAGAGTGGCCAGGCAGAGTATTTCGGAGCACTCTGCTCCCTTCTGTCTGGGCGGCGCATTTCAGGCCCCTCCCGTGCAGCTTTCTCCCTGTTCTCTTCTCATGTTAGACAGACGGTCATAGCTGCATCTCACAGGCCAGAGGGCGAGGGAGAGACTTGTCACTTCTGTGGGATTCAGGTTTCCATTCCAAAAAGCACCACAAGGCCTGCCTGTGCAATCCAGGCCAGCTAGTGTCTCAAAAGAAGCACAAGCCTGAGGCAGTTCCATGGAAGAGCCCAGGCCTAGTGTGTGTGAGTGAGGCCTTGAGTTTGGTCTCCAGCCCTGGGGTTGGGGGTGGGGGGGTGGGGGATGTTGGCAAAGTGCCAGGAGTGCAGGTGCTGAGTCAGCGAAAGGCTTTCCAGCCACTTGCAGTTCCTGTTATCACTCCCCAGGAGATAACCCTGTGGTTCAGGCCCTAAGCCAGGCAGAACTTTGGATGAGAAACTGTATGAATAAACTCCCTGTATCTGGGGAGTCTTGCTGATACTAATATGATTCTCTCCTCTGCCCTGACCCTGTTCCAGATGCCGTAGTTTTCATGACTGTTTTGCCCGCGTAGTTTAATCTGATAGCTACTTCCATATGGCTGTTAGCTGTGTGTTGAGGTTTCTTTTTTGAGTGTAGGATTTCTTCCCACTCCCTCATGACTCAATGAACAGATCTTGGCCTAAGCGGAACCCCAAACCCTACTGCAGGCAGGACAGTGGGCAGGTCCCAGGCTGAAGCTGGAGCTGAGGCTGTGCTTGGCACAAGAGCGTTCTTAGGAAGATTTCTGTCTGATGCAGACGATCTGCTTCTATGCACTTTTGCTGTTTTCCTTCCGGGTGGTGTGTGAACGAGGGCAGCTGCTTCTCCATCTATAATGTGTGCTGGCTTCTCTTGCAGGGGTGCAGATTGCCGGAAGGCACGCAGTGGTGGTTGGTCGAAGTAAGATAGTTGGTGCACCGATGCATGATCTCCTTCTGTGGAACAATGCCACGGTGACCACCTGCCACTCCAAGACTGCCAATCTGGACAAGGAGGTAGGCAATCCAAGGTAGCGTAGACATCCAGCCTGTGTGCACATGTGGGGACATTAGCTCTCTAACCCCAGTAACTGTGCTGTGCTTCATGTCTCATTGTCCAAGAGGAAGGAACAAATTCAAATCACAAACTTGCTAACATTTATCCATATCTTTCTGTCATTCTGACCATGTACTTTCTACACCAGCATGCCCCATGACAGACAGGGTTTAGCAGTGGAATTATGCCATGTACAGATCTCCCAGGCAGGTTGTTGGCCTCGAATGGAGGTACTCCAGATGAGGTTGAACAGTGGGCATCTCTCGCTGTCCTTTGTTTTTTATTGTTAGGCTGGGGTTGAACTCCTTAGAGTAGGCAGAATTTTACCACTGAGCTACATTCTTAGCTTCAGCAGCTTATTCTTGATCCTTAAGTTGGATTCCTGAGTCCAAAATGTCACATGGCTGTGTCCTGTAGGCAGAGAACAAGATGGAGGCCTGGTACCCCCTCTTTAATATTCTCAATAATATTCTCAAACTGTCCTGGGTTGATGGTGGGAACAAGTGCCTTCCATAAACGAGGGTTCCATCACCAGGAATGTTGTCCTAAGTCTGGCTCCAAATCTGTGCTCTCTCCACCCTCACTGGTTCTCATTGCCTTTCCTGTTAGGGAAAATACCTAGAGAAAGGGGCTTCTGGCATGTGTAGGATTGAGTATGGCATGGGATTGGGCCAGCAGAAACTCTGGTTTGCATTTGAGGCCTTACCCAGTATCCCTGAAAGTGTTACTGATAACTAAAGATGTTAATATCACAGCTCATGATTTTCCTTTGTGTGTGTGTGTGTGTGTGTGTGTGTGTGTGTGTGTGTGTGTGTATTTGTGTGTTTTGATTATTTAATTTCTGAAGTCTAGATCCCTCCCCTCCTTAGGTAAATAAAGGAGACATTCTGGTGGTTGCCACAGGCCAGCCTGAGATGGTGAAGGGGGAGTGGATCAAGCCTGGGGCTGTGGTCATAGACTGTGGGATCAATTATGTTCCAGGTGAGTGGTGCCGGACAGAGAACCAACCACAGCACATTTTATGTCAAGTACCCGGTTTCAGTGAGGAGGTTGTCTGTGTGCTGTCCTGCCTGGGGTCAGAGGTGTGGCTCCCCTCTGCTCTGCTAATCCTCAGTTGACTTAGTACAGAGAGAGTGGGAGAGGGGATAGCTGTATCATAGCTTATTTGTTTGTTTGCTTGCTTGTTATCTCTTCCGGTAGCCATAACTGTCCTGTACCAGCTTCCTGAATGCAGGACTACAAGTGCACAGGACCTCTCCTGGCTTCTGTTCTGCCTTTGTATACCCGTTGCCCTGTATTCTAAGGAAGGCACTGGAGAGATTTTATGATAAACTACAGTAGGATTTCCTTGTCTGTGATCTTGCTTTCCCTGGTTTCAGTTACTCAAGGTCAACTATGGTCCAAAAATATTAAAGGGAGAGCTCCTAAGACATTAGTGAGGTTGTTTCTTTGTCTTTGAGTCATGGGTTCTTGCTATAGTTCTTGCTGGCTTGGAACTCATTATATAGACCAGGTTGGCCCTGACTTCCCTGAGATCTGCCTGCCTCTGCCTCCGCCTCCAGGGTGCTAAGATTAAAGGTGTGCACCACCACACCTGGACGGTTAATGAATTTTAAATTGTTTGCCATCCAGAGTGGCTTGAAGAAGTCTTGTGCCATCCTTCTCTGTCCCACTTCTTCCTGCTTGGGACAGGAGCCACTCTTTTGTCACCTGTATACATTCTGACTTGTCACTACTCTATTTTGCCTGTTAGTTGCTTGGTAATCTTCTCTTATCAGATGTGAACTTAGGTCATTAAATTGGTGACAAGTGCTTTTACCCACTGAGCCATCTCCCTTGCATCTTCTATCTATGTGACAGGTTGTTCTCTCAAAAGAAATGTCCAAGAACAGTTAGTACAGGATATCCACATGCATATATATATATATGTGTGTGTGTGTGTGTGTGTGTGTGTGTGTGTGTGTGTGTGCTTTTTTATTGCATGTGGGAACAGTGACTACTTAATCACTGAGCAGTATAGCAGGCCTTGGGCTCTGTGCCTGAATATGGCCTAGTTGTGGACTCCGTTCATTCATTCATTTTGTAGTTGTGGGAATCAGACCCAGGGCCTTGTGCATGGTACACGAGTGCTCCCCCCTTGAACCACAGCAGGAATCGCCACTCTCTGTATTTGCACTTCAGATGGCTTCTTCAGTTCCCCTCCTCCATGTCAGTTCTTCCTAAATCATATCTGATTTTCCTTTCATCCAGAGGTGATCTTTGTCTTCCCCCTCACTCCAATCCCACAGAACTCGGCATTTGGGGTGTGTCTTGTGCTCTTCTGGCTCTGAGTTCTGCTCTGGGGAGCTCCTTCCTCAGTGGTCTCTGCGCTGCCTGGTCTAGCATCCTGCCTCCTGACGCTAGCACTCAGATCTGTGGAGTTGTTGAAGCAGTTACAGCAAGGATCATTATTTTTTTTTTCTCCCTTCCCATCTGAAGTTTAAAATGCAGACACTGAGCTGCCAGGAGCATTCGTCACTGTCAAGTTCTCACCGTTTCTAACCTCCCTCCCACTCGGCCTCGCTTTTAAGACAGTAGCTCATAATTGATCACTCATTTGCTGGTGTAATTATCTACTGGGTGCGGAAGAAGTTGCTCTCCTGCCTCTTCCCACTGTGAATACTTGCAATGTGACATCTAAACTCAGTCTGCTTACATCCCCACATCTCTGGATCATAAACTACTACTATGGGCATTTTAAAAAGAGAGACAGATACAAGAGAAAAATGTGGTCTAGGGGTGCAGCTCAGTGGAAGAGTTGCTAAGCTATGCTACACCCTGGATTCCATCCTTATTACTTCAGGCAAAGGGAGAGATTTATTTATTTGTTTACTTATGTACTTGAGATTAAAAAAAAAAAACAAACTGGGTCAGAATCTAGAATTCTGTAGATATGCCTAGGACTTTGGCATTAACATCGATTTCTTATGTAGATATTAAAGCAGTATAGGTGGTCATCAATGTCTCCACTGGCCCTATGCATATGGTCACATAAATAGAAGTAAGACTGAAATGTGTAGTTCCCTGGGAATGGTGGTATCATCGTTACAGGCCAGAGGTGTGTCTCAAGATCCACAGACTGATATATCTTCATTTGATGAAGCAATCTAGTCCACCCCTTAGGTCACTTCTTGGTTCATATTTTTTAAATTGTTTGGGAATTGAGTATCAGTGGTAGAGAAGAGTTTAGCAAACACAAGACTCTGAGTCTCTGAGTTTATCTTATTAAAAATTGAGCCTGGTGGTAGTGCTGCACGCCTTTAGTCCCAGCACTCAAGAGGCAGAGGCAGAAGGATCTCTGTGAGTTGAAGGCCAGCCTGGTCTCCAAGACAGCCAGGGCTACACAGAGAAACCCTGTCTTGAAAAGACAAGAAATAATAGATATAGATAAATAGATAAGAATTGTTCCTTTTATCCTTGTGTGGCTCACACGATGAATCACCTTACAGATTAAGAATGGATTAATGCATACATTTTCCCAGTTTTTACATTTTGATTTGTATTGTTGGGGAGTCAAACTCAGGACTTTGAACATTCTGGGCAAACACGAGTGGCTGGAGCTGGTGACTGGCTTTCCGGGTTGGCTAGTAAAGATACTTGGAGAAGTGCCAGTGCTTTATTTAACAGGGCAGATTCCTCACCTCACCACCTCCACTCACAACCTAAGAGTTTCTGTACTGCCTCTATAGGTAGCAGCCTCCAAACTGAATTTCAGAGCCAGTCTCAAGCCAAACTTGAGTTTTATGTTTGGAAATTTCCATTGACAGGGAAAGTGTGGAGCTAGGAAGGAATAACCATGCTGTTACGTGGCCACTGTCCTCCCGACCACACAGTAGTGGGGAGGTTCTTGTCCCCTCTTCAGCAGGGAATTAAGTCAACCCTCATAGTGTTTGGTCAGTGTGTATGTGTACTGGGCATGTGCAGAAGTCAGGATAACTTTTTGGAATCGGTTCTTGCCTCCCTCTGCCTTGGTGAGATAGTTTCCTTTCCACCATCCTATATTCCCCCAGATTAGCTGGCCCACTAGTTTTCTGGTGATTTTTCTTGTCAACCCCTCAGCCTGGGAATGTTGGACTTACAGGTGCATCCAGCTCCTAACGTGGGGCTCTAAACCATCCTTTATCCCTCCTCCTGCATCCCTAAAAGGCTTTGGGAAGGACTAGAATCTTTCTTGCCATGGTGTGCTGCTTTAGCCTTTCAATACCTAAATTATTGTGAGCAGTTAGGCCTTTGCATTTTTGGACCACAAGTCAGTGCCAAACCTCGAACTGTGAAGGACAGTGATAGTGAACAGGCTCATCCTAGAGACGGAAGCTTCTTGTTTTGGGGTTGTTTTATTTTTTTATTTTTTTGGCTACATCAAAAACCTTCCTCTCCCAGCATAGCAACATGCCTGAAGAGAACTGGAAGTATGCCTAAGATTCTACCAGATCCTCCCCGGGAACTTTAATGCTTCGAGGTCTAGGCCTGTCCCTCAGCGTCTCCCGGAAGTGCACCAGAGCAGGGTGTAGGATGTTCTCTGTGTGAGCGGCGGTGCATCTCTGAGTTTGTTCCCTTGAATAACTGTTCTTCACTGGAGAGATTTGTGCTTCTGGTCCTTTTAAGGGAAGTGTAATTATATTCTTTGCCTTGAGCAAGCATTTAAGAAACTGCTCAGTATTTGGAATGGGATGTTGAATTGTTCCTCCGGCTCCTGCCTGGAGCTCTGTAACTGCTGACAGTTGCTGTAGAAACGTATCTGGCAGCTGTGACATAGTTGGAGCTTTGTGTACCTAAAAAAAAAAAAATTCCTTTGTAGGCCTTGGCAAATTAACATTTGAAAAGGTCGTACATTTTAAGAATAAGAAGCATATTTTATTATTTATCACTAGAGGGACTATAAAAGGATTCTCTGGAATCTGAAAAGCCCCCCTTTTAAAAAGTATTTATTTATTCTTAAATTATTTTAATTTTCTGTTCTTGCCACTTAGACATCTCCTGAGGTTTTTCAGATAATGTAATTTTCTCCCTAGAAGATGGGGACCACCTGCCAGCTATCTAGCACTGGGGATTGGAATAGAATCCAGGGCCCGTCTCGTGCTGGACCAGTGCTCTACCACAGAACTGCACCCCGGGCATGTCCAGTAGCTTTAATTAAATAGACACTCAAGCCTCATGGGACTAATACCCTCTGCAGACGGGGAGCCAAGCTTATAATCAGTCACTACGTCACTGTGCCTCTGAGACTCTATGATTACGTCACTGTGCCTCTGAGACTCTGATTTCTCTCCCTTTCCTGATCCAGATGATACAAAACCAAATGGAAGGAAAGTCGTGGGTGATGTGGCCTACGATGAGGCCAAGGAGAGGGCGAGCTTCATCACGCCTGTCCCTGGTGGCGTGGGGCCCATGACCGTGGCAATGCTGATGCAGGTATGGCCCAGAAAGTTCTGGATTATTCTAGAGACTTTCCTACCCAAAGACACCACTAAGACCCACTCAGAAATTAGGCTGGGATAAGAGTCTGTTGGAGGAAAGATGGGGGAGAGAACAAACAATGGCATCCCTCACATTGATAGAGGAGGTGGCGCCCTTAAGTCCTTTGGGGTCTAGAACTGAAGTACAAACACGCTGGCTGGCTGTACACCTGCTGGTGTGGGTGAGACAAAGACCTCGGAGCTCGGTGCCTTTCTCCCTTCTAGCTGAGGTGTTTACACGGAGGGTGGGGGTGGGGTGTTGGGGTTGTGGATGGATTTCGTTGGTCTGAACTGTGGTGACCTGGGGCTCAGACCTGCTGTGTGGAGTTAAACTATTCACTGCTTCTCTCTCTGTCCCTCTCCCTTTGCCCAGAGCACAGTAGAGAGCGCACAGCGCTTCCTACAGAAATTTAAGCCAGGGAAGTGGACAATTCAGTATAACAAGCTGAACCTCAAGACACCTGTCCCAAGGTAGGCGTGAAGTGTTGTTGGTTAGAAGGTTGTGGCTGGTCAGGGTTAACTGCTGGGTACCATGGGTCCACGTGTGCGTCGTTGATTGGGGGGAAGAGCCTGTTACTAGTGTGGGGTTAATTAAATATGGTGACTAAAGAGTGACACCCATCCTTGTGTTTTTAAAGTGACATTGCTATATCACGATCTTGCAAACCAAAGCTCATCGGGAACCTGGCCCGAGAAATCGGGCTGCTCACAGAAGAAGTGGAATTGTACGGAGAAACGAAGGCTAAAGTCTTGCTGTCAGCATTAGATCGCCTGAAGCTTCAGCCAGATGGGAAATATGTCGTGGTGACTGGGTATGTGCATTCTGTGGCCAGTGGGCTTCACATTCAGCCATCCATTGTCACCAGTGAGGCATTTGCGCATGTGTGGGAGAGCCGTCAGCTTGGTCTCTTTGTTTGTTGTTTTAAGGTTTTATTTTTGTTTTAAATTATGTTCAGGAGAGCATGTATAAGTGTGGGTGCCCACAGACTCCTAAAGAGGTGATTGGTTCCAGGGGATCTGGTGGCCTCATGTGGCTTCTTAGGGCATCAGGCATGCATGTGGTACACATACATGCATGCAGGTAAAACACTCATATACATAAAATAAAAACAAATAAATACATCTTTTTTTAAAGTGGGGGACGGGGCTGGAGAGATGGCTTGATGATTAAGAGCCTAGGCTGCTTTTCCTGGAGGACCAGGGTTTGAATCCCAGCACCCACAGCTGTCTGTAACTGCAGCCCTGAGGGGTCTGATGCCCTCTTCTGGCCTCCTCAGGCACTGCATGTTGTGGACATGTAGGAAAAAAAAATGTCAATTTTTTTGGAAAAAAACCTTAAAATCATGGGACATCAGGGTCAAGGGTCAGTTATATGTCTTGTGAGTAGAGCTAACCTTCTTTACAGTTGTATTTATTATTATTTACTATTGTATATGTAAATGATGTCTGCATGCAGGGGTGCAAGTGTGGAGGTGGGGGGACAGTTTTGTAGAGCTGGTAGAGATGCCACCTCTCTATGAATTCTGGATGAAACTCAGGGGAAGGCTGTACCTGGGGCTATGATCGTGAGCTTAGATGGCTTGTTAGGCACATGGGTGCTGGGACGAGAACTCAGTCCTCTCGAAGAACAGCAAGTGCCCTTGACCACTGAGCCATCTTGCCAGCCCCTTGTTCTTACTATTTAGATTATTATTAGACTGTGCAGTGACTTGGGTGACATTAATTTTATTGTTTCTTTCTCTCTTCTTTGAAGAATTACTCCAACACCGCTGGGAGAAGGGAAGAGTACCACCACGATCGGGCTGGTGCAGGCCCTCGGCGCCCACTTGCGACAGAACGTTTTTGCGTGTGTGCGACAGCCTTCGCAGGGCCCCACCTTTGGGATAAAAGGTGCTGTGGGCAGAGGCGCCTGCCTTCCCCTGCCTTTCCTTTAGTCTTCCCAGACTGAATCTTTACCCAGGAGGCCTTGGCTGGCTTAGATAGCTGAAATGTTTGCTTCATTTTGTTTCAGACATTTGTACTGTGGTGCATTTGAGAAAGGCTTTCGTTGTTACCCCAGGTCTATCATTTTGACATATGCAGAGAATCTCAGGATGTGTAAAATGGAGTTCAAAGGGCTTTTATTTGACCCCAGTATCCACTCCACTGTCTGTCTTAGTAACAGCAAAGGAAATCCTAGCTGCTGGTCCAGGCTTACACTGAAATGGTCCAGCCACACCGATGTCTCCCTGTCTCATTTAGTGAATGCTTTCTGCTAGGTACCGTGCTAAGCACTTTGTGTTTTCGTCATTCTCTCCTCCCATGAGATGTCATCACCGTTTATGATAGCAACAGTGGGACTTTACTGGTGATTTGGTTAAGGCTCCATCACACAGTTAGTTAGTCAGTTAGTTAGTTAGTTGGTTAGTTGGCTGTGGGTGAGTGAGTGAGTGAGTGAGTGAGTGACTTAGTTCACGCCACAGCCTATGTGTGGAGGTCAGAGCACCACCTCCTAAGTTTATTCTCTCTTTCCATCATATGGATCCTAGAGACTTGGCTGTCAGGCGTGGCAGTGTGTGTCTTTACCCCATTAACTCTCACGAGCCACTAGTGCAGTGGTCTCAACCCATGGGTCCCGACCCCCTTAGGGTCACATATCAGATATTTACATTATGATTCATAAGTAGCAAAATTGTGCAGCTAAAAGAATTTTATGACTGTGGGTCACCGCAACAAGGAGGACTGTATGAAAGGGTCCCAGCACTGGGAAAGTGGCGAGCCACGGTGGCTCCTGCCTCACGCCCATTTCGTCCTCTGCACACCACACTTGAGTAGGCGAGGACACTGGATCGCCGTGTTTAACCTCGCCGCTTCGGCCACTGTGCTGCTCTTTTTGGTTCCTTCATGTTATTTATTGGCATTGTGTATTTATTTTGCACGCATTGGTTGAGATTAAATTAAGGCCATCACACGTGCTGGGCATACACAGCCCCTGAGCTACACACACACACACGCAGACATGCTTCTGCTGTTGTCTTAGCTTCCACTGCGCATCTTCAGTGTACATGGTGCTGTGCCACATAATGGCTCCTTGCACACTTGTGCGTTGTGCACCCCAGACCACCCCATGCCCTCCCTCCTCTTTCCTCCTCCCCCTCCCATTGCTCCTCTCTGTTTTCCTAGACAGCGTTGCTTCTACTTTCAAAACATACTCTTTTAATTGAAACTGGTTTTATTAATTATACTATGTTCTTAGAGGCGGCTTTTCCTTTTGCTGGCTGACAAGGGATCATCTGCCGCTTGTTCCAGTAGTTAATGTTCTCAGCAGGCACACCTCTTCGCTCCTGCCAGCTCTGACTTGCTCTGTCTGTTAGTTTTCTTTTGTCTTTGAGACAAGGTCTTCCCAGGTATTTCAGGCTGCCCTGGAACACACTGTGTAGCCCAGGTTGACCTGTTTGCTGTCTTCCTACCTCCCGAGTGCTGGAATGGTGTGTATGTGCCGCTGTGCCCCGCCTTGGAGCTTGTTGTAATAACCCCCCTTTTGACTCTGGAAGCCTTGTCCCTTATTCCAACTCGAGAACCCAGTGTTCTCTTTCCTCATATTGAATTTTCCTCCTTGCGTTGTCTTCCTCACAAAAATGAAACCTGTTCTTTCGGGCTGATATTTACGGCATCCTTACAGCATCCTGGACATCTTGACCGGCCTCTTGTTGACCACATGGGCTACAGCACCCTCGAGGCTCAGCTGTTTTCTGATAGCTATCTTATGTTCTAGAAGAGCTGGTGTCTCTGTTCGGTGTGTACCTTCGAGATTCCTTTTCTGGAAGCTAGAGTAGCTTCTCGAGTAGGAAGTTACACGGGCTTGCCTTTATGTAGCTGTCATCTGGGTTTCTAACATGTTAGGAATCACGGGGAACCTGCTTCTAAAGATAATGAGTAGGTATGTATGTGTGTGTGCATGTTTCTGTCATTTGCACTCCGATTTCAATTGAGAGCCTATTCAGCGTGAACGTGATCAAGTGTTTCAGTGCGGTAAAGGAAATTAGAAAACACCTGCTCACATCTGTCCAAGTGACGGAGAGAGTAAACAAACAATTTGCTTAGTAGAGATGAAAATGGGTTTGTTGGTCTTTGGGTTCCAATTCACAGAGAAGCAAGTTAACCTGAGTTCCAGCTGTTGCTCTGTCCCCTAGGTGGCGCTGCAGGAGGCGGCTATTCCCAGGTCATTCCTATGGAAGAGGTAAAACAGCTCAGGGTTTGACTGAACCCTACCCTGTGTGATAGATTTTCCTATCCAGAGATGAGATTTAAAAAAAGAGAGTGAGAGAGAATGATTAGTGGGCACTCCACTTGTTTCTTGGCAGGAGCAATATATTAAAAAAAAACTTTATTTGTAGACTTGAGTGTAGACTTGAGACAACAGCTTGGACTCAGGCACAACCTTTCAGTGGGGATAGTCATTTTGAACAAGCAAACACATGCTGCCACATGGTCTCCAGAAGCATCAGGGGCTTGGGGATTCAGGAGCAGTGTGGGGACCCAGAGGGGAACAACTGTCTGTGCTCCTGTGCAGCCTCTGACCTTGGCAGAAGGTTGGGAGTGAGGGGGGGGGGGGTGCTCTGCTCTCTGCACACTTATATGGAAAACTGCTAATTCCTTCGCTGGGGGTTGTTTCAAGGGTCAGATAGCTGGGCATTATTTCTTCTTCAGTATTCACTGTGTAGATCAGTCTGGCCTTGAACTGGTAGCAGTCCTCCTTCAGCCTCCTGAGAGCGTCAAGCATTTGCTTGGCATATAGAAGCCCACTCGTGAGCCTGTCCAAGAGCAGTACTTCAGCCAGCACCCACTGGTGTTAGTGTGGAGACTGTGTTGGTTGTGGGAGGCTGCAGGTTGGAAAAGGCAGAGCTGCTAGAGACTGCTATGGCTTCTGCTCTTTTGTAGTTTAACCTCCACCTCACTGGTGACATCCACGCCATCACCGCTGCTAACAACCTCGTGGCTGCTGCCATTGATGCTCGGATATTTCATGAGCTGACCCAGACAGACAAGGTAGAATGCAGAGGGCGTGGCGGGGGGCGGGGGGGGGGCAGGGGCGGGTGCCTGAATTAGTATTGGTCTCTTGGGTGCTGATGCAAGTGCCATGACAGTAGGACCTCATCTACAGCTCTTTTCTTCTCTTTCTTTAAGGCTCTCTTTAATCGTCTGGTACCTTCAGTGAACGGAGTAAGAAAGTTCTCTGACATCCAAATCCGCAGGCTACGGGTAAGCTTTTGCCTACTAGATAGATGATACCATAAGAAATTTAATTAAAGATAACAAGGATTGAAGGCAGGGGTTTCCCTCATGTCTTTATAAATTATAGTGATTGATCAAATAGTAGATAGAGCTGAAAATTAGTCCTCAGCTAAGAAGAGCGAGGGCGCAGCTTTTTAATGTGAAGATTGAGGGCGGCATGGTGGAGATGTGCAGCTTCTAGGGTCCCTGGCCTCCCCAGCCCTGGGATCTTGAGGACATGTTCTTTGTGGGCCACCTCTTGGTTCAGTCTTCTATGAGACGAGCTTAATAATGCTTGCCCTACATAGATAAAGGACTCTCAGAGTATTAGTAACTTCTGTGTTTTATTTGAATTTCTATATTTATATCCATGTAAAAAATATTTATGTGTATTAACTGTAGGCACGTGTGGGTCGCAGTACTATGTAGAGATTAGAGGACAGCTTTTGGGAGTCAGTCCTTAATTTCCAATTTGTGGTGGCAGGGTCTCTCTGGTTTCTGCTGCTATGTAGAATATCATTCTCTGGTCTCTTTCCATCTTGCATAGGAGTGCCGGGTTTATGGATGTGTACCCCACAACTGGCTTTACCTAGGTTTGAGGAATTGATCTCAGGTCATTGGACTTTTGAAGCAAGTAGATTTACATTCTGAATAATCTACCCAGACCTCTATAGTCAGCAAGCACATGTTTTCACCACATACCCTAATAATTCCTGTCTTCGATTTTTTTTTACATAAAAAATGAAAATTGGCATTCACACAAAAACCTGTGCATACATGTTTTAATGACTCTATTAATAATCTCCCCAAAGTGAGAGAAGTCTTCAGTGTTCTTCAATGGATGAATGGTTAAACAAATTGCCGTGCATCTGTGCAATTAAAAGAAATGAGCGGCTGAAAGGCACAGCAACTTGGTTGACTCTCAGAGGCATTATGTCTAATCAAAGAAGCCAGTGTCCAAAAAAAAAAAGGTCACAGGCTGTGCTTCCATTTCTGTGGTATCTTCAGGGAGACAGGACATCAGACTAGTCTGTGCCAAGAGTCGTGGATCAAGGGACGCTGTAACTATAAAGGAATAGCAGGGGGATATTCCTGTGTAATTCTGTTGAAGTAAGGAAATCGTTTATATGTGCTTATATATGCACATAATAAGCACTCGCTGAAATGGTGTGTGCTGCTTATCAACAGTTCTGTTCAGTTATTTTTAATTCTTTGCAACTTATCTTTTCCTGTGGTATTCAGGAGTGCACCCAGGCCCTCGTGCTTACTAAGCTCCTACTGAGCTGCATCCCCAAACCCTGAAGCTCTGTGGGAGTTTTGTTTTGATAATTTATTTAATGTGTGTGTGTGTGTGTGTGTTTTACACCGCCTTGTGCCCTTGGAGGCCAGAAAAGAGCATCTGGTCCCCTGGAACTGGAGATACAGATATTTGTGAGCTGCCATATGGGTGCTGGAACCTGAACCTGAACCTGGATCCTCCGCAAGAACAGCAAGAGTTTTTAACCCCCAGGCCTTCTATCCTGCCCTGAGAAACTCTGTATTTTGATGCTGCAAGAGTAGCCATGGAGGTTCCTTTACCCAAATGTGTTGTTCACATGTTGCTCTACTTACAACTCTGTTGATAATTTTTGCATCTGGGTTTTTGTTGGTGGTTTTTGTTGCCCGCTGAGAACACACTAGCTAGCTTCCGAGCAGCTTGATATTCCTTAGCTTGTCCTTTCACGCCTCCCCCGAAGCCTGTGCTTCGAGTGTGACCCCATCATGACAGAGCTATAGTCTGAGGTGTGCTGGGTACCATGGGAGGAGCAGGTGACCTGGTACTAAAGGGGCCTCTTGTCAGTAGGGAGAGGGGGCAGTTCACTCAAGGAAATTAGGTCAAGAGATGTTTCTGGGTGCTGCAGTTCCCCTTACAGGGATTAAATTAGGGCCCAGGTTCCTATGCCTCTCTCCCAGGCACTCTCCTGCGTACTTACTGCTTCCTTAGTGGTGGTGGTGGTGGTGGTGGTGGTGGTGGTAGTGGTGTAGGTGTCTGTGTGTTTGAGATGGAGTCTCACTGTATAGCCCTGGCTGTTCTGCAACTCTCATGAAGACCAGGCTGACCTCAACGTCACAGAGAGCCACCTGCCTCATTGTCCTGGAACTGAAGGTGTGTGCCATCATGCCCAGGACAGAGAGTTTTCATCGTCTGCCCCACGGGCTCAGAAGTGGGCGACTGCCTAGTTACTCTTTCTTCCTGTTGCTATGATTAAAAAAAAAACAAACAGACAAAAGCAATTGAAGAGAGAAGGCTCGATTTTGGCTCACTGTAGGTAATCACAGCCCATCGTGGTGGAGGAGTCCCAGCAGGAGCATAAGGCAGCGGGTCACGTGTATCCTCAGTGGAGACGCAGAGAGAGAATGTGTTTGCTCAGCTCACTTTCTCATTTTGTACAATGCAGAGTCACAACTCAAAGCATATCACCTCCAGTGGATGTGTGGTCTTCTCACCTTGATAAACGTAGCCATGATGAGTTCCCCGTGGGCATGCCCAGGGAATGTAACCATGATGAGTTCCCCGTGGGCATGCCCAGGGAATGTAATCATGATGAAGTCCCCGAGGGCATGCCCAGGGACCTATCTTCAAGGTGGTTCTAGACCTCATCACATTGACAGTTGAGATTGACCCTCACCTCCGACAGCAGGTAGTTAGCAGGGCAACTGAGCCGTTTGTGGGTTTCTTTGAAGAGTGTGGAATTCTAGGCTCATGGTCTCATGCAGTGGTGGCGCACACCTTTCATCCCAACTCTCCGAAGGCAGAGGCAGGGGGATTTCTGAGTTGGAGGCCAGCCTGGTCTACAGAGTGAGTTCCAGGACAGCCAGGACTACACAGAGAAACCCTGTCTCAAAGGAGAGGAAGGAAGGAAGGAAGGAAGGAAGGAAGGAAGGAAGGAAGGAAGGAAGGAAGGAAGGAAAGAAAGGGTCTTGCTGGGGCTCTTGACTCCTGTCTGCTGAAGATGAGGAGGGGACTGTTTGATAAGCATTTTCCATTTCGAGAAGTGACCCTTACAGGCACTAAATAAAATTTAAAAGACCCTTTTTTATGTCTTTTTAGAACAGTAAGAAGCCAGGGAAAGTATTGAGCCATAGAAAAGCGTGTAAAAGAGTTTAAATTGATTTTTTTTTTCATTGATTGCTGCTCAATTTTGCCTTTCCTAAAATTTGACTTCAGTTGGGTTTCTTGGGTTTCTCAGTCTGGTTTTTAAAGCTGTGCATATTCTTTTCCATTTCAATATATTTAGTGAATCCAGAAATGCATTGTGGTGATTCTTGGTTGGGGCTGTTTTTGGCTGGGTTGAGGGAAGTCTCTGGAGCTCAGTTACAGAGCAGACATACCGAGTGGGACAGGAAACAACCTCCAGGCTTAGCCAGGGGCTCAGGTCACAGTTTTCCCTTCTAGATTTAAGACACTGCCATTCCAAGGGTTCCATTCCATTCCACAGGCTTGATTCAATCATAGTCCTTATTTCCCTATCTCAATATAAGGTCAATTAAAAAAAAGTATGCTTCTCTGTTTTGACTTTTTGGGGGTGTGGTGGGGGATTATATTAATTTACAGTTCAAAGAACAGTCCATCTTAGTGGGGAAGTTGAAGCAGCAGGGGCTTGAAGCAACTGGTAGCTGACACATCTATAATCAGGAAACAGAGGAATGGGTGGATGGATGAATACTCTTGTTTTAGTTTTGGTTTTGGGTTTGGTTTTGGTTTGATTTGGTTTGGTTGAGACAGGCTGTATAGCCCTGGCCGTCTTGAAATACACTGTGTAGACCAGACTGCCTCAAACTCAGAGATCTTGTCTTCCTCTGCCTCCTGAGGGCTGGCTCTTGTCTTATTTTATGTTTTCATTTCCTTTCTTTTCAGAGGCTAGGCATTGAGAAGACCGACCCCACCACGCTGACAGATGACGAGATAAACAGATTTGCAAGGCTGGATATTGATCCAGAAACCATAACGTGGCAGAGAGGTGTGTACCCAGCCCAGGCTGCGCGCCCCCTGTACTTTGGTAACCCCACATCCCTCCCTCCTCCAGGAGGCTCCTGGGTCAGGATACTTGAGAAGTATCCAGAATGGTCATATCCTTTGCTTGGCTTGTCAGCCTTAGCTGCAATGTAGATGTCCCTTTGTGAGGTTGGTTGAATGTCTATTCAGTGTTGATTGAAATGAGGATTTCAGGGAAGTTCATGCATAATAAACCAAAAATAACATTTCTTAAGTTTCAATTTTATGCAGAAAGTTTGGGTGTCATGAAGTGGGAAAATGATGTCTAATCACTTGAATCATGTGTGCATTTTATTCTGAGAACACTCTGGCACTGGTGACTTGGTTTTTCCTGGATCTCTTTATCCTACTAATCTTTCTCCCGTTTATTAACTCCTCCTGTAACACTTGCCAGCCTTCAGCCTTTAGATGTTTGCCTGACTTCAGGGCCATATGCTGTTTTGCTCTGTGTACAATTAGCATAGCTTTGGATTTTATTTTCTGTCCACCTCCTTTGTATCACAGCAGAGAGGGAATTTCCATCAAACCATGCAGAATGCACCAGAAGGCCAACTTACCAACTCTTTCCTTGTCTTTATTGGCACAGCGACTGTTAATGCTCAGTTCATTTGGAGTTTTTGGTGTTTGTTTTGATCATGTAGCCCAGGCTGGTTTGGGGTTCTCTATGTAGCCAAGGCTGACTTCCTGCTTCCACCTCTCAAATGCTGAATTACAGTTGTGGACCACCAATACACCATTCTTTAAAAAAAAATTTTCTTTTAGATTTTTATTTTTTATGTGTATGAGTACGTTCATCTATGTCTATTTAACATGTGTATTTAGTGTCTACAGAAACTAGAAGAGGGCATCAGATGCCCTGGAACTGGAATTAGACAGTTGTGAGTTACCATGTGGCTGCTGGGAATTGAACCTGGGTCCTCTGGAAGAGCAGCCAGTGCTATTAACCAGTGAGCCACCTCTCCAGTCCCCATTTTAATTTCTTAAATGTATTTATTTATTTATTTATTTAATGGGTGTTTTCCTGCACACATGTATGAGTGCCATATCCAAGCCTGGTGCCCAAGGAGACTGGGCGAGCATGGGATCCCTGGAACTGGAGTTACTCTGAATGGTTGTGAGCTGCCGTGTGGCTGCTAGAAACTGAACCCTGGTCTTCTGCAAGAGCAATGAGTGCTCTCAGCCACGGAGCCATCTCTCCAGACCCTGCTGCAGTATTTTTAGAAGAAGGAAGCTCACCATCTATCTGTTAGGAGAATTTAACCCATTGTCTAATCATTTCCTTTGGTGTGTATCTGTGTGTGTGTGGGGGGGGGGGGCTCAGGTGTAGAGTGCATCTTACTGTGTAGTCTACACTGACCTTGAACTCCTCAGCATTGCATGAAGTACCACATCTGGCTGCTATTCCTTTCCTGGTGTTGGTTGGTTTGCTACAAATGAAACAGTAAGGGAGGCCAGAAGCTCTGTGTGCATCATCCTCCCTGAGTCTCAGCCAGCTTGAAAAGTCATCGTTTTACACAACTAGATAACAAGCAGTGGTGTGATGATGTTTTTCTAGGTCTTCAACTTCACCTCTGTTCCTCAGTGCAGTGGGGGGTCAGTTTCTCTAGATAGAGCTGAAAGTTCCATCCCTCCAGTCTCTTGTCCTTGCCGGTGACCATGCCACTCCTGGGGTACTTCACCTCCTTAACATTCCAAGGGCTCTGGGAGCCTGGTTCTGTGAACCTACAGCAAAGATGAGATATGTCTTTTTGGATTCTATACATAGGGGAAGAAAAAGCGGGAGTCCACTAAACAGTGAGGGGTATGGAGCCCTGGGGAGCGAGGTTTGGCGGCTGGTGGTTGGCATGTCCAGGTTAACTGAGGTTATACTAGTGAGCATATAGTCTGTCATCACCAGAGAATGTGCTAAGGAGAGGCCAGGCCTGAGAGCTAGAGTGCTTCGCAGGCATCTGCACTTGGTCTGAGTTGGTGGCTCTTGTGTGGGGTGTATGGTCAGCGAGTCGCCCACAGAACGATCCACACCTCAGCTTTTTCATAAACTGGGTCACTCTGTGTTTCTCTGCTAATATAGAATGTGCTTTGAAGTCGAGTCCAGATTTCATAATTGTTTGGATTCTTTAGAAGGAACGAAGCTTATCCACTCACTCTGCATTCCTTTTGCTTTAAGTGCCATCTCTCTGCATTCCTGGCCTGTTGGCCGTGTCTCTTACACCGTTGTCTAGCTTTGTAGACCATTTCTGAAATCAAGTATTAATAAACTATCGTTAGACTAGATTTGTTGTTTTACAGCTCTGTTGCTAAAGCAGACGTGGTAATGCACACCTTCAATCTCAACATTCAGGAGGTTAGGGATAGGGGGATCTCTGTAAATTTGAGGCCAGTATGGTCTACATAGTAAGTTCCAGGGCTGCCAGAGCTTCATAATAGAGATCTTGTCTCTGAAAGAACAACAACAACAACAACAACACACACACACACACACACACATACTCATGTGCATGCACACATACTAAACTCTGTTCCTCCCTTTAGCTTTATGGACCCTACATCTCTATGGAATTACTTATTTTGAGATGGGGTCATGCTCCCTAGCCCAGCAAAGCCATAAATTTGTTATTCTCCTGCCTCAGCTCTCAGAGTACTGGTGTCCCAGATGTGTGCTATCTACCCTAGTGTCTCTCCTTCCTCCCTCCCTCCCTCCCTCCCTCCCTCCCTCCCTCCCTCCCTCCCTTTACTATACCTTACCACTGAACTATATCCCCATTCCTTTATTCATGTACCTTTTCTTAAGCACTGTTCCTGCCCTCCCTTTCCGCCGTAGTGTTGGACACCAACGATAGATTCCTGAGGAAGATCACAATTGGACAGTCTCCAACAGAGAAAGGCCACACACGCACGGTAACTGTTCATCTCCAGTAATTGCTCCATGGGAACTAGCTCTCGCTGCCTCCAGCCTCCTCCATCGCCTCCCCAACGACCACACCGGCAGGTGTTGTTCTGCCTTCTCCCTTTTAAAATGGAAGTGAGTAGGTGTGGCACGGAGCGCTCCTGACAGCTTGTGCAATAAATCCATGTGTCACCTGTGTGGTTTTCCCCAGCATTCTCTCCTGGAGGTGGAGAACCCCGAGTGAATATTCTTGCATATAAATTAATTAAAATTGTTTCTCTTCTGTGGCCATTTGACTGTATAGATCCTCAGTGTAAGAGTACCTGTTTTGTCCCCTTTGTGTTAGGAAAACTAACCAATATTCCAAGCTGCTTTCTCAGAGATAAAATGATGGCTCACTGGCCATGCTACAGCTTTTTATCTTTAAGGGTGGTCTTATGCAACTCAGACTGGCCTCAAACTTATTTTTATATAGCTGAGGGTGACTTTGAACTCTGCTCCTCCATGAGCTGGGATTATAAGCGTGTATGACTTCACCTGTTATCTGAGGTGCTGGGGATCAGGTGCCCAGGGCTTTGTGCATGCTGGACAAGTGCTCTGCCCCAATGCTACAATCCCTAGAACACTGACTTTTTTAAAAAAATGATTACTCAAGGCCTCTGAACAATTATAAATTTCTCAACTGTTGGAAGATTACTTAGTTATTTCTAATCCATCCTTGTTAGCTATTTGTCTGAGCCAAAAGAGATGCCTCTGATATTCCTCCTTCTGGTTTGACACAAAGGGTCTTCTTTATCTCTCTGCCCACAGGCCCAGTTTGATATCTCTGTGGCCAGTGAGATCATGGCAGTCCTGGCCCTCACGAGTTCTCTGGAAGACATGAGAGAGAGACTGGGCAGAATGGTGGTGGCGTCCAGTAAGAAAGGGGAGCCTATCAGTTGCGAAGACCTGGTGAGTGACAGGCAGGGTCTAGCATCCCGGGGTCTTTCAGTGACTGTTAAAAGCAGAGATTATGCTCTACTCAAATGATGCAATAAACTGATTAACTGATTGCAAAAGTTATGAAATTTATATTTTTAGACGTTCTTCATAGCGAATGATGGTAGTGGTGTTGAACTCTTGTGACAGGCCACAAGTGCCAGGTGACTTGAATGATGCTTTCTTCCTGCAAGTGTCTTCCTGAGCGAACCCTGACTACAGATCATGTGACCACCTAGAGTTCCCCCCCCCCCCCCCCAAGTGTTTGCCTCCCCATGACACTTGGTTTGGAAGGACTCAATGGCCAGTTTGGCCAATAGTCTGCTAGCTGAGTCTCTTTCTCTTTTGCTTGTTTGGTGTTTTGTTGTTGTTGTTTCTTTAGACAGGGTCTCTCTATGTCTGGCTGTCCTATGTATATATGTATATCTGGCTATGTATACTAGGCTGGCCTGAATGTCACAGAGTTCCACTCTGCCTCCCAAGTACTGAAATTAAAAGTATCTGCCACTATGCTCATGTAGCCCAGGCTATCCCCAAATCAATAGCAATCTAGTTTAGCCCCACCCACCCCCGAGTTCTGAGAATATAATGATGGTTCTCGACCTTCCTAATGCTACAGCCCTTTGATACAGTTGCTTTCATTGTGGTGACCCCCAACCATAAAATGAGTTTTGTTGCTATTTTATAACTGTAATTTTGTTACTGTTATGAATCATATTTTTTAGAGATTGAGGTTCGCCAAGGGGTCATAACGTTCAGGTTGAGAACTAACAGATCATAAGCATGTGTCACCTCACCTGCTTTAGATCAAAAATGTAAAGGACTCTTTGTATCAACACATACCAGTAGAGCTGGCGTGATGGCAGACAAATTTTTAAAAAGGGAGGAAAATATTAACTTTGTTTTCACTGTTAATATATGTTTTAAATTTTAACACCCAGACCTTAAATTTAGAACCGCATTAATGTTGAACATAAATGAGAACCGTTGCTCGATCTCGCTTGGTGTTCACCACTGGTTTTGTTTAGCGACGATATAGAAGAAGCCTTAAAAGTAGGAGCTGGATTTGGGGGTTGAAATTAGACTTCTGGCTAGTATTCTGGCTTCCGCTTTGGGAAACATACATTGATTTTGATTTATACACCATTTCTGCTCAGATACCAAAGTTATAAATAACTCATTGCTGTTGGAAGTACCGTATCTACTCTGAACTGGTCTAAATGGATTCCCCCCCACCCCCCACCCTCAGCCAGCGGCAGAGCTTGATTGAGGCGCTTGTTTCTGGCGCCACGTGCTTTTTCAGAAAATTGTATGCAAAAGCCGTTTTCATTCTGCTTCCTTTCCCTGCTAAGATAACCGGTGGCTTCCTAGTACAGCAAGGAAAAATAAGAAATAGAGATGAATGGCTGAGATTAGGTGTAAGCACTAATTGCTTCAAGATGGTTACAATGAATGAGAAGCCCCGGAGTGCTGAATTTTGGTTTCAGGAGATTGGATTTCTGCTAGCACGAGTTGATGCTTCATGGGCTTGTCTTGCAGGGCGTGAGTGGGGCGCTGACGGTGCTGATGAAGGATGCAATCAAGCCCAACCTCATGCAGACCTTAGAGGTGAGCTGGCTAACTCCTGGGTCCAGAGTTCACGTCCTCTATTCCGAGCCAAGAGATTACAACGCAGCCTTTCCTTGCAGAATCAGACACCTCTTTTAAAAGATTCTCCAAAGTCAGTTTGTCATGGGAGCATTGTGTGTGCCACAGCATGCATGTAGAAGTTGTCCTCCAGAGGACAACTTCGTGGAGTCAGGTTTTCTCCTGGCACTTTTACTTGGGCTTTGGAATTTGAACTCAGGTCTCTAAGCTTGCAAGGCAATCGCCTTTATCCAGTGAGCCATCTTGCCATCCCATAGAAACCTTTTCTACTGTTCATATCTTTCCTTACTTTCCTTCTTACTGTAGCTGAGGTGAGGGGGTGTAGCTGAAATAAAATAGATGCCTTTGGGGCTGGAGATGTAGGTCAGTGGCTGAGAATTTACTTGGCATGCAAAAGGCCCTGGATTTGATTCCTGGCACTGCCGTGGAAAAGGGGTGGTAATTTTTGGAGATTTTTCTCCCAGAAGTCTTCTCCCCCCCACCCCCAAATTCCAGCTAAATCCTAGCCCTTTGGCTCCTGTGGCTTCATTATGAAGCCAGGTTGGCATTTGCTCATGATGTCATGGTCTCCACAGGGCACGCCAGTGTTTGTCCATGCCGGGCCTTTCGCCAACATTGCACACGGGAATTCCTCCATCATTGCAGACCGGATTGCACTCAAGCTGGTCGGCCCTGAGGGCTTCGTAGGTGAGTTCTCCTGCATCCTCAGTGGGCGGCCATGATGAGTTTATCTTACATCACAGAGTGGCCCTGGTGATTTTACAGTTGCTCGTCTCCCTTGCAGTGACGGAAGCTGGATTCGGAGCGGACATAGGAATGGAAAAGTTCTTCAACATCAAGTGCCGGTATTCTGGTCTCCAGCCACACGTGGTGGTTCTGGTTGCCACTGTCAGGGCCCTTAAGATGCACGGGGGTGGCCCCACGGTGAGGACCAGGGACTGGGAGAATGGCTATTGGGAACCTTCCGGGTGCTTGAAGGAAATTTCATGACGTGTCTCTGGGTCTGCCTGCATTCCACTGCTCTTATTTATCCTCATGCTGGGTAGGGTGCCAAAAGCCAGGGGGTGGCCATACACAGGCTATGTCACCTTCAGGCACAGGTCCTCTTGCAGCATTTTGAGGAAACCCAAACTGGGGTTTCCTCAAAATGTCTTTTTTCCTCAAACTGTTTCCTCAAACTGTCTTTTTTTTTTTTTTTTTTTTTTAAAGATTTATTTATTTATTATATGTAAGTACACTGTAGCTGTCTTCAGACACTCCAGAAGAGGGCGCCAGATCTCGTTACAGATGGTTGTGAGCCACCATGTGGTTGCTGGGAATTGAACTCTGGACCTTCGGAAGAGCAGTCGGGTGCTCTTACCCACTGAGCCATCTCACCAGCCCCCCCAAACTGTCTTTATGACTGCCTATCTAACCCCCTCCATGGGCTTGTGCTTGGCCCTATTGATATTTTAAAAAAAAAAAACAGTGTCAACCAGTTATTTATAAATCCAAATCCAATTTTCCTTCTTAATATTGATGCTGGCAGCCAGCCAGCCAAGCACTGAGCTGAAAAGCAGAATTCAGCTTGTGAGTAGCAGTGCTGGCTGACAGGGTTCTGAGAGCCTGCAGTAGGTCGATGTGGCTGCCGGAGGCCATGAAGGAGAATGACAGGACCTCTGGCTGGTATGGGCAAAGGGTGGGCTTGCCCAGAATCAGCTCCAGCCTGCACTTGGTGTATTCTCCTGAACTCCTGTTGCTTAGAAATTACACTTAAGTATTTTCCCATCTCTTCTCTTTTTGTTTATTTGTTTGCTTGCTTGCCTTTTGAGACAGGGTTTCTCTGTGTAGCCCTGGCTGTCCTAGAATTCACTCTGTAGACCAGGCTCACTCTCACCCTCCCCCTCCTCCTTCTCCTCCTCCTCCTCCTCCCTCTGCCTCCTGAGTGCTGGGATTAAATGTAGCAGCACACCTGGCTTCACATCTTTTCTTCATGTAAAGTTTCTTATACTGTTTATTTTAGTATTAAATTTCTGTTCCTTAGGCATTGGTATTATAACTTAGGGAACAAGACCTCCCTTGTCTACAGAATAGAATCTATTTCTTGATGCAGTGGCATACATTTGTTCTTATATAGCAATTCTCAAGTGTTTTGGATTTTTTTTTCTTTGTTTTCAGGAGGGGGGGGGCTGTCTTAGTTTGGGTTCTATTGCTGTGAAGAGAGAGATACCGTGACCACAGCAGCTCTCATAAAGGAAAACCGTTAATTGGGGCTGGCTTAGTTTCTGAGGTTTAGTCTGTTATCACCGTGGGTGAGACTCAGTGGCATGCAGAGAGACATGGTGCTGGAGAAGGAGCCGAGAGTCCTACTTCCTGATCCACAGGCAGCAGAAGGAGACTGTGTGCCACACTAGGTGTAGTAGCTTGAGCCTGAATGACCTCAAAGCCCACCTCCACAGTGTCACACTTCCTCCAACAAGGCCACATCTCCTAATCGTGCCACACCCATGGTCAAGCATTTAAACACATTAGTCTGTGAAGGCTTGTACCTATTCGAACTACCAGGGTTATGCTGGGGAGTGAAGCCACAGCTTTGCATATGTCTGACAACATTTTACAACCAGGCCTTTACAGCCTCTTTGTACACTTAAAAATTATTGAAGGCCTAAGAAAAAAACTTTTATTTATATGCATTATAGCTATTAATATTTAATATATTTGAAATTGGAACTGAGTTACATGTTGACATAAAAAGCACTTTAAATGAAAAGCTATTATGTTTTCTGAGACAAAATATAGGCACTGTCCACTCTTCCGTCTCTTCTGTGTCTGGTTCACTAGAAATGGTAGGTTCTCTTTGGAGAGATTGTAGTCCACTCAGTGAGAAAGTGAAGGCTCCTTTAGGGAAATAGTTTTGGCCTTGGGCCCCCTGGAAGGCTTGGGCCCCCTGAGTGCACCGTGAAGGCACTTTCCTAACCCCCGCCACGACCTCTGGCAGCCCTTAGCCGAGTTGCCCCTGACTAGACTTTGCCAACCTAGGACACCCCTTTCTGTGAGGAATGCTGTGTTCTTCTGATCCTACCCAGCATTCCTGTCTCAGATAGACTTCAGTCAGCATCCTCACACGGTGGCGTAAGCAAGGGCAGCTAAGCGAGAAGCCCACAAAGCCTTAAACTCCCCCAAAACACTGAACCCTTGGGGGAAGGGGGTTTTTTGTTTTTTTTTTTTTAAAAACTCTTGAGTGTGAACTGTATAGGAGACAATATTATGTTGCAAAGTCAAAAGGTTGGACCTGCCAGCGAGTCTGAGCCCCTACCCTGGCAGTCTTGAAAGGAGGCTTTGCCTGTCCAGCGGTGCCCTGGAGCCAGACATGTGGGAAGTTACGTGGGCGGTCACTGCTTCCTGTTTCTCTTCCACGTGGCCCTTCAAGAGTCACAACCCCATAGACTGGACATGCAGACCTCAGTCTTCCCGGAGAGTAGAAGACCCAGCTAGAAGCTTTTAAGTCACCATGTTGCCTACAGTGACCACTAAGCCAACCCTGAGCCATTTGATGTACCATACAGTAGGGTTGAGCCAGCTCCCTAGATCAGGACCCAGGCCCTTCCTCCTAGCTACACAATGGGCTAACTGCTTTAGAGTTTATCTCCCTCTGAGTCTGCTCTGTCTCGGAGGAAGAAAGTCTGGCCGTTGTGCCCCCAGCCCCTTTTCTTGGGCTCAGGCTGCCCTCTAACTGCTACGTTGATGAGGAGCTTGTAGTGAGTTCCCTACCGTCTTCTGAGTGATAGGGGGTCCAGGCACACACTGGCTCTTGTTTTCCCCCTCTTCATTATCCCGACATCACAGCCCACCCACCACCCCACCTTCTGCCAAGGCACAAACAGCCATGCTCCATACAGGCCTGACCTTAGACATCAGTAGTGACTTTCAGGGTTGGTGGCTGTCTTTCTCCCCCCGACCCCCCTTACTTCCATTCCACTGGTGTGTGCTTCATTCCCTGGGATCAGTGTTCTGTCACAGCGTATTTCTGTCTACCTTGGCATTCATCCATCTGTGCCATACCCTACCCCCACCCAATCTCGCATCACAAAGAAACACCTGACTGCTCAAAGTCTCGAGTTCCAAGCCTGTTGGGCAGGAAACAGCTTCACACTGCTGCCCCTTACTCTTTGGGGCGTGCAGCCACTTGCCTGTCACACTGCACTGAGCGCCACGTTAGTGCCAATAGTGAGTAGGAAACATGGCTGACTTTGTATCCTATCTTCTAGGTCACCGCTGGACTGCCTCTTCCCAAGGCTTACACAGAAGAGGTAACTACAATTATTACTCATCAGTTGTCCTAGGAAACCGCATCCGAAATCGGCATGTCTTAATCTGGAAGGCGAAAGGGGGAGGTCCTTGGGGTGTTGAGGACAAAGCCTGCAGTGCCCTGGGAATCACATTAAGGAAATAGCAGTGACTAAATTTGGCTCATGGAGGATGGCAGAAAGCCCTTGCCCTGGACCAGTCTCGGGCAGTTTGCTCCCGGGGAACAAAGCTGTATCTGGAAGCTTTTTGTTGCTATTCGTTAGAGATGGGGGGTCTCGTTAAGAGTCTAGGCTGGCCTTGAACTCCAGTGCTATGATTAGAGGCATGCACCCCATACCTACCTAGAGAGAGTCATTTCCACTTGTTACAACTACTTCCAAAAGTGTTGCTGGCATCTGATAGGTAAAAGACAGAGATGGTTGTTAAACTGCTGGGGTGTGTAAGACACCCCCACCCCAGTAATAAAAATGACAGTAATGCTGGAGTTAGGAAGCCCTGCCCTAGACTGTCATGCAGAAGTCCTAAATGCCACTTAAATCAAGCAAGAAGAGAGCTTTAGAAATAACCTTTCCCTCTGCAAATTCAAACCTAAATCAAAGACCTGAGATAGAGCCAGTAAATGTCCTGGTTGAGTTTGGAGCCACGTCTTCTGTACATGGATTCGGTCTATTGGGCAGGAGCTCAAAGAACAGTTCTGAGCTCTTTTTTTTTTCCTCTTCTTCATACTGATATCATTTACCATCAAAGAAATATCCCTAGGGCCACTGTGAGTGATTACATAACCGATGGGCCTTTGATAAGATGCAGGGTCAGCTGCTGTCACTGTTGATTCAATTTCTCTGTCCTGGAGGGAAGCTCTTACGTTATCAGGCGGAGCACGGTCGGTGTACGGCCCCCAGATGAAGTTTGCAAAATTGACTGGAAAAAAGGATGGTTGGTGCCTTGAGTCTGCCTGTCTTCTGAGCTGTGATTTGCCTTTTATGGTCATCTGTGTGATTCAGGCGTAGGAGGGGAATTCACAGCTCTGGCCCTCCTGCTACCCCAACAGCCTTTCCTGTGTCTAATTACAGTGACTGCCCCGAACTGGCCCAGCTGGTGTCTTCATTTAAGAAATTCGGCTTATTTAAAACTGTTCTCAGTCGGTCTTATATATTAATTGGTTTTTTGTTGTTTTTTTTTTTTTTTTATGTGACTAGAGGTAAAAAACAAGAGTATGCTTTAAATCATCAGATTAATCTTGATCTCAGATTACAATGAAAGGGAATCACAAGCTGCCTGATAGCTTAGTTGGTAGTATGATTGTACTTCGAGCACGCACGAAGCTTTGGGTTTACTCCCTACTACTGCGCAGGCCAGGCAAGCCAGGGCCTTAGTGTCAGTGTTGGCACCCTTGGAAAGAAGAAGGAGTGGGACCAAAATCCTTGACTTTATAGCAGGTCTAAGGCGGGCCTGGGCGACATGAGGCCCCATGCCCATCCATCCAATCATCTACATCTACATAGATAGTTAAATTTTGGGGGATATACCTAGTGGAAGGAGAGAGCCAGCCCCTGCAAACTGACCTTTGATCGTCACACTCATACCATGGTACAAGCCACAGTGGGGGGCATACACAAATGAATATAATTTTGAAAATAACAAATAGCCATGCTTGGTGGCACGTGCCTTTAATCCAAGTACTTAGGAGTCAGATCTCTGTGAGTTCAAGGCCAACCTGATCTACATAGTGAGTTTCAGGACAGTCAGAGCTACATAGTAAAAAAAAAAAAAAAAAAAAAAAAACCAAAAACCAGAAGGAAGAAAGTCTTTAAGGTAAGTTTCAAGACAAAAATGGTGGCATACTCCTATAATCCCCTCATTTAAGAGGATGAGGCAGGAGGATCACAAGAGCCCAGAAAATATAGTAAGGTCCTGTCAGGAAATAAGTAAGTAGTGGTCTGGAGCAATGGCTCAGTAGTTAAGAGTACTGGCTTTGATTCCAGGTACCCACATAGTGGGTCACAACCATCTGTCACTCCGGTCTCAGAGAAGAGCCAACCCCCTCCTCTGGCTTCCAGGGACACTGCATACACACGGTGCACAAACATGCAGGCAAACACCTATACACACAAAATAATCACATTTTTTAAAAAAGCTTTTATTTTTAAGAATTAAATAAATACGGCTCTGGTTAAGCACAGTGGCTGCTCTTCCACGGGGCCTGAGTTCATTTTCCAGCACCCACTGGCAGCTTGCAACCATCTGTCACTCTGGTTCCAGGGCATCTGACAACCTCCCAGAGACATGCAAAAAAACACCAGTGCATGTAAAGAATAAATAAATAAATAGATAGATAGATAAACAAATAAATAGATGGGTTTTTTAATTAAATAAGTAATACTTCTCATGAATGAGACCATCAGTACATTGCCCAGAACAAACTCTTACTCAAGATTGATTTATGTGTAGGAAGGTTTTGCCTACTTCTGCATTCTTTGGCCCTCCTTTGCTTCATGTTGTCATGGGCTAGGATCATGGGCATGTGCCACCACAGCTGGCATATGTGCCGAGAGTCAAACTGAGGACTTCATGCGTCTAAGCAAGCACTCTGCCAACTCAGCTATAGCCTCAGCCCCTAATAATCATTTTTACGGTGGGTTTTTTTTTAAACCTCTTATGTTTTGTATGTGTATGTGGGACGTACCTACATGTATGCATGCATACCATACCCATGTCTGGCTCCCTCAGAGGCAGAAGAGGACATCAGATCTCCAGGAACTGGAATTTTGGTGGTTGTTTTAGAGCCCCCTGTAAGAATAGTCAGTGCCTCAACCGCTGAGCCATCTCTCCAGCCCTGGCTTTTCTATTAAGCTTATTTTTATTCACGTGTCTCCGTGTGTAGGCGCGTGCATAGGGTGGAGGCTGGGGTCTGAAGAGAACGGAAGAGGATGAGCCATAGCGCTGGGGTTATGGGCTGATGTGAGTTGCCTGACCTGGGTACTGGATCCAAACTCATTTCCTGTGGGAGAATAGGAAGTATACCCTTAACCACTGAGTTATCAGTCCTGCCCAGTCCCCGGGCTGTCCAAAGAGTATTTCCTTGTTTTCTTAGCCTTGGGAAGGCTCCTGGTTAGGTTCCTTAAATCCTCTGAAACTTCACTGACTGACTGCTTGACAGTGTTTATGGCTGGTGGGGCCTGTGCTGGGCTCTGTCCTGATCAGATGGCTCCCACTGAGAAAAGTCTTATTGGTTTGTAGCACACCTTGGGAGTTAATCTGCTGTGTAAATACACAAGCTGTGAATGTCATTTAAGTAGAGGCATCAGACTCATCTCCTTCAAAGAACTAAGAGGCCATTGCGTGTTTTCAAGGTGTAGGGAGGTAGTACAGCTTCAGTCGAGTGCCGTAGACAGGGGTCACTTCTCTCTCTTCTGCCAATAGCATGTGGGAAGTGCATCACTGGCCCTCATAGTGGCCACCACCATCTTGCCCTTCTTCCAGCTCCAAGACACACCTTCCTTTTTTTCTTCTTATCTTATTTGAGACAAGGATTTACTGTGTACCCAGGCTAATCTCAACTTGTCTATCCTCCAGCCTCTGCCTGCTGAATGCTGGGATTACAGGCGTGCCCCAGGGACAGTGGCAGTGTCTCTGTCTTAAACAGAGGCAGCAGCTGTTTTCAGGTCAGCGTGTTTTGACCTTACAGGCCATTTGCTGTTGTTTGACAGGACCTGGACCTGGTTGAAAAGGGCTTCAGTAACTTGAGGAAACAAATAGAAAATGCTAGAATGTTTGGAGTGCCTGTCGTCGTGGCTGTGAACGCGTTCAAGTAAGTGTGAAATATAGAGAGGAGGAATGTCGAAAATGCCAGGAAATAGCTCCTGTAGCAAGCGCAGTGCCGCCTTTAGCTCCGTGTAGTTCTCCACTTACTGCTGTTGGTTACTGCTTATGGTCTAGCTTGTGATGTGACAGGCACCATGTGTGTCAAAGCAGACACGAGTTAGCTGCCTCACCACTGAGGTCCAGAAGTCAGAATTGCTCCTGAGGGCCCTCTTCTCTACTGAGCAACTCAGAGAACACATAGGCTTGACAAGAAATGTTCTTTTCGGGTGTTCCCAGGCCTTTTGTGCAGACTGCAGAATATCTTTATTTCTCCGGGTCAGGTGGGACGCTCTGTTGAGAGAGTTGAATGCATTGAGCTAGAAGTGTTCGCACAAGAGCCGTGTGGGTGGCTTGGCACTTTAGCACTGTTTAGGGTTTTGCAATAATGCCCTCACCACAGTGCGATGGGAAGCAGCAATTTTTAAAGCTAGTATTTACTGATTCCCAGTGGTGTGCCGGGATTGTTCCACATGCTTTAAACATATTCCTGTCTAAGCCTCATAGTGTCCCTGGGCAGCACTGCTGTGAATTTTCCATTTTTTCCTTGTAGGAGCCAAATAAGTACAGATAAAGTAACTGGCCAAAGGTCATAGAGCTGAGCTAGAAGCGGGCAGGACTAAGTGGTGTCCTTTTCTCAGGCAGTATTCCTCGTGGGCTTTAGTGGCATAAGCAAGACATACTCTCCCCTCCAGCCACCTTCATTCTTTAACATGAAGCCCTCCTGTGCAGGACAGATACAGATGCTGAGCTGGACCTTGTCAGCCGCCTCTCCAGAGAACACGGGGCTTTTGATGCTGTCAAGTGCACCCACTGGGCAGAAGGGGGCCAGGGGGCCTTGGCCCTGGCTCAGGCTGTCCAGAGAGCGTCACAGGCCCCCAGCAGCTTCCAGCTCCTCTATGACCTCAAGGTAGGTTTGCTTGCTCTGTGCAAAATGCCGCAAGCGTGGAACTTGTGTGCAGCTACGGGTAGCCTTACGCACGGGTCTAATTCCCTCACAGGTGAGTCACCCACAACCACAGCCTGGACCCTGAGCTCAAGGCATCTGTCTTACAAACACAGATGACCTCATACCCTAACTTTGTAAATCTTATATTATATACACCCCTTTGTGGGTGGAGCCAAGCATGGAACTCACTCCATTGATGCCTTTCACTACTGCATCAGCCAGGTAGCAAGACATTGACAAGGGGCCGGCTATATATGGTTGGAAATTTTTCTGACCACTTCTCAGTAACACTTCCTGGTATTGTGTTGCCTCAGGTTCAGAGAAACGCCAGCACCCTAAACCAAAGTGCCTCCACAGGCTTCGTCAGAGACTCCATAACTGAGTCAGGGGACTCGCATCTGGCCTTGCAGAAGCAGTTTGTCCCATAGCACAATGCAGTTAGCTCAGAGAATGCCATTATTAATACAGGGTTGCATTTCAGGATGTGATGGGGTGTGAGCCTGTCAACAGTAATTAGAAACTTTGTTAACCATAGTGTACATTATAGTTCATTCTCCTTGTATTCTTTACGCTACATTTTTGCTTGGTTTTTTCAAAGACTTTGGGAAGTAGCCACAAAACAGATTGGAGCCTGGATCAGACGATTCAGTCACTAAAGTGTCTGCCACTTAAGCGCTGACCTGAGTTCAGATCCCTCCCACCACATGTAAGGTCCAGATGTAGTGGCGCGTGTCTGTAAACGCCGGTGCTGGAGACATGCGCATCTGTAGAGTTAACTGCCAGCCAGCATTGCCAAGTCAGTGAGCTGCAGGTTCAGTGAGAGACCCTGACACAAAAAAGAAGATGAAGAAGGTTAGAGGAAGATACCCGAGGTTATCCTGTAGCCTCCATCTGTTCTCCTGAGCATGCATGTGCATGCACACACACACTCAGAAGGAGGAAACCCTATTATTCTTGAGTTTTTTTCATTTGTTTGTTTGTTTAAGATTTATTTATTTATTATATGTAAGTACACTGTAGCTGTCTTCAGATACTCCAGAAGAGGGCGTCAGATCTCATTATGGATGGTTGTGAGCCACCATGTGGTTGCTGGGATTTGAACTCAGGACCTTCGGAAGAGCAGTCAGTGCTCTTTTCCGCTGAGCCATCTCTCCAGCCCCTATTCTTGAGTTTTAACTTAAAACATTTCTGCCTTTTCTCTCTGCACTGTGCACATGTGTGTGCCTAAGACACGGAGCTAATTGGCATACTCCTATTGATAATGGCATTCTCCTATTGAGCTTTGGTTTTGTAAATGGCTTTGGAAATTTGTTTGAACAATCACCCTTCTAGAAAATGCCATAAACATAAATGTACACAGGTAAGAATCCTTTGCAAGGCCCCTCTCCAAGCCACTGTCCAGGGTCAGGAGCCCTAGACCTTCCGGGCTGTCAGGCGACCTGAAGGTGAGAGGACAGGGCTTCAAATCCAGTTCTCCCAGGACTTTTCTCTGTTCTGGAAACCGGAGGCCGCCACTTTGTGTCATTCAACATCTGTGGGTCTTAAATCACCCTGCAGCCAGAGTGGTTTTGCTTCCGAAGTTCTAAATGTGCCTTGGCATTTAAAACTCTCCAATTATAAGATGCATATGAGCGTCATCTGCATCTTTCTAAAGCCACTGGTGAGAGTGAGCGGACTTTCATGTCTGCTTTCTAAAGCTCTCGCAAGTCGTCGCTGGTTAGCAAAGAGTAAAGTTTGGATTTTATAGGTACAACATTGCTCTTTTCAAAAATCTACCTGATATACTCATTTAGCCCTGGTTGCTTAGGGGCTTCATAGGTGTACATCTATACAATTGTATGTCTCTGTAGACAATAACTTTACATCTGTGAGATATTTTCCACTTAACCAAACCTGGGACTTTGTATTAAAATGGTTCTGGGTTGGGCAAGATAGCTTACCATATAAAGGCAGTTGCAGCAAACCAGATGACCTGAGCTCAGTCCCTAGAACCCACATTGCTGAAAGAGAACTGACTTTTGTAAGCTGCCCTCTGGTCTCCACACAGGAGCAATAGGAAAAGCATTCCCATATGCTTAAACACATACTATAAATAGATAAGGTAGCTTGTTTGTTTGTTTTTTAACTATAAGAAAATGTTTCTAACCCTAAGCTGGAGATGTAGTTTAGGGGTAGAGTGTTAGTCTAGAATATGCAAGACCCTGGGATTTGGTTAAATGTTTGTGACCCCAAAAAACCCTCAAGTTTTTGTACTTATAGCACATAGAATGCATTGTGTCCCTTTTGGGGAGCACTGATCTAGAATGTCCTTGCTAAGAATCCTTACATGTGTCTAGTCACAGTCCCCTTCTCTTTTGTACACTAGCTCTCAATTGAGGATAAAATCAGGATTATTGCGCAGAAGATCTATGGGGCCGATGACATCGAGTTGCTCCCCGAAGCACAGAACAAAGCAGAAATCTACACAAAGCAGGTAGGTGTTTACACCTGAGCTTCCTGGCCTTGTGACCTCCTACACTCTACCCCTCAGATAGCGGCCTCGTCTCCCAAAATGCTGGGTTTGAGTTCAAGTTGCAACCCTAAATTCTGTATTTACCTGAAAGTGTATATGAGCATCTCGAAAAGCCAGGATGGATTACAGAATGTCTCACTGGGATATAAGACACCCCTGTGGTGGACTGTGTTTGATTATCTGGATGGTCATCAGTCATTCATAGGATATAGTACGTTCCTCCTCCCCTTACTGGGATTCTTTTTTGTTTTGGTCTGCAGTAACTAAACTGGAGGGTAGGTAGTAAGGCAGAGGTGGGTATGCAGGGAAGTAGCTATCTCAGAGCCTCCTGAGAATATCCAAATGTTCTTCATTGTATAGTCATATCCATTCCATATTCCCTTTTTCCCACCCAGGGCTTTGGGAATCTACCCATCTGCATGGCCAAAACACACTTGTCTTTGTCTCACAACCCAGAGCAAAAAGGGGTGCCTACTGGTTTCGTTCTGCCCATCCGGGACATCCGTGCCAGCGTTGGGGCAGGTTTCCTGTACCCTTTAGTAGGAACGGTAAGTGAAGGCTGTAAGAGGAATGTGTTCATTGCTTCTCCTCTGAAATGTATCACTCAGGCTGTCAGAGAGTGCCAGATTGCCATAGTCTAGGAGAAAGGTGTAATTAGGCCTATCCTGGTTAATCCTGGTCTTGATATGGACCGTGCAGTTACAATGCGGCACCTACCTCAGAATTGCATAAGTTCTGTGCCCCAGTGGCAGTTTACTCTTGGTTCAATCCAGAATGGGTCTAACTAGGCTTGGATGATGCCAAAATTCAGTCTGCTCTCTGTACATGGCTTCAGCATCCACTGGCTCAGTTGTCTGTTGGTTGATAGGCGTTGGGTATGGTGGCACACTCCTGTAATCCTGAGATGCAGAGGCAGGAGGTCTGTTGTAAGTTTGAGGCCAGCATGGTGTACTTAATGGGTTCTAGGTCAGCCAAGGCTGCATACATAGTGAGACCCTATTGCCAACAAAACCAGCAACTCTCCCTTAACAAGCCGGTGCCCACGTGTAGGTCTGTGCACTTGCTGCCGCTTTCTGATCATCTCGGCCTCTCCTTTTCTTTTCTACCCTCCTGCTCAGGCCTATATTCAAGTATCTTTAATAAAACTTGGTTTCCAAAACAAAACTGCTATGGGAAAAAATGTGTCTGTATCGAGTATAGATTCATCGTTCTCTAAGTAATGTCCTGTAATGGCTGTTTATATACTTCTTACATTGCATTGGGTGTGACCGAGCACTTGCCTGGTATACTGCCCAAGGACCTGGGTTCAATCTCAGCATAGCACAAAAGAACCAAAGCCAAACCACCTTAGCAACTCCCGATTGCTATGGGAATCTCGGCAGAGCTCCGAAGGTGCGCGCCTGCCTGCCTGCCTGCGTGCGTGTGTGATGCTTTTCAGAGTTTGATATCTAGGTTTGCATGTAAGTTGATTTTTTTCTGCTTCTCGGTGACCAGATCTTCCTCTCTGATAAAGAATAAAAGCACTGAAAATCCTACCCATTGCTGCTCTAACAACCATGTCTAGAGTTTTCTGGCAGCACATGCATGCGTATTTGGGTCAGTGGCATCTACCCCTTGCCTTTATAATGCTGACTGCTGGGTTGCTGGGTCTGAAGACCAGTTCTTTCCTTCCCCCCGCCCCTTTGTCCCTACACCCACCCCTTTCTTTCTTCCTACAGAATGCTTTGATAGAAGCCTTGGAGTGTATTGATCCCTGTGCTCAGATGTCAGGATTAGGTTTTTCTTAAATATTGATGTTTTGTGTTACAGAAAATGACTCATCTGTTTTATGACATTTGTATAGTAAAGTTTTAGAACTTCAGTCTAAGCTGTCTTCCCTTCTGGGTCTGGTCTCGAGAGTGTATATATTCATTATACAGGCAGTATGACAGAAAGAAAAATACATTTTCAGTTACCAGCCATGCGAATGTGCTGATAGATGGCAGAGCCAAGTGTTCAGAAAAGAAGCAAGCACAAATATAGTGCAGAAGCTTCAAGTTTAGCTTTAAAAAGCCTGCGACTGTCAGAATAGAGACCGTCCAACCATCCAGGCTATATACAGAAATGTCTTGGCCCGAATTAAAGGATGCGAAACGTAATATCAAGTCACTGCAACAGAAATCACATGGGTATCTATGCAAGCAAGACTCGTGGAATAAAAATTCAAAAGCAGACCAGTGCTGTTCCTTTTTTTTTTTTTTGGCTGCTTTGTTTAGCTGTTTTGAGAGATGGTTTTACTAGGTAGCCCTGGTTTGTGTTAACTCACCAAGTGCCCCAGGCTGGGACTACAGGGTGTCCCAGCTTCCTTTACTCTTGTGACGCACAGCTAAGGCAGTGGATGGTGGTGAGCTCCCTGGCTTGCCCAGCATCTGCCAATGCCAATGCCATGCTTCCCCTGCCACATCAGCCCTGACTGTCCTGGGCAAGGTCAGAGGGAGGCCTGGCCTTCGGCTTGAAGGAGGGGCATGAGGGCTTCTTGTGGAGTTCATCTCTGAATCGATGACTGGGTTTTTAATATGTAACAAGAAGAATGCCCACTGCAGTGATGCACTGAAAGGTGTGTCTGGTTCTGTAGCTGCTGCAAGGCACAAAGTGGAGGTAAATAGTCATTACGAGGTGTGTGCGTGCGTGTGTGTGTGTGCATGTTTGTGCGTGTGCGTGAGTATGTGCGTGTGTGTGTGTATGTGTGTGCTCACGTGAGTGTGTATATGTTTATGTGTGTATGGTATGTGGTATATGGTGAGTGTGTGTGTATATATGTCTGTCTCTGTTTGTGTGTGTGTCTCTGTGTGTGTGTGTGTGTGTGTATGGTGAACATGTAGAGTTCACAGATGACTTGTAACAACTGATTCTTGCCTTTCACTCTGTGGGTCCCAGGAATCGAACTCAGGTTGTCAGGCTTGGTGGCAAAAATAAAAAGCCACTGAGCCACCCTGCTGGTCCCCTAAGTTCCTTTGTAATGCTGTTTTGCCTCACAGATGAGCACAATGCCTGGACTCCCTACGCGGCCCTGTTTTTATGATATTGATTTGGACCCTGAAACGGAACAAGTGAATGGATTGTTTTAAACAGGTAAGCTGCTACTGGACAGGAGTTTTCTTGTTTGCCTTTATTTTTGCTTTACATGTGTGCATTTGTTTATTTCATGGGAGCAGGGGAGGGTGTGTGCATGGTATGTGTTGACTCCTGAGGAGTCCTGAGACTTCCAGTTTGGTAGCAAGTGCCTTTCCCAGTTGAACGGTTTTGCCTGCTCTGCAGAAAGTGTATTAGTTCTTATGTTTGTTACTTTGTAGCTTATTCATGAATTCTAAGGCTCAAACTGAGTCTACAAACACTCAAATTCAAGTGATTTCCAAATATTTCCTTCCAGATTCATTGAGAAGGCATCAGTGGTAATCAGGAACGATACTTGACAATAATCAGTGAATACAACACTCGTGTTTCAGTCTGGAAGAGGAAGGCTCTGATGCCCATGGCAGTTCAGGGAGAATGTGTACAGCCTAGCCACTATGGAGCTCTGAGGCGGATGTTAGCTTCCCTTGCAGCATCCCCAGGAGGCTTGGGGCTCAGAGTTGATGATGTAGTAGAGGCAGGAGCGGCCCCAAGCCCATCTGTATTGTATACTTTGAAAGGACAGAGGCCAGGTCGTGGTGGTACACACCTTAATCCCAGCACTCTGGAAGCGGAGCCAGATGGACATCCTGGTTTACAGAGTGAGTTCCAGGATAGCCAGAACTACACCTAGAAGCCCTACCTCACAGGAAGGAAGGAAGGAAGGAAGGAAGGAAGGAAGGAAGGAAGGAAGGAAGGAAGGAAGGAAGGAAGGAAGGAAGGCAGGCAGGCAGGCAGGCAGGCAAGAGTTGGTCTGGGATGTAAATGATGGTGGAGCAGTCAGCCTGTGTGAGAGCCATGTTCAGTGCCCAGGAAAGCACTCATACACTCACAGAGACATAAGATGGCTAATTGTCCAGAAAGCAGAGAAGAAAGAGAACCAGTACTGGATCTCTTGGACCCTGTGTGACAGGGCCCCAGGTACTCACCGCAGTGACACATTCAGTTCAGAGCTCAAAAATGTCAAGCAGGAAAATCCTCAACATTCCTCTCCAAGGACTTAAAAGACAGACTGCCTGTGGAAGAATGAGCTGTGGCTGGCCTATCTGGTACAGTCAGGGCCATGGAATGAGAAGAGAAGAGAATGCCTGTCTTATCAGCAATAAGGAGCTTTTAGACAGCAGAGGAATGTCTCCAAATGTGTGCGGGGAAGATAACTTTCATCCTGTGTTTACTTACCCCTGGCCAAATCTGCCAAGGTATTTTCAGACAGGCAAAGGGGTTGCCACCCCCACTTCTGCTAGGAGGCTATTTAACGATGTCATCTACACGAGCAAAATGAGGAACTGAACTAAGAAAAGGGAAGGTGTGAGCTTCGGGGAAGTGGATTTGGACAGTAGCAAATAGTGGGGTGGTCTGACAAGAGGACTTGGCTGTGAGTTTCCGGTCTAGCACTGAGCAGGCGGGAGGGCTGGAAGGAGCTGCCTGAGAAAGTGACAGTCCAGGAGGCAAGCTGTGGTCTTCATTCTGACCAGATGAGGAGAGTAAGAAAAGCGCTTGTTCCGGGGAAGCGCTTTCTGCACAGGGTCAGTGAGTGTAGGACGTGTCCCCGGCTCCCTGCTCAGTCCGGAAGTCACACAACCAACCACCACGCTCTGGGTTGTCTTCAAGTTCATATGTGGACAGGCCCTGGAGGACTCACCCAGAGGGGAGGGTATGAGTGTGAACAGCTTTGAGATGTAGCTGGAAAATGATGAAGTGTGGAAGGAAAGAGGAAACTGCTATGCTTGGAGAAAATGCTCATTCATTCATCTGTTCGTTCATCCATTCATTCATTCATTCATTCTGCTTTTCTTTCCAGATCTTCCATCTCCAAGAAGCCACTCTGTCCGGCCAGTGTCTGTTCAGGCCCACTGAGGAAGTGTGCAGAAGTCTTGGAAGTCTGTCCCCGCCCTGAAGAGCTTCAGAAATAGTGGGAGTTTCCCTAAAGCCTTTCATAGCCTTAATTCATGTCGTGTATAAATTAACATAAATCATGTCTATTTACATAGTGAAAGTCCAGAATAAATGAAATAATTTTGCTACCTTGGTGTTGAAACATAAACTGTGCCGTTGATAGACCTAGGTAGAATAGTAGGATGGCGGCCATCCATCCAGTGGACGTGTGGGGGGTGGGGCTAAGGAAGCAAGCTGCAGGAGGCTCTTCTGATGTGTTTGGGGTGGCGGGGATGCTGGCTTATGTATCTGTTTCTATGAAGACACATAACTGGGGAGACCTGAAGCGGGTGAGGGTAGAAGTAGGGAATGGAAGACTTGCTTTCCTGTTTCTTACCTTCCTGTCTGACCGAGCTCCTCCACAGAGGGCCTGCTGCTGCTTGTATGAAAGTTTGCCTTGGCATATTTGGGATTCCCATTTGAATCACTGCCTTAATGCTATTGGTTTTTGTTACTGGTGTGTGAGTGTGTGTGCGCGCGAGCGCACTTGTTTGGACTGGTTTTCCCCCAACCCTTCTTTGCCCCCTTCTATCTTGCCATTCTCATCCCTACCCATCTCCCATGGGCCCCTTGCTAGCTTCCTGGCTTTTGTTCCTGTTTCCTCCCACCTGGATATACCTGCTTAACAGTTAGAGGCTAGACTCTGCATGCAGCAGAGAGTAAGCTACTTTTGCCTTCTGAGCACAGGATACCTCACTTAATGATCCATTTTCATAATTTCATTTTCTTTCATGGCTGAATACAATTCCATTTTCTGTATGTACCACATTTTAATTATCCGTTCTGGCAAAAGACATCTATGCTGAATCCATTTCAGGTCCTCAAGGATGCGACCTTCCTTTGGGTGGGCCGTTTCTGCTCCACTGGCTTAGCAAATGTTTGCTAGGCTGCCGCTGAGAACCTGGGCTCCACCTCTCTATACAGAATGGTCTTGTGAGTTTTTGTTTGAAGTTTCTAGAATGTTCTCGCTTCTCTTATCCTGTGTCTTCTGTTGTTCCTGTCTTCCTGCATTGGCTCTTTCCAGATTCTGCCCCCCACTGGTACCAAAGCTAAACCTTGCTGATGTGGATAGAGCTGCTTCCCCAGGCATCTTCGACATTGTTAACACTTAGTTCCATGGGTCCACATCAGTGTTGTAATACTGTTCCATGGCCTGAATATAAACAATGGCGGAGAATGGCAAAGAAGGGCTCAACTTCCAGGCATCTATAAGCCACCTGACATGGGTACTAGAATCCTAACTTCAATCTACACAACAGAGCAGCAAACACACTCTTAACCTCTGAGTCATCCCGCCAGCCCTGTGTAAGACCCTGAGTTTGATCAATAGCTACACACACACACAATCACAATCACAAATAACATGGGGAATTCTCATGTGCCGTTGCAACTTCTGTGCAAGCATCCACACAGCTAACTCCTGCCAATGAAACTGCTCAGAAGGAAGTTGCCAGCTTCGCAACAAGAGCTGACACCTGCTTGCAGTGTGTAGGTGAATTGTAATCAATTAGGTTTATATCCTCATGTTACAGAAAGGCATTTCGGGATTCCAGGGCTGGTGCCTGCTGTCACCTTATTCCAAAGCCTCTGCTCTCTGCTGCCTCTCAGCAGTTCCTAGAAGGCAGCGCCTACCAAGCTGTACAAAGAAGAAACTGGGTCCATTCCTTGACTTCAGAAGGAAGAGGTAACCAAGGTGCTTGAAATGAGGTCAGGGTGACTGCTGAGCAGTCCTCATGGGCAGGGATCTTTGCTCAAAGGCGTCACAAGTACAAGCTTGCAGAGGCCATTTCCACAGTGAAAAAAAGACATGAGATAACTACGGCCAAGAAGAGTCAGTGCACTGGGGATTTGTCGGGGTCACCAGCCCAAGTCCCATCATCCCTTCAGTCTGGGGCTAGCACAGTTCCTCCAGTTCCAAGGGTTCCCATGCTGGCCCTCCTCTCTCCTTATTGGTAGGATCCCTGATAAGGAAGTTGTGCCTCCTGGTTGTCGCACCCCCAATGCTGTACATGGAAGATTCATATAGACATAATTTAAGGGTGACAGTGGAATGTATGTAATGACAAGCAAGGCTCTCAGCTCACTGCAGCTTTCCTGGTACCCACAAATAGATCAAACCACCAAGGACCTGGGGCCACAGGTTCAGTAGATGGTGTGCCAGAGAAAGGTGCTACGGAAGGCTTATTCTGAGGAAGACTCAAGGACATAAGAACTGTTAACGAGGAGTTGAGACCATGTTTGTAGCTAAAAGCCTGGACTGAGGATGGGGACCAGGATGGAAGAGATGGTGTAGTCAGCTCAGATACATACGTAGGCTATTTTATTGGCACGCTCTATCTGTGACATTAATAAGATAAGCTGTGAGGAGGATAGTTCCTTATCAGATTGGGAAGGTATTTATAGCTCATTTCCTAATTATATAACTCAGACGGCGTAGTAGGCAATAATACAGTAACAACTTCAGCGGCCCTGTCACTTGAGTGCGTTTAGGAGTGACAGGTCTCTTCCTCTTGTGCATGTGGTACATTGTTCAAACATCTGGCCTCAAGTTCTAGCCATATCCTAAAGAAAAGCCAAAATGCAGATGCTTATTTATAGTAATATGCTTCCCCTCCCCCCTGACTCATTCTCTTTCCTGGGTGCATTGTGTATGGATGAGAGAAAGATGTCAGATAAGTTGTCGATCGTATAAGTCTTATTTTCCCTTAGACCATGAGATAATCCACCTCTTACCTTAGACTATATTCAGCTCCCATACTTCTAAGGGCAAAGCAGGTGCAGGCGAGCTGCACTTGAGTTTCCAAGATGCTCTTCACTGCTGCTCTTTCAGCCTGCATCTCTCATTGTCTGATGCTTTCTCTTTTTTTCAAGTGGGTCTTGCGATGTAGCACAGCCTGGCTAGGGATTTATGGTCCTTCTGCTTTAGCTACTCAAGTCCTGGGATTGTGCTACTACACCTGGCTCCAAGTGGTTTCTACTAAGATAGCCAGGTTACCCCATCATCTGGATGAGCTTCCTTCCCTAAAATGACTGCCAACTCCCAGGTCTGCTGGATTTGAAAAAACTTAAGAGATTCTTCCCGCTTGTCTCAAGTTCAAAACTACCAAAAACAGGGTTAACATATAACCGGCATGCGGGTATAAAGACATTTCGCACTTGCTGGATGAACAAAGCTAATTCATTTGGATTTTTTTGAGATGGGATCTCATGTTGTCCAGGCTGGCCTTAGATTCCCTGTGTAGCCAAGGATGGCTTTGAAAAGTCTCATCCTGCTGTCTCTACCTCCTAAGTACTGAGATCACAGGCTTGTTTCACCCTGTCCAAACCGCACACTGGTAAGTGTGTGTGTGTACACACGTAGAGGGCTTACAGGGGCCAGAAGAGGATCCCCTGGAGTTAAAGGCAGTTATAGAGAACTGAAATGTGCGCTGGGAATTGAACTCTGATCCTCTGCAAATCAAGAATTCTCTTTTTAAAATTATTTTTCTTTTATGTACATTGGTGTTTTGCCTGCATGTGTGAGGGAGTCATATTCCACAGAAAAAAGTCAGAGACAGTTGTGAGCTGCCATGTGGGTGCTGGGAGTTGAATCTGGGTCCTCTGGGTCTGTTTTGTGCCCTGAGAGTTTATTCCTTATCAGGTCTGGTTGGAGTAAATCTAGACTAGAGAGTCTGAGGAAGGTAAAATATATTCCTTGAAAAACCATCCCCAAGTAGACACCTGATATTGACCTCCCAAAGGTCATGGTCCACTTAAGAAAGGGGACAGGGTCTTGTTCTTCCGTGTTACTGGGGCTTCCGAGCTCTGTGCTAGGAGGAGCCCTGGAGGAGGCTGAGGCCTGCTGGAGTACCACATCCATGCTGACAGGTGAGCACAGAACATGGCCCATGTGACATCTCATATCAGAACCCCGGCTGGATTACTGTTTCCTTTAGGACATTCCTTGGGGTCTGCTTACCTTGTTCTTCTCAAGTGGGGACGGAGATGAGGGTGCTCACTATTCCAGCCCCATTTGGAGCAAAAGAGGGTATTTGCCTGGTGTGCACAGAGCCTGAGGTTTGGACATGGTGAAACAAGCCTGTCCAGAGTGTGTGTGTAACTTACAGGGTCTCAGCTTTGAAAACATCCCAAAGCCACAGGCCCTGAGCTGGGGAGGCCACACCTTTGTCTGCACAGAGCTGTGTTTGTGCTGGTTCCCACCTGAGCTGACACCTTCCTGTTCCAGAGTGAGGACAGTACCAGTAGCAGGTCGAGGTTCTGTTTAGCGAGTTTATTTCTGTTTCTCACCATATATATATATATATATATATATATATATATATATATATATATATATAATTTTCTCCATAGCCAAGTGCAGCTTCTGAGGTAGAGGTGGGTGGATCTCAGTGAGTTCAATACCAGTCTGGTTCACAATGAGTTCCAGGTCGGTCATACAGAGCTACACAAATAAAATGTCTGCCAGTGGATGGTGGCACAGGCCTTTAATCCCAGTACTCTGGAGGCAGAGACAGGTGGATTCCTGTGAGTTTAAGGCCAGCCTGGTCTACAGAGTGAGTCCCAGGACAAGCAAGGCTACACAGACAAAATAAATAAAATAAAATCCTCCCCCCCCTTACTGTCTCTGTACTGTTATGAATCTTGCTTTTTAATTTTGTTTTTGCAAAAGATCCAGCTAGGGCTGGTTACAGGTGGTTGTGAGCCGCCTAATGTGGGTGTATGGGGATCGATCTTAAAACCCCTGGAAGAGAAATACGTGCTGTTCACCGCTGAGCCATCTTTCCCATCAATCTTTATTTGAAGATATGCTTTCTACCTTGTCTTTAATGTTTGAGGGGGGATTCACGGTGGGAACCTTATAAATTCAAAGAAGGTTTTTACGGATGTGCGTCTCAGGAAATGAGGGGCTTCTACCCTCTTGCTTTGTTTTAGTGGTCCCTCTACCCTGATCCTGATGTCTTTATGCAGCGGGGATGCGTCCGGGGAGGAAGCACGGAGGTCTCTCCCAGACCGCTGGGCAGTCGGCTGGCAGGTGGCTGGCTGAGTTCACCCCGCCCCCGGCCCTAGCCCCGCCCCACTGCTCCACGCGCATTGGCCCGACCAGCTGTCTCTCTACGCGCTGGGGAGGGGGCGCGCGGCTGCGGTCCCTCTGCAGAGGGCTGCGCGCTCCGCGGTCTCCGGGGCTCTCCGTTGTTTGGGCCCGTGCTCCTCGACCTCGGGAGCAGAGCTGGCCAGAGACCGCGACGATCTGGGTAAGTAGAGGCAAGACTAGAGGCTCTGGGTCAGAATCTGGTGCAGTGAGCCCTGGTAACGGCTGCAGACCCGGGGTCCTGGTCACCAGATTGTGAGGGACACGACTGCAAGGTCGCCGATCCTCAGACGGCTCCAGGTGGGTGACCCTGGGCAGTTCTGCCGCCCGCTCGCTTCGCACGAGTTGCAGCTGCTGCTTTGGCACCGGCTGCCTAACCCTTTTCCTTCTTTAGGGGTTTTCTGGGGAACTGTGATTTTCGGCTCCGGGCTATGATAGTTCTGCAGATAGCTTGAAGCTGGGCTATCTATTCCACGCCCCCAGTATTTTCCTTTCTGAGCACTTTATCCTGAGCTCTGCCTCCTGCCATAGGGGCGTCAAGCTTGGAGAGTCCTTCCTCCAGGAGGAAGCTTCGCGGTTCATGTCTAGTGCTGGGAAGGGTTCCTTGCTCTGTTCAGATAGTGGTTGCTCTCTGTTGCTCAAGCGGAGAAGGGTGGTGGTTTTTTTCTGTGGTCTTGGACAGGAGATTCTACCAGGAAAGGACAGCAGGGACTTTAAGGTTTTCAAGACAATAACGGTCCTCTCGAAGGTAAAGGCGAATCATTTGCAGTCTTAACACTCTGCAAAGTTTTAACGCCTGCAGGCTGCATCCTTTCCCTGCCTCGCCTACACTTGTTGGGGTGTTGCTCTCTACAGTGATGCACATTAAAAGAAACCTCTCGTGCAACCATCTAGGCCATTTAGGTTAGTTTCAGAGACTTTCCGGAATATAATCTCATTTGAATATTTCTTCTATTAATACACACACATCCTCTGCTTAGAAGGAATGATCTCTAGAGCGCTGGAGGCTCAGGGAAAGAAGACGTGGAAGCCATTAAGACTGGGTTCTAGTTCTAGTGCTAGGGTGTGTGAGGAGAGACTGCAAATGTTATACTGGTCCCATCATTCTAGAATTTTATGTTTCTTTGTAGAAAGACGAAGCTTTCAATACTTACCCTTAAAAAGAAAAAAGAAAAGCCTTAGCTCTTAAAACGGTTTTTCAGGGTTCCAGTTCTCCAGAGAATTGGGAACTGGTACCCAAGTGAAAGCTCTCTCTGAAGAATACGCATGAAAAGCTCCTCTGCGCCTAACTCAGCGCTCAGCACCTGAAATGCACGGAGCTGTTGTTAGCTAGTCATTCCAGGTCCTCATTCCTTAAGCCTTGCCATTCTGTGGACTATTATTATTATTTTTTTTTTTTTTTTTGTGGTTTTTCGAGACAGGGTTTCTCTGTGTAGCTCTGGCTGTCCTGGAACTCACTTTGTAGACCAGGCTGGCCTCGAACTCAGAAATCCGCCTGCCTCTGCCTCCCGAGTGCTGGGATTAAAGGCGTGCACCACCACGCCCGGCTTCTGTGGACTATTATTATTACTTTTTTTTTTTTTTTTTTTTTTTTTTTTGTGGCACTGGGGCTCAAACCCAGAATCTTGTGGCACGTTAGGCCAATGTTCTGTCACTAAGCTATGTGTCAGTTTAGTTTTACATGTTTTTCTGAGACAGGGTCTCACGTAGCCGGTGCTGTCTTCAACTCTACTGTGTAGCTCTGTGGATGGCCTTGATTGAGTCTCCTGCCTCCACCTCCCACTTGCTGGAATTACAGTCATGCGTAGTCACAAGCAGCCTCAGATTAGCATTTTAAAGCAATTTGCTTTCTCTTGGACCTCGAGGCGCAGTGAAAGAACGCAGTTCAGAAACAGGCAGTCTTGGGTTAAATCTGAGCACTGTTGCCACCGACTAGCTTTGTAGTCTCAGGCAGGCAGACTGCTTAACTGCAGATGGAGATATCACCACCTCCTCACTCTGCAACACTGCGGTGCAGGTTAGAGATGTATGTGAAAGTGCTCAGCGCTGCTGCCTCGTACACGGGAGTTGCACAACCAACGTTGGCTGGAACCGTCACTAACTTACCTCCAGCTGTGTGCAGTTACAGTGGGAAAACATGAGTAGCAGGCACTTCACTGAAGATGTCAAAGTTACACAATGACTTTTAAGAGCAGAGAATGACAGCGATGCTAGATTTTTTTTTCTGAGAGTATGTATGGAAAGTAGCGCCTCCTTGGTGAAATGTATGTACATTTTTAGAACAGAAACCTTATGCTACAATAGAACGAACACCAGAGAGTCAAATTTTCTGCTTCTAACTCTGGCTAGGTCCTCATCTAGCTGAAGGCTTTCTGCAAACTCTAGCTGCCCACTGGGAGCTCACTTTGATCATTAATTCATCGTGAGCCATCTCCCATGTCCCTCGTAGCACCAGCGTTCTTCGTGGTATGTGATGAGACAGTACTCAGGCTTCCCTACCACACTGCCCTCTCTTTTCTTGTTATTTGCTAAACTTTCCATATGGGACCATAAACAATTCTTGGAGAAGATAACTGGGCACACTAGCAGAGTGACCTCAAACAAAATCTGAGCAAAATGAGTTCACACTCGAATCTTTTTGATAGGGCAAAACCAAGCCTCGCTTTTTAGCCCTAAGTTGTTGTAGTATGTATTTTCTGTGGAACGCATGCACCATATGATACAGTTTATATTAAAAATAATAGACTTCCCCCAGGCAGTGGTGGCGCACGCCTTTAATCTCAGCACTTGGGAGGCAGAGGCAGGTGCATCTCTGAGTTTGAGGCCAACCTCATCTACAGGGTGAGTTCCAGGACAGCCAGGACTACACAGAGAAACCTTGTCTGGAAAAACCAAACAAAATAACGTAATAAAATAAATACCCTGAAATAAACCCTACTTTTTTCTCTCATCAGGTTGGGCTTCAAATAAAGGAGAAGTTTAGCCAGGAAAGTGCTTTCATTCAAAGAGTAAATTAAAAAAAGACACCGTGAGCCTCAGATAAACAAGGCGTTCGTGTCCTTAAAAAGTCACAGAAACAACTGTGGTGTGAGGGGAGAGTGGACACGTAGGAGAAATCGGACCTGGTGTGATATTTCTGTCACAAAAGACTTACGGAGGAAGAGAAAAGACACGTTTCCAGAGAATGAAAGAGTGCAGCATCAAAATGGAGACCAGTGTTTCTGAGATTCAGGTAGAGACGAAGGACGAGAAGGGACTAATAGCAGCCAGTCCTCAGAAAGAGAGGCAGGAGAGAAAAACAGCCACACTCTGCTTCAAGAGAAGGAAGAAATCGAACAAGACAAAGCCCAAAGCCGGTTCCAGGACTGCTGAGGAGACAAAGAAACATACCCCCGAAGCTGGGGGCTCTGGTCAACGGCAACCAGTGGGTGCCTGGGCCTCCATCAAACGCCTTGTGACACACAGGAAAAGGTCTGAGCCTGCAAAGAAGCAAAAGCCATCTGAGGCAGAAGTGCAGCCTGAGGATGGAGCTCTTCCTAAGAAAAAGGCAAAATCCAGACTTAAGTTTCCTTGCCTAAGATTCTCAAGAGGGGCAAAGAGAAGTCGTCATTCCAAACTCACAGAAGATTCAGGCTACGTCAGAGTCCAGGGAGAGGCAGACGATTTGGAGATAAAAGCCCAGACCCAGCCAGATGACCAGGCAATCCAGGCTAGGTCCACCCAGGGCCTACAGGAAGGTGTATTGGTGAGAGATGGTAAGAAGAGCCAAGAATCACACATAAGCAACAGCGTCACCTCGGGAGAGAATGTGATCGCCATAGAACTGGAATTAGAAAACGAATCTTCTGCTATCCAGATGGGGACTCCAGAGCTGGAAAAGGAGACTAAGGTGATTACGGAAAAGCCAAGTGTGCAGGCGCAGCAAGCAAGTCTACTTGAGAGTTCAGCAGCAAGCAGCCCTCGGTCAGTGACTTCTGCTGCTCCTCCATCACCAGCAACCACACATCAACATAGTCTGGAAGAACCCAGTAATGGCATCCGGGAAAGTACCCCAAGTGGGAAAGATGACAGAAGGAGAAAGACTGCTGCTGAAGAAAATAAATCAGGAGAAACTGCACTGGGACAGGCAGAGGAAGCTGCAGTTGGCCAGGCAGACAAAAGGGCACTAAGCCAGGCGGGAGAAGCTACAGCGGGCCACCCAGAGGAAGCTACTGTGATCCAGGCAGAGAGTCAGACAAAGGAAGGGAAACTGAGCCAGGCAGAGGAAACTACAGTGGCCCAGGCAAAGGAAACTGTATTGAATCAGGCAAAGGAAGGTAAACTGAGCCAGGCAGAAGAACCTGCAGTTGGCCAGGCAAAGAAAGCTACAGTTGGCCAGGCAGAGGAAGCTACAATTGACCACATAGAGAAAGTCACAGTGGATCAGGCAGAGGAAACCACAGTGGGTCAGGCAGAGGAAGCTACTGTTGGTCAGGCAGAGGAACCTACTGTTGGTCAGGTAGAGGAAGCTATATTGAGCCAAGCAAAGGAAGCTACAGTTGGTCAGGCAGAGGAAGCTACTGTTGGTCAGGCAGAGGAACCTACTGTTGGTCAGGTAGAGGAAGCTATATTGAGCCAAGCAAAGGAAGCTACAGTTGGTCAGGCAGAGGAAGCTACTGTTGGTCAGGCAGAGGAACCTACTGTTGGTCAGGCAGAGGAAGCTACTGTTGGTCAGGCAGAGGAAGCTACTGTTGGTCAGGCAGAGGAAGCTACTGTTGGTCAGGCAGAGGAAGCTACAGTTGGCCACACAGAGAAAGTCACAGTGGGTCAGGCAGAGGAAGCCACAGTGGGTCAGGCAGAGGAAGCTACAGTTGGTCAGGCAGAGAAAGTCACAGTGGATCAGGCAGAGGAAGCCACAGTGGGTCAGGCAGAGGAAGCCACAGTGGGTCAGGCAGAGGAACCCACAGTGGATCAGGCAGAGGAAGCTATATCAAGCCATGCACCAGATCTGAAAGAAAATGGAATTGATACAGAGAAACCGAGATCAGAAGAAAGCAAAAGAATGGAGCCAATTGCTATTATCATTACTGACACTGAAATCAGTGAATTTGATGTTAAGAAATCTAAAAATGTTCCTAAGCAATTCCTAATTTCAATGGAAAACGAGCAAGTGGGGGTTTTTGCTAATGATAGTGATTTCGAGGGGAGAACTTCAGAACAGTATGAAACACTCTTAATAGAAACAGCTTCTTCTCTCGTCAAGAATGCTATCGAGTTGTCTGTGGAGCAGCTGGTTAACGAAATGGTTTCCGAGGATAATCAAATAAATACGCTGTTCCAGTGACTTCATTTCCAGGTCACGAAAAGAAAGGGGGAAAAAAAAACCCTTGAAAGATGAATTCTCTTATCCCTTTGTGGCACTTCTTTCTCAGTAATAAATTAGAGGCTTATCATCTGTGGAATCTAAAGGTATATTTCCAGCCCAGAAGTACTAAAGGATCAATGAAGGTTGTAAAACTCTGTCATTGAAACACAGTTCTGGACTGGAGGGAGTCAGCACAGATCACGGTGCGAAGTGACTTATGGGGAGGTGTGGAAGTGGCAGGCAATAGCCCAGTGCTTTGAGGAGGGAAGACTACTGAGCACTGGGT